>NC_135424.1:0-360000 GCF_051991245.1 Festucalex cinctus | reverse complement strand
CATGGTCTTTTTTTTTTTTTTTTTTTTTTTTTTTTAATAAATAAAAAAAATGCCTTACTATACATGGTCTTTTTTTTTTTTTTTTTTTTTTTTTTTTTTAATAAATAAAAAAATGCCTTACTATACATGGTCTTTTTTTTTTTTTTTTTTTTTTTTTTTTTTTTTTAAATAAAGAAGCCTTACTATACATTGTCATTTTTTTAACATAATAAAAGCCTTATTATACATGGTCTTTTTTTTTTTTTTTTTTTAATAAAAAAGCCTTACTATACATTGTCATTTTTTGTTTAACATAATAAAAGCCTTATTATACATGGTCATTTTTTTTTTAAATAAAAAAAGCCTTACTATACATTGTCATTTTTTGTTTAACATAATAAAAGCCTTACTATACATGGTCTTTTTTTCTTTTTCTTTTTTTAATAAAAATTAAATCATTTTTTGTTTAACATAATAAAAGCTTTACTATGCATGGTCTTTTTTTTTTTTTTTTTTTTTATAAAAAAGCCTTCCTATACATTGTCATTTTTTTAACATAATAAAAGCCTTATTATACATGGTCTTTTTTTTTTTTTTTTTTATAAAAAAGCCTTACTATACATTGTCATTTTTTGTTTAACATAATAAAAGCCTTACTATACATGGTCTTTTTTTTTTTTTTTTTTTTTATAAAAAAGCCTTACTATACATTGTCATTTTTTGTTTAACATAATAAAAGCCTTACTATACATGGTCTTTTTTTTTTTTCTTTTTTTAATAAAAATTAAATCATTTTTTGTTTAACATAATAAAAGCTTTACTATGCATGGTCTTTTTTTTTTTTTTTTTTTAAATAAAAAAGCCTTCCTATACATTGTCATTTTTTTTAACATAATAAAAGCCTTATTATACATGGTCTTTTTTTTTTTTAAATAAAAAAAGCCTTACTATACATTGTCATTTTTTGTTTAACATAATAAAAGCCTTACTATACATGGTCTTTTTTTTTTTTTTCTTTTTATAAAAAAGCCTTACTATACATTGTCATTTTTTGTTTAACATATTAAAAGCCTTATTATACATGGTCTTTTTTTTTTCTTCTTTTTTTATAAAAAAGCCTTACTATACATTGTCATTTTTTGTTTAACATAATAAAAGCCTTATTATACATGGTCTTTTTTTTTTTTTTTTTTAAATAAAAAAGCCTTCCTATACATTGTCATTTTTTTTAACATAATAAAAGCCTTATTATACATGGTCTTTTTTTTTTTTAAATAAAAAAAGCCTTACTATACATTGTCATTTTTTGTTTAACATAATAAAAGCCTTACTATACATGGTCTTTTTTTTTTTTTTCTTTTTATAAAAAAGCCTTACTATACATTGTCATTTTTTGTTTAACATATTAAAAGCCTTATTATACATGGTCTTTTTTTTTTCTTCTTTTTTTATAAAAAAGCCTTACTATACATTGTCATTTTTTGTTTAACATAATAAAAGCCTTACTATACATGGTCTTTTTTTCTTTTTCTTTTTTTAATAAAAATTAAATCATTTTTTGTTTAACATAATAAAAGCTTTACTATGCATGGTCTTTTTTTTTTTTTTTTTTTTTATAAAAAAGCCTTCCTATACATTGTCATTTTTTAACATAATAAAAGCCTTATTATACATGGTCTTTTTTTTTTTTTTTTTTATAAAAAAGCCTTACTATACATTGTCATTTTTTGTTTAACATAATAAAAGCCTTACTATACATGGTCTTTTTTTTTTGTTTTTTTTTTAAATAAAAAAGCCTTCCTATACATTGTCATTTTTTTAACATAATAAAAGCCTTATTATACATGGTCTTTTTTTTTTTTTTTTTAATAAAAAAGCCTTACTATACATTGTCATTTTTTGTTTAACATAATAAAAGCCTTATAATACATGGTCATTTTTTTTTTTAAATAAAAAAAGCCTTACTATACATTGTCATTTTTTTAACATAATAAAAGCCTTATTATACATGGTCTTTTTTTTTTTTTTTTTTATAAAAAAGCCTTACTATACATTGTCATTTTTTGTTTAACATAATAAAAGCCTTACTATACATGGTCTTTTTTTTTTTTTTTTTTTTTTTTTTTTTAATAAATAAAAAATGCCTTACTATACATGGTCTTTTTTTTTTTTTTTTTTTTTTTTTTTTTTTTTTTTTTAATAAAGAAGCCTTACTATACATTGTCATTTTTTGTTTAAACAAAAAATGACAATGTATAGTAAGGCTTTTTTATTAAGAAAAAAAATGACCATGTATAATAAGGCTTTTATTATGTTAAACAAAAATGATTTAATTTTTATAAAAAAAAAAAAAAAGAAAAGAAAAGAAAAAAAAAGACCATGTATAGTAAGGCTTTTATTATGAAAAACAAAAAATGACAATGTATAGTAAGGCTTTTTTATAAAAAAAAAATAAAAATATGACAATGTATAGTAAGATTTTTTTAGAAAAAAAAGAAAAGAAAAAAAGGCGGCACGGTAGTCGTGTGGTTAGCACGTCCGCTTCCCAGTTCTGAGGTCTCCGGTTCGAGTCCAGGCTCGGACCTTCCTGGGTGGAGTTTGCATGTTCTCCCCGTGCCCGCGTGGGTCTTCTCCGGGTACTCCGGTCTCCTCCCACATCCCAAAGACATGCATGGCAGGTTAATTGGGCGCTCCGAATTGTCCCTAGGTGTGCGTGTGAGTGTGGATGGTTGTTCGTCTCTGTGTGCCCTGCGATTGGTTGGCAACCAGTCCAGGGTGTCCCCTGCCTACTGCCCAGAGCCAACTGAGATAGGCGCCAGCAGCCCCCGCGACCCTTGTGAGGAGTAAGCGGTCAAGAAAATGGATGGATGGATGGAGAAAAGAAAAAAAGACCATGTATAGTAAGGCTTTTATTATGTTAAATAAAAAATGACAATGTATAGAAAGGATTTTTTATTTAAAAAAAAAATGACCATGTATAGTAAGGCTTTTATTATGTTAAACAAAAATGATTTAATTTTTATTAAAAAAAAAAAAAAAAAAAAAAAAAAAAAAAGACCATGTATAGTAAGGCTTTTATTATGTTAAACAAAAAATGACAATGTATAGTAAGGCTTTTTTATAAAAAAAAAATAAAAAAAAAAGACCATGTATAATAAGGCTTTTATTATGTTAAACAAAAAATGACAATGTATAGTAAGGCTTTTTTATTTATTTATTTTTTTTTAAAAAGAAAAAGAAAAGAAAAAAGAAAGACCATGTATAGTAAGGCTTTTTTTTTTTATTTAAAAAAAAAAAAAAAATGAAAGAAAAAAAATGACCATGTACAGTATAGTAATAAAAGCCTTACTATACATGGCCTTTTTTTTTTTTTTAATAAAAAAGAATCCTTACTATACATTGCCATTTTTTTAACATAATAAAAGCCTTACTATACATGGTCTTTTTTTTTTTTTTTTAATAAAAAAAAAGGAAACGTCAGCAAGTGTCTGCAGGACAACATGAGGACAAAATGGCCCGCACAAATATTGATTTTGTTCTTTTTATCATCAGGTTGAGACATTGCGAGCTGTTCTCGTGTGCTTTATTTAGCAAACGCGTTTACTGACCCACCTTCATGCTTGCCAAATGTCATCGATTCACGATTCCGATTCATGATGGGACGCCTAACAATGCTCACAGTTTTTAAATTGTCTAAATAAACTCACCGAACCGTTTGATGTCGTCTACTTATTTATGTTTTTATTTATCTCTTTATTCACTCGCCTACTTCTTATTAATTTACTAATGTAAAATTGTATTTACTTGTAAAAACAAAAAACTTGTATTCGCACTTCAAAAATGTTTGCTTTGTTCTTGTTTTGTTACCTTATTCTTTATTGCACAGCCGATATTTATGTTTATGTACAACACTTTGTATACAAAGTTGAGTTGAAATTGTTTGTTGTGCTCGTTGTCACAGTGAGTGAGTGGGCAAGCAGCGGAGGGAAATGGTAAATGGACTGCTTTTTATACAGCGTTTTAACTAATATTATGGTATTTATTGATTGATGAATTTTAGAAGTTTTGGTCAGCCATATTTTCCACCATCTGGTGCCCAAGCGAAGTGAAGCGAGTTGGCCAGCAGAGGGCGTCAAGTGTCTTCCCGGCAGCCGCGGGCCAGCTGGGCGCCATCTTGCCACGCACCTCGCAAAGGACACGCCCGCCACAAGTCAGCCCGGCCCCGATTGGCCAGCCGGCTGGCCCCGCTCCCTCCTGATTGGCCGCCGCGGGGAGCACGAGACGATACAAAGCCAGCCGAGCGGACTGAGCCACACACCAGCAGGGAGGAAGAAGACGACAGCAGGCTGGGAATGTTCTAGAAGAAAGAAGAGAGAAGAGAGAAGAGAGCGAGAAAAAAGAAAAAGAAAAAAAAAGCTGACTGAGTTGGAGCGCTGGGATCGGAGCCTGAATTGTTCCATGAGTGCTGCCAGGTGAGATTTGGAGCACTTTTGAAAAGTTGTCATCACGTCGCTTCCGCTTTGAGGGTCAAAGGTGACAGCTGGCCTCTTCTTCGTCTCATTTGAGGACAAGATGGAATTGGAGAAGAAGAAATAATAATGATGCACAAAAGTTGATGCACGTTTGGATTGTTGTTGCTTGTTGAACACAAACTTTTGTTTCAACAAGCAAAAAAAATCCAGTGGCCATGCAAGTCAAGTCGAACATGTTTTAATCGCCTTTAATCACGTTACGTCATTAATCGTGCCCAGGTTGGATGGAGGTCAATTTGCAGTGGCTTGTTGCAGTCAAAATTGACATTCAAAATTATTGACACACATATCTGCCATTTTCATGCAAAAAACCCCCAAAATGTGACATTTGTAAATATTCGATTCTGCTTGTAAATTATTGAATGTGCGTTCTGAGCACACACACGTTGGGAATGTTACTTTTTTTTTTTTTTTTTCCCCTAAATTATAAAACGAGCCTTCATCTGACCTCGCACGACAAGAGTTCGTCGAACACGACATTCAAATTCCTTCGAGCCGGAGATTGTATATAGACTCTCCACTGTCTTCCTGTCTCCGCCCCCACAGCCTCCTGCCGTCGTTCAGTCCGTCGGCGATGCCCGGTCCGGTCATGCCCATGGACGTGGCCGTGCGCTTCTACATCAGCCACTCTCCTCCTCCACTACGGGGCTTCCTCAGCTCCTATGAGGCTCCCCGCCATCGGACCAAGAAGCAGCGGGCCCAGCGGGCCGGCGTTGCGCTCCGCCCCTGCCTCAGCAACCAGCAGGGGGCGACGCACAAGCAGTACTGGGGCGGCCAAGTGGCGAAGAAGAAGGTGGTGTTCGCCGACTCCAAAGGAATGTCGCTCACCGCCGTGCGCGTCTTCTCCAAGAACGAGGAGGAACGCAACGAGGAGCTCCAGTTCGACATGAGCGACCTGGAGAACGCCGCCGCGGAGCTGAAGATCAGCTCCGAGCGCCACCTGGCGCTGGACTTCAAGCCGCCGTCGGCCGACTACCTGGACTTCCGGAAGCGCCTGCTGCGCGACTCGGTCTGCCTGGAGAACTGCTCGCTGCAGGGGCGCTCGCTGAGCGGCACGGTAAAGGTGCGCAACGTGGGCTTCGAGAAGTCGGTGCGTGTGCGGGCCACCTTCGACTCGTGGGCCAGCTCCGCCGACGTGGACTGCAGCTTCATGAACAACGTGTACGGCGCCCACGACACCGACACCTTCGCATTCGCGCTGGAACTGCCCGCCCACATCCCGCCGCAGAACCGCGTGGAGTTCTGCGTCCGGTTCGACGTCGCTGACCGGACCTTCTGGGACAACAATGACGGCAACAACTACGCCGTCAAGCACGTGGGCCGGAGCGGCGGCGAGCTTCCCCAGGCGGACCTGGAACAGTTGGGGAGCCCTCGCATGTGTAGCGGCCTCTTCCCGGCCTGGCAAGGATGGAACCACGTGGACGCCGGCGCCGTGCCTTACTGGTGAGCGCGCGTCAGAACGTTGACATTTACGTGTTTACATTTACTTCATATTGAAGGGGAGCCGGCGGCAGATTTTTGCTGGACTTTAAAAAGAGAGACTTGACTCATTCAACCATTTTCAGCAGGGAAAAGTTCATATTTTGTCCAGAATAGATTTGATCATTTCATTATTTTTCTCTTAAAAAGTCTTTTTTCTACTTGCTGTCGACTGATGATGACATCACCTGTGCTGAGGAAGTAGATAATGGCCAATCGTGGCTCAGTTTGCCGAGCAAACCCAGAAAACGGGTCATTAGCTACTTCCTCAGAAAGTAGAAAAATGACTTTTGAAAGGTACTAATTGTAACTGGAAAAATGATGTTGCCACATTAATTATAGACAAAATGTCAACTTTTTCCTGCTGAAAATGGCTCAATGAGTCAAGTATCACTTGATGCTTCTGCAACTTGGGACATGTTGATGATGTCATCAGAGGGCAACTGCACCTTTTTTTATTGCTTCTGGTACCTTCCGCATCGTTGTAATTTGCACAGTGCGTGTGAGTCTGCCAATCAAATGTGACTTTCTTTTGGCCAAGGAAGTTTGCGTTGTTTGGAATAAAAGTTTCTATTTGTTGACACGTCTCTGTTTCTTTGTGAATTCTTGGCTGCAGCACGTCTGCCTCACAGTTGTGAGTTTTTTGAGGTTCCAATGTGGAACTTGTTGTGCTCACTGGACGCCAACCGATGGCGGGAGAAAAAAATAAAAGTCAAACTTTGAGATGCGTGACCTTGGCCGTCATACGTGACACACGTGTGTCACACGCCTTTATTGACGTGCGACTGGTCAGGAAGAAGCGGCGCCCGGGTCCATCTTGGACTCATCATCTAAACCGAGAAGAATCTCCGGGCGGGATCCGCCACTTCCTGCCGGATCACAGCTTGCAATCTGACATGCAAAACATTCGCCTTGTATCACATGCCGTAAACATGCACTTCATACGCGTCACGTGCACACACAAAAATACATTCACGTATCACCAAAAAAAAAAGAGGTATTACATACAGAAGATTTACACAGGTCAAAACATGCCTCGCATGCAACATGCATGTTACATACATGATGCATTCCCACACATCAAACATGTATGTTACATTTACACACGTAAATTTGAACTAATTTCATAACGTACATGTTAGATGTGTGTTACAAAAAGAGACATGCGAGAAGTCCGCAGACATCAAAACATGCGTGATCCGCGCTAGCAATACTGCAAACACACGTTACGTTCAAACGTATCACAAGAGGCGTGTTCCATTGCGCTCGCGCTGCCCACACGTTCCAACATACATGTACACAACATGCATGTTACTTTCAAAACAAACAGAACCTCAAAACTGCTGAACGAGCGTCAAATCATGCATGTTACATGCACACGGATCAAGACGCATCGTGACGGACGACTATCCCACGTCAAAATGTTGCATGCATGTTACATGCACATACAAAGTCCACCAAACATGCATGTTGCATGCAGACACGTGTGAGCATTCATGTGTGCGTGCACGGATGGGTCAAAGGTGCGCGTGTCAAAACATTGAAATGAGGTCACACAAACACGCGTGGGCCACTTAAGGACATGCAGGTGAAAAAAAAAAAGTGATTGACAGCTTCAACACACACACACACACACCGTTTGCGCTGCCAACTGTGCACGCAGCCTGAAGGTGCGCGTGCAGTGCAGAGGTCGTCCAGCACATGCGCACCAGAGATAAGAGCATGCTTGCGGGATTTGATTGACGCTCAAACACCCAAAAATAAATACAAACAAACAAACAAGGGTCACCTGACACAAGCTCTTCCTTGCCGATTGGCTGACAATCCTGACATTGACCTCTGAACTCTCGCCATGCCCGTCAAAGTTGATCGCGTGACGGCACGACTGCACTTTTTGACCACAGACGCTCGCTCAGCTCATCTCAGCGCTAACGTTAGCGTTTTGCAAGTCTACCCGGCGCTGAGCTAACAACAGGCGAGCCAAAACAAACCGCAAGAGCAGCTGAACCAACAACAGTTGCCGCGGCAACCGCTACAATTCACTTGCCGCCGCGAATTAGCGTAGCTTAGCCGTTAGCCACTTGTTGAAATATTGACACAAGTAAGTAACCTTCATTTGTATAGCGCCTTTCAGAACGAGATGTATGAGATGGATTTTGTTCCATAGCCCAAATCATCGAGTGAGCAATCATCTGATTGGCTGCTCACAGCTCGAATCACATCGTCTTGCGAGCGCCATCAAACAAATGCGATACGATGACATCACGCCGTATTGCGCAACACGTCTTAGCAAACAAACGTTTGACTCAAGTCGCTCACAAGCCACTTTTAGAGCAGTCAAGAAAAAGTATTGTTCAGAGATATATCTTGAATTTCAAACAGCAGCAAAGTCATGACAGCAAATACGTGATTCATTTGCATGACGTCATCAATTCAATGAAAAAGATGTCAGCAAAGACATTTCTTTGACATACTCGTCACGCCGGTCGAGGAGGACGAGTTTGAAGCGCATCAACAGGAAGTGATGAGCCAGGTCATACTTTTTATCATTCCCAAATTGTTTGTGTGTGTCACAGGAAGTGACAACCGTCAACTTGAGATGCGTCTCAACTTTTCTGTGGACAAGCAAAAGAGCCATGCAGTGTCACGGTGCGCATGAAGGAGAAGTGGGAGGAGCTTACGAGTGAGAAATGAGGGCCTGATGGCAAGGGGTGGGGTTAAGGAGGATGTTTTGCTATTGAGTAGGGCAAGTTTGTTTCCAAACTTTGAACGGAGCCCCTGGGAAGGGAAAGGGAAATGGGGAGGGGCTTCCTAATGTAGGCTAACACAAAGAATGTCAACACGGCCAGCCAAAAAACAAACAGCAAACAGCAACCGGGCCCCAAATCCCAACAGAAAACAGATCAATGAATGAGAAAGCCAAAAATGTCTGTTGAAGGTCGTTGGCAAGCACCTGTGGTGCGTTTTGTGCGTTGAGGCAGGTAGGCGGGGCTATTATCAAACAGGATCAAATGGTTTTGGGGGTTTTTCCTTCTGGTTACTCAATGACTAAGATGGCCTATTTACTCTGCATACTTGCTGGAAGTACTCTGATACAAAGCAGATACATCTCCTTTACATGACTTCAAATTTTCTACTAAATACTGTCTCAAATGTTCTCCAGTTTGGATACTGGAAATGTATCGGATGGTATGGCGAGAAACATTTCATGGGAGGAGCAAATCGGCCGCCTCAAAAGTCTCCACCTATTGGCTTTCCATTCATATATAGATCAGTGCTTCAAGTAATTGTGACATTAGTTGGTAGCAGTTGTCTTCTGACGTCACTATACTGCCTCCCGGTGGCCAAGATGGGCACACCAGAAGGAGCAGCAGACGGAATTGGATGCAGCATTAAACCCTAATCCACAAACTTGAACCATTACCTTTTATTTCATCACTTTGTCATTATGTACAATATCATCAAGTGTTTTATTTTTTATTTTAATGGGATTCTTGAACAGCGAAATGGGATTTCCATTCATTTCAATTGGGAAAGATGATTTGATTAAAGGAGTGTTTTGTGTTGGGAGCATGAATTCAACTCGTATGTCAAGGCGCCACTTCATTGCCAAAGTTATTTGGGCGTTACGCAAATGCAATTGGTTTTCATGCGCATGTTGGATGTCCTGACGAAGCCGCAAAAATGTGACCTCGGCTCAAACACGTTAAGCAAAAAAAAAAGAAAAACAAAAATTGGCAGATGAACTTCAAAGAAATGATGATGATGATCCGGTCGTACCAGTCGGTGGGCGCGTCCATCTTGGAGGTTCTGAAGTTGAGGTGGGCCCTTCCGCCCACGGGGACGCGGTGAAGAAGCTTCTTCCGCAGGTCCACGAGGAAGGACAGCACCACCTCCCACAAACTCCTGCGTACAAGCACATGCACGCACTTAAAACATTGCTGTCAACGTTGGGACGTGCACACCGCCACACATGACGCCTTCAATAATCATCATCATCATAAAAGCACATGCCACACCTTGTGCTCACTTTTCAGACTACTTGAGTGTTTGTTGAAGCGTTTGTTTGTTAGCATGTTAGCATTGTCTTGTCGTGACAGGAAAACAGAAGAATGCTGACTCGGCAGACGAGAAAAATGTCACCATTGTTTGTACTTGATGTTAGCCTGGAGGAATTATTAGCAAGATAGCTTAATTAGTGAGCTAGCTTGCTTTGTTTATGTGCCGCATTACCGCAAGCGTTGTTAGTAACCATTCTCTTGTTCTGACATGAAAAACAACCTTGCTGATTTGACAGAAAAACAACATAAAAACAATAATAATGTAAATAGAGTGAGAGCAAGCTAGCTTGCTGTTTATGAGCCGCAACATTTGCTGCAAAGGTTGTTAGTAGCAATTCTCGTTGTGACATGAAAAACAAACATCAATGCTGCTGACTTAACAGAAAAAACAATGATGGTAATAATAATAATGAAGGAAGAGCAAGCTAGCTTGCTTTGTTTAACTGTCAGCATGTGATGTTGATTTGTGGTACTGTGCGTTTTATTAGGTCAATGAAGTTTTTTTTGGGGGGGGGATTACAATATCGAAAGTGTGTGAAACTCTACTGCTTAATCTCCATCTACAGGTCTTATTGTTTTTAATTTGTCATTGTCCTTTCAAGTTATATTATATTCTAAAGTTAATTGTTCAAGGATTCAAAGACTTTTTTTAATCAAAATTCAAGGATGCAAACATCCGAGTTTTTTTTTTTTTTTTTTTAACACATTTCCACATGACATGGCAAGAAATACAATCTCCGAGGTCCCAGGTTAGCCCAGTAAGACTTGTCAAAATAACAAGATAAAAATATATAAAAGAAAAGATTCATTCTTTACACAAGTTGTAAACGGGTAAGAATGGTTTTATTATTGAAACACAAATCTATACAATAACCTTGTATATACTTGACATTTTTTTATATGGTACCAATTGAAAAGGAATTGGTGAAGGGGTTCATTTTATGCATTGCATATATTTTTAAATAACTGGCAAATTCATCAGTAATCAGTTTTTTTCCCTGCCAATAATCAGTATCGGCCTCAAAAAATGCATATGGGTCAGCCTTATTTTTAACTAAGCTTTCACTTTGACAGCACAAATTAGAGATGACAAATCATCAAGTAGCAGCTTGCGGACATCAAATGAAACAAGTGGCGGGATGTGTGTGGAAAGAGGAAGTTGGCATGTCCCAACTTCCTGTTGAAGAAGAGTTGCAAGCAAACATCAAAACACACTCAGGTGGTGATGTTTGGATTACAAGTGACACACAGCATTATGACCTTTGACCTCCTCTTGTGAAAGCTGGCGACTTAGTCGAGCTTGCAAGGAGTGGAATCAAAACGCCGGCGTGAGTTTCCTCATTCGCGTGTTGCCGCACAGGAAGTGATGCAAGAGCGAATGGGAAGTTGCGCGCGTCATGTGACATCATCTTTTGAGACGAGCGTGACTGGAATGTACATGCAACAACATACGTGTGCATCTTGTGCGTGTAACATGATGTCACTTGCATATCGTGGCTGTAATGCGTGCTTGTAACGTGCATAACGGGTAACGTTAACGTGCAACAGACATGCCAACAACTGACCGTGAGGGCGTCGGAGGCGCGTTGTGACGTTGTGGAAGCCGCGATAGAAGGCGGCAAACTGCTTGGAGATGCATTTGCTCAGCGGGAGCTCCACGTGCAGCTGCACGTACTCTGGGAAAGGGAACAACAACAATATATAATACATCAATAAAATAATAGAAATATCTAAAAACATAGACATAAAAACAAAACAGCGTAAAAACAAAAACACGGGCAAACGTGAGGTGAAACGACACACACTGTTCAAAGATGGCGAGAAAAAGGAGCAGGAACGCAAAGTCGGCGGGAAATACGAGGTCATCCACGCCAGTCGGAAGAGGAACACGCTAAACGATTTGCTGTGCGTGCGTGTGCGTCAAAAAGGTCAAGTCCAATCCAGAACTTCCTGCTTGGCTGCACTGAGCAGAGCTAAAAAAAAGTAACGTGAGAACAAAAACACTTTCACTGAGCAGACAAAACAGACACACAAGTAGGACACGCACATACACAAAAAAAAAAAATCAATGGTCCAAATGTGTACACAACTCCATTTTCAACATACGTTGCAAATTGGTGCTTGGGATAATATACAAATGTTTGCCATAACGCACGACTTACTATTCTATTCTTTATCTTGGCTTTTTATGAACTCAAAAGAGTCGTGCAAAGTGGAATTCCGCTCCACATCACGCAGATCTCGAGTTTTGTTTTTTTTTAGCAAAATCATCATGATGACCTCTGAATTCGGTGGGCCTGCTTAACAATCAATTGTCTGGCATCAACGTTCGTTGGACCTTCTGCCATCTAGTGGAAACTGATGGAATTGTTCAGCCGCTCACTCCACATCAACGGTAAGTCAACAATAAAAATACCTTCTGGCCGTGTTTGGTGACAGGAATCTCTTGTACGATTTGACCACGCCCATTTCCTTCTGCTACACCTGCAACACACCAGGCTCACCTGTTAGCGTGTTGTTTGGCATGTTTAGTATTTATCAGTAGCCTATTTATTTGCATATTCATGTCCGAGCATCTTCATTAGCTTTCTGGCTAACCAGTTTGTTAGCATGGCAGACTTGTTTTGAGACGTTTGTAATCATTGTGATAAGCAATAAGCTAACTTTCACACAATATTGATGAAAAGGCTAACCTGTAAGCACGCCTGCTAGCATGTTTGTTAGCATGGCTTATTCCTTATGACCGTGATCAGACATCAGTACTCATTTTGATAATACATCATCATTTATAGGAGACATTTGACCTCTAACACATTAGCATATTTGTTAGCATCTTTACTCGTTGCTTTGTTATCGTGTTTACTAGCAAGTTAATAGCATGTTTGTTTATTTTCAGCATGGCTGACTATAACAATCAAGTGCGGAGACATTAGATGTCATTGTGGTATTTGCAAATATAATGATCGCAAATATACAAATAACCGCCATGACACTGAAGCAGTACACAAAATGGCTGACTGATAAAGTCCGATATGTTTGAGATTTTATTCAATTTTGTCATGCACACGTCAGAACTTAAACAAAATCCAGTTTGCCTCCAGGTGCAAACGCAATCAATAAATAGCAAACATGCAGCGTACAATTCAATACATTTCTTCAGCTATGTCAAAGACAGGCTAGCAACGTGCTACGATTGCATTCATCAGGAACACGATAGCGATACAGTCTGATAAGCATACGGTGAGTTACACATTTGCACTTTGCAGCCAACAGTGCAAAGTTCAGCCAATGAAAGACGAGAAAAAAAGAAAAGAAAAGAAAAGACTGATTCCATACAATATGCAATAAACCAGCGCAACACGCGATCACGCACGCGATGCGTGCGGGAAAAGGGCCACAAAAGATACGAGTGACCCACTTAAGAGTTTTCCCAGATACGAGCCGCCACTGGCTCCATTTTTTCCGCTTTGACTTGCCAACACAACTGGAGAAACGAGCGTCGGATGGCGGCCGGCGACTCAACCGGCTCGACTGCAAAACAAACTTTGGCAGCCACTCCAAATTGGTTGACGTCAAAACAGACGATGACGATGATGTCGTCGCCTGCCTGGCAAAGAGCCGCCTAGCTTAGCGCAACATCTGTTAGCTTCGTGCAGGGGTGTACCACTGATCTTTATACGGTGTTCCCTCGTTTGCCGTTCCAAAACAAAATCAAATACGCAAAGTAGTTAGCTTTATGTCTTACATTTGTTATCCATGTTTTAAGGTTCTAAAACCCCCCACCACAGTTGATACACTTTTCTTATCAAGACATTTACATTTCTCTCTTGATTAAACATTCTCAATGTTCAAACCTTCATAAATTTTCTAAAATGGCTAATTACTTCCAAAAAAATTAATGGAATGCAAAATAGCACATAAAAAAAAAAAAAAAAAAAAAAAAAAAATCTGCGATACAGCGAAAAGTGAACTGCGTCATAGCGAGGGAACACTGAATATGACTGGATAGCCGATAACCGACTTTTGAGGTTGCCAGGCGGCCATATTGCTCCTCCCAAAAAACGGTTCTCGCCATACCATCTGAAACTTTTACAGGATCCAAATTGGAAAACATTTGAGACACTAACTTAGTAGAAACTAGGGAGAGACTGATTATCGGCCCGACCGATATTCAGCATTTTGACGAATATCGGCATCGGCCATTTTGAAGAATTGTACAGCCGATAAGAGATCCATTTCAAAAAGTGTCACTTCAAGGAACTAATTAACATTTTCAGAGATACTGCTAAGCCTGGGAACTCTTTGCACCTTCTGAAATGTAAATGACGACGACGATATATTGTGGCAGTTTTAATATCACAATATCACAATATTGCCATTATCGTTAAACGCCGAGTATCTGCCCTGGAAAAGAAACGTATCAGTCTATGTCTAGTAGAAACGGAGTGATTTATGCAGTTTTAAATGTATTAAACATAAACAAGAGGAATTTAAGAATTATAACTAAATGCTGCTAAATCTAATATTGTCATTTCCAATTGCAAAGGTTGCCTTAAGAGCATTTAAGCAGCAAGTCCGATCAGGTTGGTGAATTCAAGTGACTGGAATCGGCGACTGTTAACGACTTCCTGCTAGCCGCTAGCTACATTCCATGCACACATCCACATGCTCACGCACACTCACGCACACGCCCTCGGGCAGCTTTGACACGTTGGCCTCCACTTTGGTGCGACTTAACTTTTAGAAGCCAGCTGCTACTTTCACTTGAGAGCCCAACGCGAGCGCGTCCGCCGCTTGGCTCGTAATTCACCGCCGACGTTTGTTCCACGTGTTACGTGGAACGTTTGGTGCACGCAGGGGAACGCCAACGACGCATTCATCGTGATGCTTTTTTTTAGGCTCCGCCTCTGGAAACGGGCCAAAGAATGTGCACTTGTTTGACATTCTCACAAGTTGCCTTGTTGTTGTTTGACGTTGCGCTCGCAACAAGTCCAAGTCCATCCAAAATGAATCACTTCAAAGAATCAACAAAACTACAAAACAACTGGTCGGTAAAGGTGGGCGGATCAATCCGAATATCAATAATAAGTCCGTACCGATATCGGATCGATACTGGCACTAAATCTATAGTTTAGTTTCAGTGTTGGGCGGATCAATACAAATATCAATATTATCGGGTATCAAGTCAGTTTCAGTGGTGGGTGGATCGATCCAAATATCGATATTATCGATACCAAGTCGGTACAGTATCGCTATCGGATTGATACTTGCACTAAAATATCGATCTAATAGTTTAGTTTTAGTTTGGTCAAACAGATCGTGTGCCATCCCGTGACTTACCATCTCATTTTCGATCTTGTTATGGATTAATAAACATTTCCACAATGAAAGTGTGATGTTCACCAGTCCAATTCATGGCATCAACTGAAAACGAAACGAAAAATGATATTATCCTGGCTGTTTTACTGAATTTGGACTGGTTTTGCAAGGCCCACAAAATATTGTGTTCTACGGCGATAACAACATGGAACCTACCAAAACAAAGATTACAGTATCTAATTTTAACAGAAAAAAAAAAAAAAAAAAGTACATTTGTATCTGTTACCAGTTTGCAGCAATTAGCATTAGAATATAGTTCAGTTTCGCCAATAATTCCTGTTGAAAACTGGCAAAAAGAGCTTGTAGCAACGCAATCCTGGCTGATCTCTTATACTCTGCTGCTGGCCATTTTCCTTCATGACTCCCATTGCTTTAAGCGACCTCTTCAGGTCAGAAACTGCATCAAAGCCTTCTGCATGCTCTAGGATTAAAAAACAAACAAACAAAACCGTATAAATGTGCTTTTGGGAGTGAAGGACAAAGTATTAAAAAACAAATTGACACGTTTTTACATTTGTAGAAGTTTTCCTCCACGTTCCCATGGAAATTCATCAGCTCGTGCAAACAGTGAGCCAGCTCCTGTTCAAACACAAGAAGTGACATCGCCGTTTATTTGGAAGCCTTTTGAGTAACAAGCTGCTCTTGTTGCAAACCTCTTACATAACTACTGGCACACTTTCAGCATATAGACCTCTCTCTCGTCCGTGTGTGCGTGCGTTTGTGTGACCTTTTGGAAGGCTTGCGTTCTTGTTCTTTGCCTCTTGCTAACTTTAACACAAACATGCACACGCGCAGAATTAAAAAAAAAATAAAAAATGAGTGCGCCGTTCAAGCTGACACAAAAGAGTCAGTGTGTCAAGTGAACACTTTGACTTTGTCTCCCTCTGGAGGCGGCAGCGAGAATTGCTGAGAAAGAAATGGACTTTTTCAGAACGTCTGCGGGTGAACCTGTGCCTCAGTTAGGCCCAACTCAGATCAAGGTTATTTTTGTCAACTAAAACTAACAACAAAAAACGAAGGCAGGATGGAGACGGATTCATTCTAAATTTAGACTTGAGTCAACACTTCCTGATCCCCGATCAGCTGACGAGAACGAACCAATCAGTCGTGAGCATACTTTAGGTCAATGCAAGTGAATGACGGAGAGCAGCAGATTCGACACAACTTGGATACTTGCACAAAAAAAAAAAAAATAAAACCAAAATGTATGAATGTGTAAATAATAATTCTGGAAACAGAAATGTACACGTTGGAACATGCTTGATCGTCAGGGTGGTGGACCTCCGCAAATTTGTTGTCGCAAATTTGACACTTTCTAAACTCACAAATTTACGCGTTTTTCTCACAAATTTGCCACTTTCTAAACTCTTTAAACACGTTCTATTTTCCAATGTTGCCATGGACCCAAAAACATATTGATATGTTTTTTGTTTTTTTTCATGCTCGAGCATACAGAAGGCTTTCATGCAGCTTCTGACCTGAAGAGGTCGCTTAAAAGCAATGGTAGTTATTACAAAAAAAAAAAAGGCCAACAGGTGGCAGCAGAGTATAAGAGATCGACCAGGGACATGATGAAAACAAGCCGTTTCCCCACAATTCTAAGCAGATTTGTGAATAATGATGAAACTCAGCTATATTGTAATGCTAATTGCTGCAAACCGGAAACAGATAGAAATATACTTTTATTTCCTGATGAAAGAAGAGAGACTAATCTTTCTTTTGATAGGTTCCATGTTTTTATAGTAATAGAACACAATATTCTGTGGACCTGGCAAAATTAGTCCAAATCCAAGCGACGGGGGTTGCTTCTGTCAAAATGGCTGCCAGTCAATGAGTTATTAGATCGATTCTAATAGTAATACAAATGAAACAAATCACTGTGATCTAATCAAATATGTGTTGAATGGTTTCTATGCCAACTGACCAAAAAGAAGTGATGGCATTTTTGCACCAACAACATGTAAACAATGATGAAGATTGATCAAGTTTGCATCTCACCAGCTGGGTCCTCCGGGCCAGGTAGCGCTCTCGGTCCTCCGGGCCAGGTAGCGCTCTCGGTCCTCCGGGCCAGGTAGCGCTCTCGGTCCTCCGGGCCAGGTAGCGCTCTCGGTCCTCCGGGCCAGGTAGCGCTCTCGGTCCTCCGGGCCAGGTAGCGCTCTCGGTCCTCCGGGCCAGGTAGCGCTCTCTGTCCTCCGGGCCAGGTAGCGCTCTCGGTCCTCCGGGCCAGGTAGCGCTCTCGGTCCTCCGGGCCAGGTAGCGCTCTCGGTCCTCCGGGCCAGGTAGCGCTCTCGGTCCTCCGGGCCAGGTAGCGCTCTCGGTCCTCCGGGCCAGGTAGCGCTCTCGGTCCTCCGGGCCAGGTAGCGCTCTCGGTCCTCCGGGCCAGGTAGCGCTCTCGGTCCTCCGGGCCAGGTAGCGCTCTCTGTCCTCCGGGCCAGGTAGCGCTTTCGGTCCTCCGGGCCAGGTAGCGCTCTCTGTCCTCCGGGCCAGGTAGCGCTTTCGGTCCTCCGGGCCAGGTAGCGCTCTCTGTCCTCCGGGCCAGGTAGCGTTCTCGATCCTCCGGGCCAGGTAGCGCTCTCGGTCCTCCGGGCCAGGTAGCGCTCTCGGTCCTCCGGGCCAGGTAGCGTTCTCGGTCCTCCGGGCCAGGTAGCGTTCTCGGTCCTCCGGGCCAGGTAGCGTTCTCGGTCCTCTGCAAACTTTCTCATTTCCTGCTTGCGCTTGTCCTCCGCCTCCTTCGTCTGACCAATCAGAGCCATCTTGTCCTCCTGCCACTTGCGCCATTCCGACCGCTGCTTCTCCTCTAACAGCTTTATGAGAAACCAACAAAAAAAAAAAACACACAAATCCTTACGAATAATGTAATAAGTTATGCGTTAAGTCATCATGTCACATGGCTGACGAGGGGCGGAGGTCTTCCACAAAGACCTGGTTGCACATCAAAAGGACAGACAGTCTCATCAAAAGAAGAATTTTCCAGAGACGCAGGACAGAAGAAAACACAAGCAGCAAACACGCACCTGCCGTCACTCCCAAGGTAAGCTGACGACGATTCCGCAGGTGGTCACAGGTCACACCTGACCTCCACCATATGCAAAAGACGTTTCGTTTTTTGTTTTTCCCGCTTGGACTCGGGTGGCTTACTTTCAATTTGCAACGTGATCTTTAACTAGGGATAGACCGATTATCAGCCCGGCTGATTGTTGAAATTTTGGAAAACTTAATTTGAAGCTCCCAAATTAGCTTTTTTTTTTTTTTTTTTTTTTTTAGAATTTTTAAACAAAGCTGTCAATTCCTTATATGTTCAAAATAAAAAGAAACCGTTTTTATTTTGATGCTAATATTTTCTCTTTCTCTTGGTTATTGGGCTCCTTGACCACTAATAATCGGTGTCGACCTTGAAAAAACCATATCGGTCTATCACGACCTTCAACACCTTCCTTCTTTCGACCGCTAACTCGACCTGCACAAATCATGAGCAGCTTCATCGCAATTATTCAGCATGTCAGGCAAAACTTTTGGACTTCTCAAACTAACAAAGGTTTTCTTGTACAAAATCAAACCATCTTAAAGTTATCAGGTTTCAATCTGCTGCGATCTCGCTCATCATCAAACGCTTCTTTCTCATCTCCATTTGTAGCCTTTTCAGCATTTTCATTTATTTTTTTGCCAACAATCAGGTTCACTTAATCTTGGTAGGTAAAAATTTGAATTTTGCAGCTGGACCAGAGCTCCAAGTGAAGATGATGAAGATGTGAAAATAAATGTCGTTAAGAAGAAGAACATGTGACGATGAAAGCTAACAATCAATTAGCGAGATGTCGATTGACAAGATGCTGAAAAATGCTCAAATGTATCCACTGTTTTGAAGAAAATGACTTGCGGTCAACTCGGATTTGTATTCATCAGAAATGCCGTCTATGCCAGCGACCTTAAAACCCGTAGACAGCATTGTGACCCGTTTGGGGCTTTTTGATGGTTCTGCCCGAGTCATTTCAAAATAAGATACTGCCTATGGGCTACATACAAAAGTTTTCATCATTTTAGGACGTCTTCAGCAAGAGCCACAAATGCTGCACATCAGCATTTGCTGTCAAAAGTGATTTGAAAACATCATTCTGCTCCGCTGCTCTAGACATTGTTACTTTTATTAAAACAAAAAAAAACAGTGCAGATAAATACTTTTCTCCTCCACAAAGGAAATCATGATAACACAAACGCGTGTGTGGTTTGTGAGCTGTGAACATGAAGAAGAGCAGACGTTAAGTGTCCATGACATGCGCTGCAAGTGTTAAACATTGGAAATATTAACCTTTTTGCCAGTAAATCAATAACTTGCTGTTGGTTAACTTGAGGCACTGGTGAGACAGAAGCTGCCGCAAAAAAGCTTTGCAAAGATACAAAAAAGAAAACAAATGTTCTTCTGTTTTTATGTTACTGGTGCAAAAAGTACATTCTTTGTGCTCAATGTTAAAATTCCTTACAGGGATAAATATTGTCAATAATTTTAAATCGTACAATAGCTTTGGGTGGAATGGGGAAGCTTCTATATTGTATTGGCATCTAAGTGACTTAACATTACGATGAGTAAATATTTCGATTCAATTCCGTCTCCCAAGAGGTAAAGGGAAACATTTATTAGTTTATATACCTCTATATAGCAGTTTGTTATTGCAGTTTTTGTCCACAAAGAGACACGTTTGGACAGATAAAGATCGCATACATGGAACGTAACAAACCAGTGCAACGAACGGAAGTGACGTCATTTGAAGGCTAACTAGCCTAGCCACGAGCTCCTTTCTATCCATCCCCGCACCCCCATTTTCTGGATGTAAAAAACCACACGCAGGAAAAACAGCAACGTTTCTAACGTTACGTCACTTACGGCTTTCAAACTCACCTGCCAGCTCGTCTTGACACATAAAAGCGAGCAGAAGAATAAACGCGAGGAGAAAATTGATTTGGAAGAAAGTCGGCAAAACGAAGCAGACGTCGACAACACGTGCGTTGAACGTGACAGACTGACAAAAAAACAAAAACCAAACAAACAAGGTGGTAGATGATTGACGAGCGTCTGGCGCGCTCAGTTTGAAACGAGCCAACCACGAGACGCCCTTTCCTTCTTCCTCTACTACAATTGGGTGCTTTGGTTTGCGCTAACGACCCCTGGTGGACATAATCTGACATGCGTCACCCGCAAAACTGATCTGCTTTTTCCACTCATTTCAATCTCGCTACTTTATTTATTTAGTTATTTGATGGATGAATTAACGCCTCATTCAAATTTAATTTTGTGTTCTTGGGAATGTTATAAGACTGAATTCAGTCGCTCAGGGGTACCAATACTAATAATTTGAATAAAGAGAATGAGTGTCCACAAGCATGTTCATAAAGAGTAACTATCCCAGAGGAACCCATGTTACTAAGTAAAGTGAACTTGATTTGAGTGAGTCATGCCAAAGTGAAGGTAAGTCAAGTTTAGAGATGAAAGATTCCTTTTCTAAGTCTCCTATTGAAAAATGCACTTAATGAACTTCTTCGTCAACAAAGTAACAACAAACATTTGGATTCCGCTTGACCAGTAAAGTCCACTCCGTGCTTTTTTTTGTTTGTTTTGTTGCTCTTTCAGTCCAAGATGGCTGCCAACATCCCGGGCATCATCTCCATGTTCTTCTTCTACGCGGTGGTCCTCGCCATCGGCATCTGGGCGGCGTTGAAGTCCAGGCGGGAGAAGCGCAAGCGGGTGAGCGGCACCCTGGAGATGTCGTTGCTAGGCAACCGCAGCATCAGCCTGCTGGTGGGCATCTTCACCATGACAGGTGAGCATCTGTTGTTTGCTTTTTTTCCCTCCATTTTCCCTGCCTGCCGAGTCCAATTAACATGCACGTGGTGGTCGTTCCCTTCCCGAAGCCACGTGGGTCGGAGGCGGCTTCATCGTGGGCCTGGCTGAGATGGTGTACACGCCCTCCATGGGCGCGGCCTGGGCCACCGCCGTCACGCTGGCATACAGCACCTCCTTTATTCTTGGTAAAAAAAAAATTAAAAAAGAAAATCCTGTTTGTGAAAGGGTTACACAGCGGCGCCTTGAGATAAGAGTGACTTGACTTAGACATCATTCGACCAATCTTGAGCAACGATTGGCGAGACAACCAATGTAGGGTGGCAATGAACGCAACTCACTTGACATGCAGGGCGGATAAAACGAGGAGATATTCATCCAAAAAGATGTTTTTTACTCTCAAACTCAACAGAAAACCACACGTTAGCAAGTCTGCTAGCTTAAAGCTAACACATGATGGGAAACCCCATAGACTGGCTAACAAGTTACACACATTGATAGTTGTGGATATTTGAACCTGAACATGAAGTCAAATAATATAGCAATAATCACACAGGCATATATTTGTTATCTGCAAAAACAAAACAAAAAAGTGACTAATATTCCTGTAGTTGTGAAAATCTTCTTCTTTTTTGTCTGCATGGCTGGATTATACTGCTTCCTGGTGGCCAAATTGCATACAGCAGGCATAGCAACCACTTATTAAAAGGATACTGGACTCATTGAGCCATTTTCGGCAGTACAAAGTTCATATTTTGTCTATAATTAATGTGGTAACTTCATTATTTTTCATGTACAATACCTTGAAAGTGTCATTTTTCTACTTGCTGTCGAGCGATGATGACATCACCTGTGCTGAAGAAGTAGATAACGACCAATCATGGCTGAGTTTGCTGAGCAACCCCAGAAAACAGGTGAGCCACGATTGGTCGTTACCTACTTCCTCAGCACGGGTGATGTCATCATCAGTCGACAGCAAGTCAAAAAAATATACTTTTGAAAGGTATTAATGGTACCTGAAAAATAATGAATTATCAAATTAGTTGTGAACAAAACGTGAACTTTTCACAGCTGAAAATGATTCAACGCATCAATTTTCCCTTTAATACTAATGATGCAAAAGAATTATTTGTGAATTTTTTGCATTCTTGTTCTAGAGTGCTACTTTCCACGTGAAAAAAACCAAACAAAAACATTTTTTTGTTTGTTTTTGGTCGTGTATTTCCATTCCTTTCAATGGGGAAAGATGGCATTTAAATTGCGATGGGAGTGATGGAACAAATGAAACTTGAAAAGAGGAAGGAGTCAGCGTGAGATGAGAAAATGTGGCGTGAAAGGTCATTTGTGTGCGAAAGTGCAAAAGGTGAAGGTGCGATATAGGTGAGGACTGACGTGTGCGCAACAGGCGGTGTGGTGTTCGCCGGCCGTCTGCGGGCCAGCCACTGCGTCACCATGTTGGATCCCTTCCAGCGCAAGTACGGCAAAGGCCTGACGGCCGTCTTCAGCGTGGTCTCGCTCCTCCTCGACATCTTCTGGGTGCCCTCCACCCTCACCGGCCTGGGTGGGTGGCAAACATTTGCAAACATTTGCAAACGTTTGCAAACAAGCAATCACTGGCAAGCAAAAATTGCAGTGTTGGAATTTCATGGATAAATCGCTGGAAGTTGATTTGTATGCAGGACCCAAACTGACAAAACTCCAAATAAATGAATAAATCAATGACTAAAAGTGGAAATAAAAATGGATATGAAAAATATCATTTGAAAATTATATCCAAGAAAATAACTATAAATGGAAATAAAAAGAACCAAAAAATATATATACATAAACATTTGTATTTAGTTTTTGAATTATATATATTTTTTTTATCCGTTTTTATTTTCACTTTTATTTCTTTCACCTTGTTGTCTAGCAACTCAATTTTGGCCATTTTGGTCCTCCGTAGATTTGAACTGCTGAACCGTCAGATCATTTTCAGTACTTAATAGTGACCAGCATATAGTGTGAAATTATTTGAAGCTTTCCAAAGTGTTGTTTCAACCACATTTGAATATGTACACTTTGGAAGTGTCAAATTGAATCGAATTCACGCTTGCGCCAGACCAACTCTCACGCCTGCATCGTGTGTGTGTGCGCATGCGTGCGTGTCAGGCGTGACCATGAGCGTGGTCCTGGACCTGTCGTACACGGTCAGCGTGTGGATCTCGGCCGCCGTGGCCATCACGTACACGCTGCTGGGCGGACTCTACTCGGTGGCCTACACTGACGTCATCCAGCTCGTGCTCATCTTCATCAGCCTGGTGGCAAAAACAAAACACGCCGCTCGCTCGTAACCGCCATCCATCCCTCATGTTGATTGCGCATGCGCGTGCGTGTGCGTGCAGTGGGCGTGCGTTCCCTTCGCGGTGACCAATCCTCACGTGACGCCGATCGCTTCCACGCTGATCAACAACACGCTGCACGCGCCCTGGATCGGCGACTGGGACCTCAGCAACGTATGGATCCTTCTGGATAACTACTTCTTCCTGGTCAGTGCACGCACGCACGAATCCAAGCCCCCCCCAACCCCCCCTCACAGCCGTGCCGGTCCCTTAGGCTTTGGGCAGTCTGGGCTATCAACCCTTCCACCAGAGGACGCTGTCGGCGGCGTCCCCGTCCACCGCCAAGCGAGTCTGCTTCATCTCGGCCGCCATCTTGCTGGTCTTCGGCATCCCCCCCATCCTCCTGGGGGCCGTGGGGGCGTCCACGGGTAAGACCGCCATCAGTCAGGATCAAGTTGAATGAAAAGGGTCCGTGTGAATGACTTCAGCAAGAAAGGCTGGCGGCATAAAAAGCGTGAGGAGGAATTTCAGTGCGATGGCGTTTGTCAGCCATGAAAGTCTCAGTCTCAGCCCATATGTGTATTTTGTGTCCAGACTGGAACCAGACCTCGTACGGTTCTCCGTCCCCTTACGAGCAGGGCCAGGCGGCTCTGGTTCTACCCGTGGTGCTGCAGACCCTGACGCCGCCGTACATCTCCGTCATGGGCATCGGCTGCGTGGCCGCCGCCGTCATGTCGTCGGCCGACTCCGCCTTGCTGTCGGCCGCGTCCGTCTTCACCGCCAACATCTACAATAGCGTCCTCAGGCCGCAGGTGCCAAAGCCGCAAAAGCGCAGCGCTGTGTGAAAAATGTCCAAATTGAAAGGGGCCAACAGTGTGCGAGATACCCTACATGGAAGAGGCGGCCTGGAAGGAAAGCGGATTCGGTACGTTGGTGTGAAAGGTCTCCTCCGTGGTCCCCGCCCGACCCACTATGTAGCCCAGGCCTTTGGCCCCTCCCACCCCACCGGTGGTAAGCCCATGGGAAGAGGGGACCCACGTTGCCTCTTTGGGTGGGCTGTGCCTGGCCGGGCCTCCAGGAGCTCAGCAACGAGCCCCCCGGTGACCTCCGTCCGGGCAAGGGAAACCCAAGACAAGGGTCTTGGGTTTCCCTTGCCCGGACGGAGGAGAGGGGGTCCGTCGGGAAGTCCAATCTCGGATTCAAAAGAATTCATCTCCTCCAAAAGCTGACGACCTGAAGTTTTCTTCAAATAGCGTTTTGCCAATGCGGCCAAACAGTCCTCGGGCACTCCGGAGTCGGTGAAAGGATTTTTGTGCTGCGCCCAAAATCCACGACACGCGTAGTGAGGACTCGTTCGGCAGATACGCGGCGATCGTACATGTTCTTGGAGGTCTGCATGAAAGGGCCTCGGGGTCCGGATTTTGACCCGGGCCGCCATTTGAGTTGAGTTTGTGGTCCGGCAGGCGTCGGAGCGCGAGCTGCAGCTGGCCATTCGGGCGACGGTGGTGGCGGTGGGCGTGGTGGGGACGGCGCTGACCCGTCTCAAGACCAGCGTGATCCTCTTCTGGTTCGTGGGGGCCGAGATTTCCTACAACGTGCTTTTCCCGCAGCTGCTCTGCGTCGTCTTCGTCGCCGGAACGAACCAATACGGCGCCGTGCTGGGCGGCGCCGCGGGCGTCGCCGTGCGCGCGCTGAGCGGCGAGCCCATGATCGGTCTGCCGCCCGCGCTGCGTTTCCCGGGCGGTTTGTGGGACGGCGCCGTCTACGTGCAGCGTTTCCCTGTCAAGACCTTCGCCATGCTCTCCTCCCTGGCCGCCATCTTGTTCTTCTCCTTCCTGGCATCGCAGCTTTTCCGCCGCCGCCTGCTTCCCGCCACCTGGGATGTTTTCCACGTTTTCCGGACGCCGACCCCACCCGCCACCTCTGACGGCAAGACCGCCCCCGACGCCGCCCAGTCCATGATGACCACCGACTGCTGAGTCGGTAGGCGGCAAACGCTTGCAATCAAATCCGCGTTCCCGAGCCCATGATGCCGAGCGAGCGCCGCCAGTCAGCAAACAGGAAACGCTCGCAGTCCAACCGACTTTATTGACAACTTCCATCTAACCGTCATCCGGTGACTTCCTCCCAGCATCTCTCAGCCGTCAATCAGACATCAAATCAACAAACCGTGCTAACGTTGCTAACGAGCGCGTCAACAGCAGGCGGGGTCAGCCTGTGATGTCATCATCAGGGGACGCACGCTGTTAACAAAGTTTAGGGACGGGCAAACTTTTGTTTTCAAAACAAGCCGGTTAGCTCATTCATAGATTTGATTTGTTGTTTTTTTGTGAAACACGTAGAATATTTTCTTTCAGTAAGAAAATCAAAAGTTGAAGAATGAAATCATGTAAGAAATGATTGACTGTATCCTTACAACTGTCTTACATCCACTATGTCATTAGATGAAAAAAAATGAGAAAAGTATGACAAATTGCTAACACGTCACCACCAGGCAGTGTCATCTTGTGATGTCATAAGCGATGGGAAAACGTTTTTGTCTCGAAGATAAACATTCGATTTGATTCACAGCGTTCCAATTTCAACTTGCTTCAAAAATTCACGTCTTCCAGGGTCCACATTACTTGCAGCACTGCAACAATTAAATGTTAAATATACAATTTTCTCTTTCAACATTGAACCTTTTCCAAGTCCCACTTGCCACGCCCACTTCCATCCATACAACTGGTCTTTATGAGCTCTCTGACACTGCTCAGTGGCGCACTCGGTTAATTCAGTGCATTGTCCACTAAGCAGGCGGTCCCGGGTTGGAATACCACTTCCAACTGTACATTGCAAATATATCCGTGGCAATTAGGCTTCGCCATACAAATGCAGAACTGACTATCATGTCAGGAAATGCGATGAAATGATTCAATGCACGTTGGCTTTCATCAGATGGCTTTTTTAAAAATACATACGCCATTAGCCGCGTTGAGAGGAGCCAGCTGAGGTGGCTCGCAAGTCCCACCGGCGGGAGGCCCCGCTGGAGAGACGTCCGGAGGAGCTGGTTGAAGTGGCTGGGGAGAGGGAGGTCTGGGTTTCAGTCCTAAAGCTGCTGCCCCCGGACCAGACCTCGGATATGCGCCAGAAGATGGATGGATGGATACAAATATGAATACATACATTTTATTGAACAAATGATCGGGGGAAATGACCACATCCATGCAATAAATATTCCAAAAGTAAGGTGCGAATGAAGAATGCCGCACATTGCCCACGCCCCGCCCATTCACAAACATTTCAATAAAGTTACGAAAAAACAGTCATCGCTGATCTCTCGTCATATCGACGTCACAAACGCTTTCTGTCCAGACGTACTGTCGACCCTCACAACTGTCTCACATCCATTACCATCAAAAAACGAAAAACATGCTTAGTAAAACATCAGCCCGTGATGTCATCATCGAGGGACGCAGGCGAGTCGATTAAAACATCAATAAAGTTAGTACAAGTCGTCACTGGCTAGCCATCATCAACCAGAGGACGAAAGAAAAGAAAATGGAGGAAGCGTCACAGACGTGAAGAAAAAAAAAAAAAGGCCAAAATGTCGTCCAGCAACATTTTGGCACGTTTCACATTGTGATGACGTCAACAATCGGCCGCCAGCAAGACGTCATATCATCCTCTCGTTAAGCTCCGCCTTCTCCTCGCTGAAGTTGAACAGGAGGCTCTTGGCGCCGTTCTGCCACGAGTACAACGTCTCCATCGCCGTCTTGCCGTCCTGTCGCAAACAACAACGGATTACTTGGTGCCTTTGCAAAATTTGATTTGGAATGTAATGTTTGTTTTATGATTTGATCATGTCCTGTCATGCAAACTAATCCATTGATATTACTTGACTATTGTGAGATTATATTACTAACAGGTAACAAGGTTATTTTAGTTAACTAAAACAAACTCAAATTCAAAAAACAATTTTGTTAACAACATAAAATAAAAATGAAAATGCTTTAAAAAAACGAAAACTAACTGAAAATACATGTTATGGTTTACAAAACTAACTAAAATTATAATGATGAATAAAAAAAATGAATGAAACTAATTTAAAATTTAAAAAAATAATAATTAACTATACTTATAGCAAAAATGTCCTTCGTTTTAGTCTTGGTAATGAATTAAATGTATGAGCTTTTGGGGATGATTTGAAATTGTTCAGCGGAATCAGGACGTTTGAAAGCGTGTCACACGGAAGTGACGTCATCTCGCAACCGCCAGTAGAAAAAGCAGCAAAAGATGACGTCGCTACCAAAACGATCATAGAAAGTCTGACAAGTGTGAGGGTCTGTCGCGTGCACGTGAGGTACTGACGCAGTTCTTGAGGTTGAGGCTGGCGCCGTACATCATCAGCAGCTTGATCATCTTGAAGCGGTTGATCCGCACCGCGTCGTGCATGCAAGTGTCGCCGTCCTAAAACACGCAAAAAACACGCTCGCTAGCTAGTCTTGAGACTTTCCACTTCCGGAGAAGAAGCTGCCTTCGGCGCCGACCGGCTCACCCGGTCTTTGGCGTTGACGTCGGCGCCGCAGTGGATGAGGTACTCGGCGCACTGGACGTGTCCCGTCCTGACGGCCACGTGCAGAGGACAACTCTGCAGCTGCGAGACACAAGGGGAAAAAAGTTGATGATGCGCTTTTTTTTTCCCCTTCTCTAGTAGTGCCCCAAAGTGGACCTTGGACTTGGACGGTGTCCCAAAATGAAATGCAAAACCTGTTGACCGTTTGAAGAGAAATGTGAATACAATTGAAAAGTTTCCATTTGTGGTTTGCCGTATTAGTTTGACTTGTTTGGTGGCGATAGTTCTTCAATTTGTTTGTCCAAGCCTCATTTGATAGCCTTGTTTTGCTAGCATCACTTGCTAGCATCATTTATTAGCATCATTTGCTTGCATAACTTGCTAGCATCATTTGCTAGCATCATTTGCTAGCATCATTTATTAGCATCATTTGCTAGCTTCAAGCACGAGGCCCACCTTGTCTCTGGCACCGATGTTGGCGCCACGCTGGAGGAGGAGCTGAAGGGCGTCAAGACTCCCGCCTCTGCAGGCCCAGTGGACCGCCGTCGACTCCAACTGACACGCACACGCAAAGACGCCGTAAGTGCTCAGCATTTCCTTGCCACGGAGCTCGTTCATCGACAAGCGGCAGTCTCACTTTGTCTTTCGTGTCGACGGCGGCGCCGGCGTCCAGTAGCGCGGTCATGACCTCCACGTGACCTTTGAAGGAGGCCCTGTGGAGGGCGGTCCTCTGGAACTGAGCACAGACGCCATTATGACATCATCACTCAGCAGCCAATCAGAGTGGAGAAACCACAGACGAGGCCGCCGTCGCTACACAACAACAAATCCAGTCTAGGACGAAACAACATTTCATTTTTCCTTTTCACATTATTGCAAACCACTAACGATGTGCATTTGACAATTTCACACTTTAAGTTCAATCAAAATCGGACGATTATTTTTTTGTTTAAGCAGTTACAGATGACTTCAAAAAAAAAAAAATGTCCGGGCTGTTCTCTGCTTCAATTTCCTGGTGAATGGCTTTCGTATTTCATTGCGTCATTATTTTGTGTACCACTAGAGGGAGCCCACGTGCTCCTAGTGGTGTGCGATACTGAAAATGTTGGTATCGATCCGAAACCGAGGAAATGCAGGGCTAGTATCGCCCATACCGATATTGATACTATTTTTAAATTCATCCATCCATCCATCCAAAAAAAAATAAAATCTGTACGTACAAAAAAAATTGTACCTGTACAAAAAAGTATACATTTGTGTCTGTAAAGTCGTGATTTGTACCTGTAAAAAAATTGTACCTGTTAAAAAAAAAAAAAAAATCTGTACGTAAAAAAAAAAATTGTACCTGTAAAAAAAAAATCAAAAAAAAAAATCTGTACGTACAAAAAAAATTGTACCTGTCAAAAAGAAAATGTGTACTAAAAAAAAATACATTTGTATGTTCAAAAAAATTTACGTTAAAAAAAAAATCTGTACGTAAACACAAAAATTGTACGCAAAAAAAATGTATACGTAAAAAAAAAAAAAAAAAAAAATTGGACCGGTAAAAAAAATGTGTACCTGTGAAAAAGAAAATGTGTACTTAAAAAAAGAAATTTATACAAAAAAAAAATTGTACGCAAAAAAAATTGTACCAGTAGAAAAAAATGTGTACCTGTGTAAAATTGTATGTGTAAAAGTCCTGATTTGTGACCAGTAGAAATGACAACTTGTAGTCAAAGAAGTCGCCACTAGGAGTCACTAGTGTTTTTTCTGCTGCTGTTCAGTCACGTGACTTTTGCAGCATTTTTCTACTCGAAAATACTTGATCAATGTTTTGTCCCCTCTTATTTTTTTATGTTGTTAAAGTGCATCATTTGGCATTTGTCCAAACTCACGTGGTCGACGACGTCGGGGTCCCCGCCCTCATTCAGGTACTTGTTGACGACGGCCATCTTGTTGTCGACGGCGGCGGCGAGGAAGAGCGGCGCCTCCACCGTGTCGGGCTGAAAAGGCGTCAAGATGGCGTCACATCGCAACGCGGCGGCGGCCGGCGTTTGTCTCACCAGCGTCTCGGTGGGCGGGGCCATCTTCTTCTTCTTCTTGTAGGCGGGCGCTTTCCTCTGGCGCCGCCGCTTCCTCAGCTGCAGGATGTTGAAAAGGTCGTCCACCGTCTCCAGACGCAGACGGCCGCATTTGTCCATCTGGAAAGGCAAAACATTTCAGTTTCATGATTGACACCCTGGTTTCGACAGGTGAAGCTAAAACACAACATTTTTATAGAACATGAAATGGATTTACACTAGTAGACTATAGCATTATTATTTGCATTATGTTAGCGTTAGCATAGCATTAGGGTGATAACGAATGAACATTTCATGTCAACATTAGCAAAACAATTGTTTAGAATTAGCATTGAAAATTGTCATTGTCTTCTGTTATATGAGCATATCAATATTAATTCAATCATTAGCATTTAATTAGCATTGCACTGGCAGAGATTTATTACTAGCGATAGCCGAGCATTGGGATTATGTTATTGCAGTATTATTATATTAGCGTAGCGCTAGCGTTAGCAGAAGCAGCATGAGATGATCTTATAAGAAAAAAAAGAAAAGAAAAAAGAAATATGGCCACTAAGCCGTCGTGACAGATCAATAATGAACCAATAATCAATGTGGCTTCGTCAGATGAAGTGCTGAGGTGTGCCTGTGGGGGGCGCCAAAACGCCACCAAAGAACCTCGTCATCCATTCCCGCTGACTTCCTGGAAGAAACTTTCCAAAATGGTCACTTGAAGAATGAGATTCTGCTCTTTGAAAAATCGTTAAGGTTTATGAATCAGAAAAATGCCCTTGCTATTGAAGTTTTTTTGAATGACTTTGCCTTGATTTAAAAGATTTATGGGATCCTTTAATTTTGACAATTGGTAACACTGCCCCTTGTTCTTTTTCTTTTATTTTTCTTATTTTTTTATTTATTTTTATTATTATTTTATTTTTATTTTATTTATTTTTTTAGTGTATGTGTCTTGTAATGTGCTGTAATCGACTTGTGTGTAACATTTTGTGGTGCTTAATTTGTTTGTACTGTATTTGATGTTGGTGATGTCGAAATAAATAAAAAAAAAAAAAAAAAAAAACTTTCCAAAATGGAAGTGGTCGCCATGCAGCGCGATTGCCAGCGTGTTGTCATGGTAACGGCGCGCCGGCCTACTCACGTTGAGGGCCACCAGGCTGACCTCGTCGCCGCTGTCGTCCTCCGACGACACCGCCAGCAGGGGGCAGTGCGAGCGCCGGTCGCGTCCGTCGCCGTCATCTCGCTTCTCGCGACTCACCGCCGTCTCGTAGTCGCGGCCTTCGCTGACCTCTGACCTCTCGCCGCTCACCTGGATGTGGGGAGGCAAGCGTCACTCGTGTTTTATCTCTGACACGCACACAAACACACACACACGGACCATTTCCTGGACGCTGTGCAGCCCCATGTTGTCGCCGGTGCGATGAGTCGGCATGACCTCGTGTTTCTCTCTTTATAGTTGCCACACAGCCACCACCCGCCCCACCCCCTCCACAGCGCATGCCAGGCCGAGGTCTCACTCTGTAAGGAAATGCTCCGACCTCCAGACCAACAACGAGCATCCCATAATATGCACACACAAGTTCCTGGAAAGCTTCTTTTGCGATTTGTCGCGAGTTGGTGGCGGCTTACCGCGTATAGACAATCTTGGTCCTCCGGACACGTGACCTCAGCCGTGCAATGTGATGATGTCATCGGCAGCAGGAGGACGAACTCGTCATCCAATCAGAGCTGCCGGCAGGCACGTCAGGTGCTTTTTATGGCGAGTGTTGACGAAAGGACAACTTTTGAGATTGAAATTGTGACTTCAAGTCCGTTTCAGCACAACTTTGATCGATTCATGTCAACTTTTGCGGTGTCGCAACTGAAAGTTGAAAGTGAAAACGTATTTCTTTTCCTCTTGTTTGATGTGACAAGTGAAACTTGTTGCTTTGTGGTATTTTCGTTCAGTAAAACTATGAAAAAACTCCAATTCAAAAAACAATTTTGTTAATGAAATAAAATAAAACGAAAATGCTTTTTTAAAAAACGAAACTATAACTGAATCTCCATTTTATGTTTTCAAAACTAAAACTAAGTATAATTATAGCAAATAGGACCTTTGTTTTCATCTTTGTTAATGAATTTAATGCATGAGCAATTTGGGGATGATTTTAAATGTGATTTGAAGTCCATTTATTTTGATATTAGCCGGAATAAGGATAGGTTTCTTTTTGAAATCACTCCTTCACACAAGCTCACTTCATGTAAGCCACATGACTCTCCCAGTCGGAGGATCGAACCCACGCCAACCGGCACCGAAGGCAAGTGACGGTTCCACTCCTCACCTGGAGCCCGCCGGAATAATGACGTCATATGGCAGCAGCCAATAGAAAATCACCTTCACGTGACGTCGCTCCATGCTGTTTTTTCAAAATATTGCATGCAAGCGGTCACTTGCCTTCGGTGCCGGTTGAAGCGAGTTCGCTTCTCCGCCTGCAGAGGACCACGTGACTTACATGACGTCAGCATGTGTGAGGGAGTATAAATACAAATATTGCATACAAGTAATGTACATTATTTTTCAACTAATACTGAAACTAACGAAAACGAAGCATTTATGAAAGAACTAAACCAACCTGAAAAGAAATTCAAAGTAACTCAATTTAAAAAACAAAACTCAAAACGAAATCAAAAGGAACAAAAATGAAAAATTCCAAAACTGTGGTTTGATGTTAACCTCTTGAAAGTTGCTTCCACGCTGCTGTCCAAATTGAATCTGCAAAATAATGAAAATGATTTGGTGTCAACTTGCTTGGTGACGTCACTGGCGCTATAAGCCACTTTCGGGTATTTCTTTTCAATGACGGTGACTTGGCAAAAAGCTGGCTTCCCTTTTCCTGTCAAGGTTGAGCGGCAGGCAGCTGCGACCTTGAGACGCAAATAGAAGGTGAAAGTCTCCGACGCCTTCGCATGCGAGTCCGTGTGAAAAGTTCACATGATTTCCAGGAATTAAGTCGCATTCGACAAGACTTGAACGGAACGACCTTCGTGTCATATGCATTAAGCGTCATGTCGTCTTACACCTGACGTGTCAGAAATGTTTGCTTTGCTGCTTGCAGGTGACGTGCCGCTTATCAGTGTTAGCAAGATGCTAATGAGCGAAAGTTTCTGGGAGTGACGTCGGACGAGGGCCGAGGTCAGCCGCCACCACCCACCGCGGCGAGGCTGACCTGAAAACGTGTCGCGTGAGATGCCGCCAACTTTATGACGACTCCATTTTTAGAACGCGACAAAATTCCCAGCCCGGAAATATACGCCGCCGCTAATATTAGCCACCGTAATCCTTCAGCCTGAGCCCCAGCAGCACCCGTGCCCGCCATCATCGTATCATATCATCATCATCATCATCATCATCATCATCATCACTTCAACACGCGATGACCTCATTGCACTTCTGTTGGTGTGCGAGTCCGTCTTGGAACACGACAAACAAGTTGGAATGTTTTCACCTTTGAAATGAGAAGTTCAACCCAACTTGTAGTAAGATGGAAAATGACAATCAACATTTGCATGAGAAACTTTCAGGCCATAAATATCGTGTATAACAATCCAATTTTATACACATGAGCCAAAATGTTTGTTCTACATGACGTGACAGTTTTGATGTCGCCAATCAACATAAAATCGTATATCAGTCCCATCCAAATCAAAATGGCGACTGGCTTTTTACTGCCACTTTTTTTTGCTCAGCATCATCGGTGTAAAGGAAGTCAGGCAGGTGCCAGCGTGTTTTGAATGAGGTCACTGTCAATGTTGTCGCCCATCCGTCATCCAGTTGGCCAACCGACCTGCTCGTCCAACAACCCCAAAAATAAACACGCACATCATCGCTTCCTGTTGGAGCAAAACACGCGCCAGACTCCCGCTGAGTCTTTTTTGTACTTGGGAGATTTATGCTGTCAACACAACACACACATGTGTGTGAGAGTTGTGTCTTGTTTCATGTCATCATCTTCTTACAATTTGGGCCAAAGATTCAATCCCGCTGGCACACTCACTACATCATGCAGGCAAGATAGACAGATGGATGGATGGACGGACGGACGATGGATGGATGGATGGACGGACGGACGATGGATGTATGGATGACGTGGATCGGCGTGAAAGAGGGTCTCGGGTTCGGGGTGTGCGAATGACTCGTTGAGATGAAGAATGTGTGAGTCGCTTGCGCAGTTCGTTAACCTTGCGCAAGAGGTCAGAGAGGTGACGAAGGTCATCCATTCACTTTTCACTCCTCCGTCGTCTATCTTGTGATCTGTTGTAGTTGAAAAAGCGAACGAGCTTCATGATTGACTTTGGGATGGTGAAGGAAGCGACCCGGTGGCGTCCGTGGGCGTGGGCGTGGTCCGAGTCCGGTGGTGAGCGTCCGTTGCCAGCAGCTGCTGACGAGCTCATCCGACCTGGAAGTCGGCCAAGAATGCGGACACGCCCCTCAAGTGAGCAGAGGCCGCCATCGCCTTCCTCGGGTCACTTGTTTACCTTCCTTTTCCAAACGCGAACCGAATATTCCCATAACAATCAGCATTCTTTTTTGAAAAGAAAAAAACTGCAATATATGCCTTTTGTCAGGAAGAAGAGTCGCAATCAAACAACAATAAAGTTGCATTCGTCCACCATCAAAAGGTCATATTATTGCATGATATGAAAGGTTTGAACATGGTCAAGTTCTGCCTCCAGAGGGCCAATGAAACCCGATCGCTTTTCACTTCCAACAGGGGCAAACAAGTGAAGGAGACGCTCCAGATTCCCAGCGGGTTCAAGACGGGGAGGGATAGCGCCATCTTGTAGCGCGCTACTAAATACATATGGCATGATACAACGCATACATGTCTATAAATAGATGTCGATCCAAATGTGGCAAGCTCAGTCAGGACAAGAAAGGAAGGATGAAAAAATGGAGGCGGAAAACAAGAGCAGGCGCCGCGGCGTGACCAAAAGCACGACAGCTGCCGACGTCCGCGCCAAATATCAACACGACTCGCCACTTTCACTTGACAATGACAAACATGGCTAATACTGTCTTTTATTGACATGTTCACCACAACAGATCTTGTATGACATTTTTCTACACAGCTAACATAATATCATGCGTTTATTACTGTACATCACTACTGTTTATTTGAATAAAAATGACTTACATTTGCTAACACAGCTAATACAATTAGCTACGAGCTAACATGTTGACAAGCATGGCTAACTAGGACAATGATGATTCATCAAAAATTTAAAAAACAAAATCTAAAGTAAATCTTTTAATCACACATCGTTGTGCGCAGCCCAAATGTACCAGCATCCTTTTGTTTTGGTGTTCTCACATGCCCACGGACTTATATTATGAATATAAATCAATGATGTGCGCTGCAGCCTTTGCCCCTCCTAGCTTAGCATCGCAGTAGGCACGCAGTGTAAAAGGGGCGTGCTGTGCGTTTCCACATTCTTGTCACGTGAGCTGTGAGCGCATCAAGAAAATAAACAAATCAAAACATTTTCATTTAGAATTATTTATTCACTACGTCATTCTGGTTGAGGAGCTCAGTGTGTGGCTGTGTGAGGTTAAAAAAAAAAAAGAAATAAAGGAATTAAAGGAAACCAATGCGTGTGTTACACAATCAACTTCCGCGTCCCAGTGGCTTTTCCCGCCCACAACGGCTCACGGCCCGCCAACCCGTTCAACCCGCTGGGCCGAGTGCAGCCGAGGAGAGTCGAGCGGAGCCTCCAAGTTCCGCGTTGTGTGTCCCAGGCAGCGCGCGGGGACGGCGGGAGGGACGCAAGCGAGCATCCGCTTCTTCGAAGCAGGAAGCAGGAAGCAGGCAGAGGAAGCCAGCTTGACCATCCGAGAGGTACATTATTTATTTCATTTTTTTTTTTTTTACTTTCTTCTCGTCGCTTCCGGACTGAATTTCTCCGTCACCTTCGATTCGATGCGTTGTTCCAAAACGTTCGTGACGTCACACTGGCCAACTTTTCCGTCGTCGTCGTCGTCGTCGAAGCAGCGGGTACGCGCGCGTGCCCGTGCCGTGCTCGCGTGTAGCGTGTCTGTCGACGTTATCGTGATACACGTCAGCACGCGCACGCGCACGCGCTCACGATGACGTAGGTGATGGTGAGTGTTACTCGCGCGAGTCAGTGACGTCTTTGAAATCCTCGTCGCTGCAGGTGGATCGCTTCCGGTTTGAGACTTTGGGGGCGGAGTCAGTGTGGGAATGAGAAATCGCTCAATGTTTGCGTTTATTACCACAAGTACCTTCCGTTTTTGCTTGCTTGATTCTGTGCTTTACAAGTAGATAATTGAGAACCACAAAGTACTGCGTCAAGAAATACTTGAAGTGTTTTTGTACTTTCACTGCTTTGCATTGCTTCCTTAAAGCAAAAACTGTGATGCCGACTGACTCATCTTGTGTGTTTTGTGCGTGCGGTGCGCTGGCAAGCAGTTTGTCGTGTGATGAAGAAGAAGGAGCGGTCGCCCCCTCATGGAGTGACCATGCCACTTGCGAACGCTGACGAAGGACAACGAGACGACGAGTCGGTCAGAGGAGATTTTGCCAGCGGCGCACGAGAACGTTTGATGTGATCGAGACCCGGCTAACATGGAGCAGGACTTCACCCAGACGCCCTTTGACCTTCACTAGCGCGCTCACGAAAAGCCCGTTTGCGACATGGCCGCCGCCGCCGGCGGGAGGACGCACCGCGTGCGAGACTTCAACCATTTCATCACCTGCTACCTTTGCGGAGGTTACCTCATCAAGCCCACCACCGTCACCGAGTGCCTGCACACCTGTAAGGCGCTCGCACTAACTCCTCTAGCTTAGCGTAGCGTAGCGTAGCTTAGCATGTGTACGTTTGTGTCCTCAGTCTGTAAGAGCTGCATCGTGCAGCACTTTGAGGAGAGCAACGACTGTCCCAAATGTGGCAAGCAGGTCCACGAGACCAACCCCCTGGAGATGCTCAGGTCAGACCGCCCACACACTTCCTGTCTTCTCATCTGACTTCCTTGCAGTTTTCGTCTTCTTTTCCATTCTTCTCACCAAGCTTCCTTTTCTTGTCATTATTCTTCATACTTCATGTTTCAACTCCCCTTCTTCCGTCCTGCCTTTTGATGTCACTTCCTGTTTTCTCCTCATGCTTCCCATCTTGTCGCCTGCTTTTTACTTCCTGCCTTCTTTTCACTCTCATGTCATCTTCCTTCCCGTGTGGCAGGTTGGACAACACCCTGGAGGAGATCATCTTCAAGTTGGTTCCGGGCCTCCGAGAGCGTAAGTGCCGACACGAGACGGCGTTGTTGAGAACCGACTGAGCCGCCGTCGTTTTGTGTCGCTGTCCAGAGGAGGAGGAGCGAGAGTCGGCGTTCTGGAGGCAGAACCAGCGCGGCGAGAACCTCCCGGGTGAGACGACGACGACGACGACGTTGGAGACGCGCGCTGACGACGCTAAGCGCTCGGCGCGCGCTGGACAAAAAAGTGCTGAGGTTTGTCTCTTTGTCTGCAGCGAATGAGACGGTGGGGGCGGGGCTTGCTGACGACAATTGCGCCGGTGGCGATGACGACTACCATCGGAGCGACCCTCAGATCGCCATTTGCCTGGACTGCCTGCGCAACACGAGCCACGCCAACGAGACCAGCGTCACGGTACTCGCGCGTGAATCTTCACAACTGCAGACAAATAATGCATACGTGAGTGTTTGTTGTTTTTTCGTTTGTCGATCAGGATCTGATGAAGAAATTCATTCGCTGCTCAAGTCGCGTGACGGTGGGAACCATCAAGAAGTTTCTCAGCCTCAAACTCAAGCTGCCCAGCTCCTACGAGGTTGTTAGCATTAGCATTAGCGTTAGCCGCTCACGCTCAACAAGCTAACGACGCGTTTGTGGTCTGCCAATGTGACCGTGCGTGCGTACGCGACAGCTGGACGTGTTGTGCAACGGCGAGATCATGGGCCGAGACCACACCATGGAATTCATCTACATGACAAGATGGAGGCTGCACGCCGACAACGTAAGATGGCCGCCGGCGCGCTTTCCGTCCAAAAAACAGTCGTCGTCGCTTTTCATGATGGATTTTGAGATTGCATTTCATGGCGGCGTATTTCTAATGGCATGTTTTGTCATATTTTTGATCATGTGATAGATATGACATCATATATTTTATGATGCCATCATGTTTTGATGAAATCATGTTATTCGGGGTCAAAGATTTGGTGACGTCTCATCTTTAAAGAGATACTTGACTCATTGAACCATTTTCAGCAGTGAAAAGTTCATATTTTGTCTATAATTAATGTGGTAACTTCATTATTTTTCATATACAATGAATACCTTTGAAAAGTTATTTTCGTACTTGCTGTCGCCCGATGATGACATCACCTGCGCTGAGGAAGTAGGTAACGACCAGTCATGGCTCACCTGTTTTCTGGGTTTGGTCAGTAAACTGAGCCATGATTGGTCGGCACCTACTTCCTCAGCACAGGTGATGTCATCAGTCAGCAGCAAGTAGAAAAAAATACTTTTTAAAAAGGTATTAATTGGACATGAAAAATAATGAAGTTAGCATGTTCAATTAAAGGCAAAATATGAACTTTTTACTGCTAAAAAATGGCTCAATAAGTCCCTTTAAAGTCCCAATATATTTGATGTCATGTTTTACGATTTCATCTTTTATGATGTATGTTATGATTTATGATCTGTATTTTATTGGCATGATTTATGACCTCTATGATGTCATGTGTCCTAACAACTCCTGTTTGTTTATGATGTCCTATATCCCTTCTGTTATCAGTCATTTTTCATGATGTCATGTAAGATAATTTATCATACCATTTTTTTTTTTTTTTCCCTCTCCAGACGTATCCCATGGTCCTGGAGTACCGGCCGCGCATCGACTTCGGATGACACGCGCGCGCACACACTGTCACGTGATTTTTACAGGGTGTAATGAAGTTATTTTTGTAGAGTGTAAACAGTGGAAGAGTTTTTATGCTACATAGAGAGAATACGAATAATATATGAAAAGACGTGTGTACGTACATGGATGTGCCTCAAACGTCAACTTATTAAATGTTTTTACTGTTGCTCGGATTGGTCACGTGACTTTGTGATGTCGTCAGTAAATGGACGCCACTTCCGACATTCTGTGACGTCACAGCTGTTCCCGTCATAACAAATGCCAGAGGTCTTAAAATATGAAAAACACCAGCATGAGCGAGTCTGACTCTGGCTGGAGTCGATCATGACTGAAGAAATACACTCGTCAGTGTCAAACATAATCCCGCAGTGACCCCTAGTGGCCGGAGACAACCTCTACAATGATAATTATATTGCTCACCTAAAAAATGAATCAAATCATTCGGAATCAAAAACCGATTCTGATTCTGGATCAAATTGCGAGACAGTCAAAAATTCTCATCCCTACTAATCATGTGACATCACAGCGGGCGGAAGAAAAAGTCCAGATGAGTTTTTTTTTTGCTCGTTTAATGTGACGCTTGGCCAAAACGTGCACGTCAAATGTCTTTGCTGGTCGACGCCCCCACCGGCCGGCCAAACGTGGATTCAGGAGACGACGTGCTCCAGGACGCCTTGACGAATCAGGTGCTCGCACGTCCAGCGCGGCAGGAAGTGCTGCGGACGTGTGCGGCGTCATGTGACTTTCACTTCCTGTTGTTCACAGAATGAAAACAAAAACAAAACCCACCTGACTGTTCTTCTTGAGGAGGACGAGCGTCCCGTCGTCCATCTCCAGCTCGCCGTGGTCCTTCACGCACCTCACCTGGCGAGACAGGTGAGCGCCAAGAGCTGACGTGCGGCTAACGTGCAAGATTGCTAACCTGGACGTAAAGACTCTTGGGCGCTTTCATGTCCTGCGTGACGTCCAGTCCGCCGCCTGCGCCCAGCGAGCGCATGAAGGACGCCAGAGACTTTTTGTAGCGCGCGAACCACTGCACCTGCGCGCGACGGCGACAAGTTAGCCAAGATGGCGGCCGGCCGGTCGATCCGAGCGCGGCCAGCCGACCGACCTCCTCGGCGCTCATGTGGAAGCGCACGTTGGCGGGAAGCACGCTGCCGTATTCCCAGCGCACAGCTCGGATCCTCAGCAGACGGTCGTACCTGAGAGCAACACACCACCTGCTCAAACACTTTTCACATTTTGGGTGCCAAACGTTGAAAAAACGACATTCATCTCATAGCCGCTGCTATCCAAAAGTGATCATTCCACTGATTGATCAGATCCATTTTGCCTTCCAAATGTATCCACTTGTTTATGGAGGACCAAAACTGCAAAAATACAAATTCAACAAATAAATAAATGACAAAAAGTGAAAATAAAAATGGATATAACAAATATATAAGTCAAAAATTAAATACAAATGCATTTATTTATTTCTTCTTTTTGTTTCCATTTATATTCATTTTTTGGATCTATTTTTTATATTCATTTTTTATGTATGTTCAGCATTGTTTTCCAAAGTAAAAGCAGATTTTGAAAGATGACCCACCGGCTTTTCATGGCAGATGACAGAAATGGGACAATAAAAAAAAGAAAAAAAGACAAAAAATATACAGTTGGTATGCTGAACAATCTGAAGACACGTTTAAAAGATGAACCCAAACGTCAACCAATTTGTTGCAGTCAAGAACTAGTGAAGACTGTTCAGGTTTCATTTACACTTGAACGGTTTTCAGAGAATTGAAACGCTAATTGAAATGTTTTCAGAGATTGAAAGAGTTTTTGGAGAATTGAACCATTTTCGGAGACTGGGGGTCACCGCCACTCCGGAAGAGAAAGGCGAGTCACGTGAACAAACCAAAGTTTGACGCGTTCGTGGTGACGCAGGTTCGCTTACAGGTAAGCGGCGACGCAGCGTTGGTTCCTCAGCAGGCAGCAGTGACGCAATCGGATGGAGGGAAGCAAGTCGCCTCTCCCGTCGCTTTTGGTCTCGTTCCTGAAACGCAAAAAGTGTCACGCCGGGCGGTCACAGCAGTCAGCCGCCCGAGGAGACGCACACGTCCGTCTGGTTGTGCTCGTAAAGCGCCTCCATCTCCTGCAGCACCTGCCGCACGCCGTCCTCCTGCACGCACACAGTCACAGTGAGCCGGCCGTGACGTCATTGACTCCAATACGTGCACACGCGCAAATAAAGAAACAGCATTTGTATGGATGCTCCCTGATTAAAATGTGCTCAACTGACTCCATTTTCCAGGCAATGAAGACAAAATCCCGAACGGATGAAAATGTCCCCATTTCGAAATCACAATATTTGTCATAAGTAATAACGCGCTCCCGCAGCACACGAGGACGCATTTGTCGGCGGTGACGTCATCTTACAAGGTGACAAACGATGGTCTGTCACATGCTGTTCATTCAAGTGGCCGTCGACAGGCAAGAAAAAGCGCGAGCGGTTTTGTTTTGTTTTCTCACGTTGAAGGCGGGAAGTTGGCCGTCGTTCGTCCGTTGAAGCTCGCGAATCAGCTCGACGGCTTTCTCGCAGAACATCCTGACGAGCACAACAAAAAGACGAGACAAGAATGAAGAAAGAGAAAAAGGAAAAGGAAAAGAAAAAGGAAGGCGCGTTGGACGCCCACTTGACGCTGGCGCCGAAACGAGGACTTCCGGGCGGTAGTGTCACGTGACGCGGCGGTGGCGGCCGCTTTGGGACAAACTAGTTTGTCATCGGTTTGTTCGCTGCATCTTGCGGGAGGGATTCTCCTCCGGACGTCATCCGGGAAATCAGGATGCTGCTGAGCAATTTCAATTGGACACTTTCGTAAACTCGGGTGAGTACTTGAACGCGTCCGACATCCCAACACATGCGACCGATGAAAGGCGGCACACGTTCAAGAAAAGACGTTAAAACGTACGACTGTTAGCATCGCAGCGGCTTTTCCTTCATTTGCCTTCTTTCAACTTCAAGGGATTTAGCTTCCATGCTAACAAGATGCTAACAAGAAGCGCGTCGATTGCGTTTCATTCTACACTTGCTTTTGCAACTATCAGAAAAGTCAACTTGAGCACTGGCATCGATTGACTGACGTCTCATCAAGGCGCGATTAATTCCGAGTCGACGTGCTGCGACTTGAACAGTTTTGCTTCCATTTGAGAGCGTCAGCTGGCGTGACGAGGTTGTTGTTGATGTGGGCTCGTCAAATAATCATGAAGGTTCGAAGGTTCGGTTACACCTGACAAGCTGACATCCATTGCAGTAAAAAGAGTCTGACAGTAAACACATTTTGATGATTTATTTGAATGATTTCGGCGAGTCTTCCAATTTATACGAATCAATTGTCAAATTGGAACGTGCGCTGGTAAAGGCGTTCCCACGAACGAGATGGCCCTGAAGGCCTCTCTTCTTGCCGTTTGTTTTTTTTCCCCACGTTTCCCCGGAGACGTGAACGCAGCGCGGTGGCGGGGTCACGCGGTGCGAATCGGCTGCCGCGATTGGTTGTCGTCTCATCCGCTCCTCACTCGGGACTTCGTCGTCGGCCGGCCGCCCGGAATTCCGTCGCCCGCCCGGCCGAGACGCTCCGGCGTCCGTCAGCCGTCAGCCGTCAGCCGTCAGCGTCTGATGCTCCCTTTGCAGGCATGCGGAAGCGGAGAACGTCGACGACCGTCGAGCAAGAAGAGCGCGAAGACGACGACGCGCTCGAGGAAACATCGCGGGCCGCGGCAGATTCGACGCACGCCGACGCCGACGCCGACATGAGGAGTCGGACCAGTCGGACCCTCGCCGCTTCACGCAGGTTGCTTCCTCGCCACCCGCATCGCCACCGAGCCGCGCCACAGGCGGATGCTTGCCTGCTTGCTTGCTTGCTTGCTTCGCTGTTTCATCTTCAAGTTGCGCAACAAAGATGCTTTTGTAAAGGTCGCGTAGGAAGGAGAAGTACTTTCATGATCATATTCATAAGACTGAGATGACTCCGAGGGGCTGCTGGTGTGTGTGAAACATTTCCGACTGCGTGCCGGTCGGACTGGTTTGCTTGCTTGTCGGCTCAGCAGGTCGGACCGACTTGCAGATGCATTTTCAGCCAAATATCCCATCTCAAAATATTATGAAAATATGATTTCCTCAGACCAAGTAAAAAAAAAAAGCCATAATTAAAACAAGAAAAGGCGAAATCGACCTAATTGAACAAAAGATGCCTCTGGCAAATCTCATATTGGGATGGAAGGAACAGCGGCAAAAGAAAAAGCTTCTTCAAAGCAGCACATAGCGTCCACTTGTTCCTTATTATGATTCATTCTTATTTTCAACTTCAGAAAATAGAGTGACCCTGCCCCAGCCTTCAGCTAAGTGCCTCCGAGCTGCAGATGTCGCATTTGTTGCTGGCGAGGTGGGAGGAGCAAGATGGCCGCCCTGCGACTTCAACGGCTTGCACGGACGCGTTCTCGACAATTTGCGATTGCGATCGGCGACTTTCGTGTCCTCAAGCCCGCCGCACTTGTTTCACCCGCCGTCGACATGACCTTTGACCTTCTTTTTTCTCGTCTTCCCTTCCCCGGCAGGGGCGGCGCCATGTCCACGGCGCGCCGCGCGGCCCGCTGGCTGCTGCTGGTGTACGTGTGCGTGCCCTTCGTGGTCAAGATGTGCCCGTCCATCCAGGCCAAGTTGGTCTTCCTCAACTTCGGTAAGTCGGACGGCCGCTTTGCCTGGTCGGGGTCAAGCCGGGTCACGACACGCCTCCGTCACCCCCAGTGAGGTTCCCCTTCTTCCTTGACCTCAAACGACCTTCGGACGTCGGCCTCAACCACACGTTCAACTTTTACCTGCAGCCGCAAGAGAAGTTCAACATCGGAGTGTGGTAAGCGCGTGCGCACGCACATTGCGTGATGAGGTCGCGTTTGGCGTGTGTGTTGATGTGCGCGCGCGCGTGTGTCAGGCACACGGTTCCCGCAGAAATGTGGAGAGAAGCCGAAGGCAAAAGTCAAGAATGGTTTGAATCGACGCTGAGCTCCGCCCACCCAGCCATCCTCTATCTCCATGGAAACACAGGGACCAGGTTTCACACGCACACGCACACACACGTTCATGTTTGTGTGCCATGCTAAGACCCGATGACTGTTTTGTTTGCGTGCGTGCGCAGGGGTGGCGACCACAGAGTGGAGCTGTACAAGGTAAGGCGGCCGTCATCCGGCCAGGATCGGATTTCCACGGGTTGATGGATGAGCCTGTCTTCTTTCAGGTCCTCAGCTCGTCAGGCTATCACGTGCTGGCCTTCGACTACCGAGGTGAGCTTTGATCGATTGATTGATTTCGGGATTTCTTATTTTGAAAGCTGGGGCCTTTCATATGTATATGTGTTTTTTTTTGTTTTTTTCCCCCCCTCCCAGGTTGGGGCGACTCGGACGGTTGGCCGTCGGAGGGCGGGATGACGGCGGACGCGCTGCTGGTGTACGGCTGGCTGAAGGAGAGGCGGGGCCCTCGTCAAGTGTACATCTGGGGCCATTCGCTGGGAACGGGGTAAAAAAAACCAAAACCATGCGCTGGGTTTGGCAACGCGCCTGGCCCCGCCCCCTGGCCCCGCCCCCTCCTCCTCACCGCTCAAGTTTTTTTTTTGTGTTTCAGCGTCGCCACCAACCTGGCCAGGCGGCTGTGCGACGCAGGTAACGCACGCACACACCAAGTCACATGTGAGCCGGTCAAGTTGCCAGCTTAAGTTTAATTTGACGTTTTTGCATTTCATCAATTGTTGTTTTTTTTTGTGGAAATTCCTCGATTGTCGTGTCTTAAAGTTTGTAAACATGCTCATGGTGGCGATTGTGTGCGCGCTCATGACGAGTATTGCTGCCGTCGGTTTCGCTGAGACTGGCGTTGCCATGACGACCCCCCCCACACATCCGGTGGCCCGCGATGCCGTTTTGTTGTTGCGTTTGCAGGAAGCCCCCCGGACGCGCTGATCCTGGAGAGTCCGTTCACCAACATCCGCGAGGAGGCCAGGAGCCACCCCTTCGCCACGGTAACGCCGACGTGGCCGACGGCCGCCTCCGCGTGCGCCAACTCGCCATCAGGCGCTCACGTCGTCCGCCTGCTTGTCGTCGGCAGGTGTACAGGTACCTGCCCGGCTTTGATTGGTTCTTCTTGGACGCCATCACCGCCAACGACATCCGCTTCGCCAACGACGACAAGTCAGTCAACTTTGACCTTTGCCGCAAGTTGTGTTCCTTTTGGCCGCCATTTTGAAATGTAGTCTCACTTTTAGTCCACTTTGAGTCACACTTGTGCAATAATATCGTCAATATTTCAAAGCAGCACATCTGCTTAAAAAGTCAGGTTGATTTCCATTTGTGCAGTTCTAGCGCCCTTTTGTGCCTAGTTTTTTTGGTGCAAGTTAATTTTCATTGGGGATGTTTTAGCCCTTCTATGTTTATTTGCATTACCCTTTTGTACAAAAGCACAATATTGTGATTTTTTTTTTTTTTTTTTTTTTAGTATGAGCTTATTTTTTTTTCAACATTGTGTGACCTTTTTTAAATGTTGCCAGCCTCCTCACAATATCGTGCTAATTATCGTATCGTGATAATATTGTATGGTTATGTCCCTACTAGGTCATCAACTTCATCCCATTTTTAGTTTAGTTTTCCGATTAGTTGACAAATTGGCTTCAATCCGGACCGTGCTCAAGACCTCTTCCTTGTCATTGCGACATCTAGTGGACGCGAGAGGGAGTGCAGCCGAGCTCACGTGTGGCTTTTGTTTTGTTTTTTCTTCAGCGTGAATCACATCAGCTGCCCCGTGTTGATTCTCCACGCCGAGGACGACCACGTGGTTCCGTTCCGCCTGGGCAAGAAGGTAGGTGGGTTGCAGGCCGGCATCCCGCATCCAACCGTCCCCGCATCCAACCGTCCCTCTCGTATCCGACGTGCGTCCTCAGCTGTACGAGGCGGCGGCCAGCTCGCGCAGCCTGAGCGGCCACAAAGTGCAGTTTGTGGCCTTCCCGTCCTCGCTGGCCTACAGGCACAAGCTCATCTACAGCAGCCCCCGTCTGCCGCACATCCTCAGGTACCGAAACCGACCGACCGACCGACCGACCGACCACTTCCTCCCAATGTGCAGTTCCAGTTTTGGAATTCTTCATTTCGGTTCATTTTGATTTCGTTTTTTTTTTTTTGTTTAATAGAGTTCGTTTGAATTCCTTTTATTTGTTTCATAAATGCTTCGTTTTAGTTTTGTTGTAGTTAGTTTCAGTATTAGTTTGAGTTTTTTTTTTTTTTAATGTGTATTACTTGTGCACAATATTTGAAAAAACAGCATGTCATGTGACGCTCCTTTTCGATTGGCTGGCGCGAGATGACATCACTTCTGTGACACACTTTCAAACGTCCTCAAATGACATCTCAAATCATCCCCAAAAGGCTCATGCAGTCAATTCATTGCCAAAGACGAAAACAAAGGACATTTTGCTTGTTTTTTAAACAGAAAATGTAGTTTCAGTTAGTTGTTGTTTTATAAAAAGCGTTTTCGTTTTGATTTGATTTCATCAACAGAATTGTTTTTTTTGGTTAGTTTTCGTTAACTTGAAGTAACTTTGGTGCAGTGACATTGAAGGAGGTGAAAGGTGTCAGAAGTGCAATTTTTGCTACGTGGGAATTGATTTAATTACAATTAGAAAAAAAAAATAATTATCATGTGTAATAAATATATTAAAACAAAATGAACCAAATGAAGTTGTGATGATTGTTTTATTTTGGTCTTGCAGGGATTTCCTGGCCACGCCTCCTCCCAGCAGAGAGTGACCCCGCCCCTCTACCTACCTCCAACAGTCTCCTTCCACTGTTTTGTTGTTGCACTGTTCCCAACATCCCGTCAAACAGGCGGATGATGACGATGACGATGACACGTTTGATTGCGATGACGTCTCTTCTCGCGAGTGTTGCACTTTTTGAATGCCCAATAAAAAAACAAAACAAAACAGTTTGTTGGTTTTCAATCCAAACGGCTTGAACAATGCACTTGTTGCAACATCTTGTTTGCTTCTTTTTGGCCTGCTCACGTTTTCAGCAAGTCAAATGATTGAATTGGAATGAAATGTGCTGGAGTGGATTCTTTTGGGGGTTACTTTCTTCTCTCTTTCCTTCCCGCAGGTCAAAAAGTCTGGACTCCTCCCACTTCGACTTGATGGCGGCGCTTTGGGATTCCCGCCACAACTTTACGGCCACCTCGACGCTTTTAGGGAACGTTTTGGTGACCTTTTGAAGTCGATTTCAAAGCATTTTGATGAGCTTTTCTCGAGGTGTAATTGCATATTCTCTTATTCTCTCCAGTAGGTGGCAGTGGTGCTCACACTGCTCACAAGAAGTAAGTGTAAACTCCTCTGCAGAGGTTTATTTCAAAGTACACAAAAATGATTGTGCCAAAGAGTTATTTGGAGGAGGGGCCACAAGATAGTACGTAGCAGTGTTTTGGTGAGGTGGTGTGATCCGAATCTGAAACAAAAGTAATTTCATCTTTATATTGATTGGTTATTAGTTAAAGAGCAAATCTATTCAAAATGGCTTTGGAATTGGATCCCCAAGACGAACATTTAAGTGCATAAATAAATCAAATATGAAAATAATTGTCAAATAGTGCCGTCCACACAGCAAACCAGGAGGCAACTGCTTGGCTGGGGTGAGGACTTTGCATTCGCTACATAAATAAATACAAAAATAAACAAATACGAAATACGCATAGTAAAATTTAAAACAAAAGCAGTGATGATTTGTTTTTCTCACTGCGTTTTCAAATGTTTTCGAACGATTAGGAAGGTTACGACTCCTGCACGGTCGCGTCACGGTGACGTCACGCATCAGACGCGGAAGTAGAAGTCACCGTGGAGACAGTTTGGACAAGAATGTCAACTTTGCCGCCAGCCTGACGGATACCGAAACAGAACCGGCGCCAGCAAAACGGGTTCTGAGTTCTGACCCGGCCAGACCCGCCCCGGCTTGTTCCCCTTCCCTTCCCTCGCCTCGCCCCCTCCGTCCCAACACCCCCCACCAGCACCCGGTCCGAGGTGAGTCCGACGTACAAGACGACTGACTGACTGCTCCGGTCGAACCCAAATCGGAACTGCCTTTTTTTTTTTTTTTGAATTTGGACTTTGTTGTAGTACAACATGAACGTGCTCGAGTTGAACTTGGACGCGTTCTGCTTGAATGTGGGCCAAGTCACGTTCTATAGTACAGTTTGGACCTGTTGTGGTTGTAGTCGTAGTCTTGAATTTGGACCACTTGTGGTGACTGGAACTTGTTGGACATGCTGTCGTGCAATTTGGAGCACTTGCAGTATCATCAGATCCACTTGGAATGAACTCAACCTATTGTAATTGAAATTGGACACGGTCCAGTCGAATGTTCGTCTCAATCGCAATCAAATCGTTGGCTTGATTCTGGTGACTCGTTTGTTTGCTGGCGTGCATTATTGATCATGTTTTATTTTTTAAATTGGTCATTGGATGGCATTGCAAGTGGACGTGTTGCTTTGATGGATGACGACTGCATTTGGACTTCGGAACCACCTGTTTTCAACACACGATGACGCCCAAAGCCAAAGTTGTGGAATTCCTCACAGGCGACTCCACTGTCACGGATGCGGAACCGATATGGCCCCGACCCGGATGCGGTCTAGAAGCGGGAACTGGAGCTGATCTGGAAACCGGTGCGGATCCGGAAGAACATTTTTGAACACCTCATTTTGGAGCGTGATGGAGTCAAGTTGAGCGACTGATGAAAGGTTGCGGCGATGACCTCGTCAACAACCTCGTCGCCCCCCCGAAATGTGAGCGACGCGTTACGAGTGGGGATGGAAAGATAGACAAACATCACCATACCATATTATCACCATATGAAGGTCACGATACCATAATTATCACCATATTGTGGGGATGTTGGCGATACAAAAAAAGTCACAATATTAATAAATAAAATAACTCGTACTGAAAAAAACAAAACAATATTGCACCTTTGTACATTACAACAATGAAAAATATCAAAATAAAGCAAGCACACATTGAGTTCCTCCACATATGAACTCTGTCCCAAGCATATTACTTATTATTCATCTGACCAATAGCGTGGATTTCAAATATAGAAGGGCCAAAACATGCCTTGTGAAAATTAGACTGCACTAAAATATTAGCCACCAGATGGTGCTAGAACTGCACAAATAGAAGTCAACTCGACTTTTTTTTTAAACAGATGTGCTGTTTTTAATATTGTGACATGACGACGATGATGTCGCGGCACTTTTAATATCGCGATATCACGATGTTGCCATGATCGTGACATCCCTAGTTACCAGCTCGTGTGAAAGATGATGAAAATAGTTTTTATTATTCGGCCTTCTATTTTCTGTCGCTCTGGAGCCCTTTCCAGCTGAATTTGGGCCAGGTACACCCCAGACTGGTCGCCAGTCAATCGCAGGGCACATCCAGACAACAAATCTGAGTGTTGAACCAAGCTCACGTGTGACACGAATGTGCTGTAAAATGGGAATCCGCTTGGATTGAAGTGCAATCTGTGAATTCCGACGGCCCTTGAATGCCTCAAGTAAGTGACGCTGATGATTGGTTGAGCAGACGGCCCCGCCTTGTTATGTGGAGGGAGTTAGCACTGTGTGACATGATAGCTGGGGGCGTGGCCATGCACGTGCAGGTGTGTTCAGAAATGAGACTCCTCCCCCCCGCACACACCGGCAGCTAAGCGGCCTTGCGCCATCTGTCATTGGCGCGCGCCATTGGCTGGCAGGCGGCCCAGAGAGGGAAAAGAGGCGGGGTAAGGCTGATTGATAAAAGGAGGAAGAGGCGGAGCCGAGGGCGCACACAACAAGTGAGAGATGAGGATGAGCCTGCGCGTTGCCACGGCAACTCAGAGGACATGACAGTAGAGGACACGCAGGTAAGCTAACGTCCACACTTGTGGTAACGTCACCATTAGGTCGTCTGCCTCGAAGTGTGCGTGCGTGCGTGTCTTTGTGTACGTGTGTGAGAGAATTTGAGGAATCCTATTAGCCTTCTATTTGTGCACTAAGCCTCTTCTTATCTCCGTGTGTGTCAGCGAAGTGAGTTCAGAGTTCAAGTGTTCCTTCACTTGCATTCAGTCAGTCAGTTTGGATGTTAATGGCCGATTGACGTTTCTTTAAATTAGTAACATATATCAAATGGAGTTTGTGCCTTTGTTTTTGCTTCCTTTGTTTACTTGTTTTGTTTCAGAACCTCTCGGAACCAGACGTGTCACGTTGCCATGTCGTCTGTTGAGATCTAATGAGAACATTTCTTCTTCTTCTGCAGCTTGACAAAATGACAGCCGAACCTTGCCGGTGCTCCAGCGCCACCTCGGACCCTCTTCCAAGCCTTTGGCATTTCATTGCGGACCAGTAGGTCCAGGGACATCGGCAAAGGAGCTCGGGGGGGCGGGGCTTTCGGGGGTTGTCAAAATGTCCCAGTCGGGAAAGGTGCTGCACTTGTACGTGGAAGTGCGGTCTGCGGGTGAGGACGAGGAAGGAAGGGTTCCCGCCACGGGCGATGACGCAAGGAGTCACCTGATCCTCCAGTGCCCGGATGTTCTCCCTCACTCTCAACGGAGCTCGGCCCTCTCCAGCCCCAACCCGAGTCCGGACCTGTCTCCGCACAGCCGCTGGCGAGCGCACGGCGGGCGGCACAGCTCGCCGCCGTCCAGCTCGTCCTCCAGGCACTCGGTCAGCCCTCAGGGCCGGCGCTCGGACAGCCCAGAGTCCTCGGGGTACTTCCAGCAGGACCACGTGCTACCAAACACCTTTGAGGACTTACTTGAGGTGCTTACAGCCAGGCAAGGGCCCCGGTACTCAGCTCTGGCGCCATCGTCGGACGGGTCCCCCTATCCACGGCGCTCGGTTAGCAATGCGCCTCCGCCGTTTGGGCGCATGACCGCACCTTCGACCCCCACTTGCCTGCGCCGGTCCTGCGATGTCCAAGGGTCCGGCGGTCAGGAGAGGACGACGTCCGTGGTGACCTTCGGCTATATTGAGAAATCCAACGTTCACATGATGGCTGGCCGCCGTCCTTCCCTGTGCCAAAATGGGCCCGGTAGGGACGAGCACTTTGTGCCCTCCCACCTGAGGAAGCGACTGAGCGACCCGTTCGGATCTCGCGCTTCTGTCAGACAGGCGGAACCCTGCCCCGTGCACCATCGGCCTTTGACCAATCACGCTTCTCCGTTCCTGCACAGAGACACGGTTGCTCAGGACGCCACCTACCGAGCCTTGGAGGAGTTCGGCTCTCCGGAGCTAAGGCGTCGCTTTGCGGGTCGCGGCGACGGGAAGTACGACCCAACTCTGCCACAACACCGCGGGTCGCCCGCCTGCCGCTCGTGGGCGGGGTCACCCGTGCTGCCGCCCCACAGTACCCTCACTTTGCCATCCAACGCACAGCTCCGAGACCCGGATGGCGATGTCTGTCAGAACTCGGCCAACGGCTTTGCACGAAGCCCCGCCTCCCATCGGTTGTGTGCCCACACGCCGGGGCGCCATTCTCATAGCGCGCTCCAGATCCAGCGGTCGCCCTGGCTGGGGGATCACAGTTGCAGACTTCCCAGCAGTTCTCGACCACCTTTACCAACTGCACGTCCCACGGATATCCAGCATGATGTTCCGAGTAGCAGTGGAACCGCAAATGGTGCCAGAAGGTCCTCCCCGCTTTCCAGCGCCGACATTTTTTTGGAACGACAAAGTCCTTCTCCAACGCCTTCCCCAACAGAGTCTTTGAGGTCTACCAGTCCAAGTATCGGCGAGTCGTTGCTACGAAAGAGCCAACAATATTCCGGTCTTGGCGAGGACCTCTCCATCTCCACGGAGCCGCCGCAGGAGAACAAAGCGGACCCAAGATGGAAGCCGGACAAATCCAAACTTCAACTCCAAGCAGAAAGCGTCTCACCTGTCTCGACCAGGAAGGGACTCGGCGCACCCGCGACTTCTCATTCGCCTGCCTTGACCCCATGCCGGGAGCAGAGTTCTTACGCCGGTCGGCACCACCGGCCCGCACGCTCCGCTGGAGACCGCAGACCTTCATGCTTGGAGGCCAGCAGTCCCAAAACCTCCAGTGGACTCCTCTCCTGCCAAACAGCCGAGGTTTCCTCACAGCAGGCGCTCACGAGGAAGAGTCCGGTCCGAGTCCAAGACAGGCTGCAGGTCTGTAAGGACAAGTCCAGACGTTTTGGATCCAGAGCCAAAGAAGAGAGTTTGAGTACGAAGGCCGAAGACAAGGCAGGACAGGATCAAGGCAGACCGGTTGCACGTTTGTCCGCAACTCGGCAGGAGGATGTCCAGGATCTCAACAAGGTCGGCGGGACATCCCGTTGGAGGTCCAGCGGGTTGACGGGAAGCTCGGGAGAAGGAAGCGTGTCTCCCGAAACCGGCAGCCAGTCCAGCTGCGATTCGGGCTCCGGGATCCAGGTCGGGGTTTCGCTCACCTTTGGACCTCAGTGCTAGCTAACATACTAGCTAACGTCTGCCGTGCTGAGCTAGCTTTTTACATGCTCTCATTGTAATCAAACAAAAGAAAAAGTCAGGCAAACTCTCATTTTAGTGTTGAGCTAACACCTGTTTGACTATTTTCAATAGTTTAACACCACATCTTTCTTGACCTTTTTCACGCTGCAGTCCGGCTTAAGTTCAGCCGCAAGTCCGACTTCCAGGTCACAGAAAATCGCCCAAGCCAAGTGGAACTTCCTGTTTGGAGCACAGAGTCAGGAAGGCTGCAGCGATAAAGGTGAAGAAGAAGAAGAGATCATCGTAGCACGTTAGCGCAACCAGACACATTTACATATCATTTGCATGCCACAGTGACTTCGCTGCTGGTTGAAGTCACTTATGAATATTCATCAGTCTGTTTTTTGCGGTGTTCAGGTTGTTCAGGCGTCAAAGCTAATTGGCTCAAGCTCAGCAGCGCTATTGCTAGCTTCTCATGTCCTTTAACGCCGACAACTGCTAACGGATTCGCTACATAATGTCACATAACATGTCCAATCAAACACGTAACGCGTGTCGCGAGCGACGATTCACGTGTGCCGGTTGTCGTCTTGAATTCAGGCGTCCCTCCGCCCGGCACGCCCTCACCGGGCGGCGCCGTCCGGGGTCCAAGGTCAAGCCGTCAGCCGGTGCGGCAGATGGAGGTGGAGCTGCTGACCTGCCACGGCGGCGGCTCGGCCCCCGAGACGGCCGTGGTCCGGCGCAGCCTCAAATACTCTGAGACGGATCTGGACCGCGTTCCGCTGCGCTGCTACCGAGAAACCGATCTGGATGAGGTGACGTCACGTCAATAACAAAATGATCACGTCATTGATTTTGCTATGTTGCTACATTTGGATTCTTACATCGGAAGATTCATGCATCTCAATGTCTTTTTTGGACTGCTGTAATCAAAACATTCTTCCAGCAGAATTCTCGGTAAAAGTTTGGATTTTTTGACATGAATCTGTAACGCATCCTCACCTCCAGTGGTGTGTGATCAGCACCGACTGACCCCGACACGAGTTCTGGTCCCGTTTTGGTCAAGACGAAAGTAGTCCGGCAAGTTGGCCGGGGACACGGAAATAAAGCGTTTTTCTTCGAAAAACAATTTGTGTTCAAAAGAGTGATACGTTTGCATCACAAAACCCAAAAGTCAGACGCCATTACCGCCGGGCGCTATTTTTCTGTTCATTCGTGTCACTGTGCATACACTGATAGGCGAGCCTTCCGCCGTCATTATAACAATGTAAAGTTTGCACGAGTTGAGGTCCCTGAGGGTAATTCTGATTGTGACCACTGGGGGTGAAAAAAAACGAGTGTGCCAGTTGTTTTGCTGGCAATACAGGTGTTCATGAATGTCTCAGGTGACTCAGCTGTTGTAACGATGATGACCATCTTGACACAGGTGATGCGGGCGCAGGCAGCCGACGCGGATCCTTCCGGAGGGACGGCGCCGACGGAGGAGGGGGAGGACGCGACGGTGACGCGGGCCGGCGTTTGCATGCAACAACAGATGGCCGCCGCCCACCGTGACGCTGACTTCAGTCTGTTGCTGAAGGGGTGAGAGGTCAAGTTGGGAGTCGCGTTTAGTAGTGTTGTTGGCGCAAAAAGTCAAGCGTGACGTGTGAGGGATGATGACGACTGTCGTCTGCCTTGTCGTCTTTCGGCTTCAGCGGGATTTTCTTTTTGGAAATGTGAAAATGGGAATGAAACGATGATTGCGGTCGGCCGTCCAATGCTGAGCACGTCTTTGTGTTCAGGACGGCGGCGGCGGCGGCGGCGGGCGCCGACGTCCCCCGCCAGCCCTCCGACAGCCACCTGGATTCTTTCAGCCGCCATTTTGAAAGCATCATGGAGGGCCACCGGGCCAAAGGGACGTCCTACAGCAGCCTGGACAGCGTGGACCTTCTCACCTCGGGATCCACGGCCGTCTTCACCTTTGACCTGCCCACGCTCACCCCGGAAATCCAGGTCCCATTCTCTTGATCTTGGCTGACTGCGACCTGTTGCTTTTCCATCGTGTCCTTTCTTTGCCCTTTGACCTGACAGTCGCTTTCTTTTCCTTTTCTGTCTTCTGTGTTTGTCGCTTCTTTCTGCTTGTTGCATTTCTGACTTTTGTTTCTTTGTCTCTGTTGTTTTTGACTTTGCTTGTTGTGTTTGAACTGTTGATTGTTTTTTGTTATGATCGCGGCAGTTTGCATGTGGCGATTATTTTTGTGCTGGTTGAAGTTTGCGACTGTGTTTTGTGCGTGCAGAGTCAAATCTGCGAGAGCGCCAAGAACATCATCGAGCTGAGTTTGGCCGGCCGCTCGGAAATCTCCTCCCGGGACGAGCGCTCTGCTCCGGGCCGGACCGGATGGGAGAAGGAGCCGGGGCGGCCCTCCATCCTGAAAGACGGCTTCCACAAAGCCAGCTCGGCGCCGTCGCTCCGCAGCAACGCCGCCAGGTGAGTGATTGGCCACCTGTGTGGTATTGGCACCAGCAGCTTTTTTTGGGGGGCGGGGCAACACCTCACGACACGTTTCAAGCGAAACGCACGTCTATGGAATGCGTGCGTGCATATGATACACAGCGCAAATGCATTGTGGGTAGTGACAAATGTAGGGCACCAATTAATTTGTTGACTATTTTTTTCAGTCAATCAAGGAATCAGATGAACTCATTAACGCACTTTCATCCGCATGTTCAGGTTTTGTCTTCAAAACTTGCTGTTGAATTTCATGACGTTAGCGTGCGTACTCGTCAATTGCTGCTATTTGGATGCTTTTTTTTCCCAGTATGTTCTTGTGACTTGTTGGTGACCTCCGTGTGATTATTTCACTTTACTACAAAAAATAAGTTTTTTGGAGGAAAAAAAGAGGAATTCCAATACTGCAGTACTGCAGTAACACAGCTCAACCACCTGGTGGCACCAGAGATGAAGCCTGTCGCTGTGTGTTTCCTTATGAGAGGAAAACAAAACAAAACATGAATGAACGGAGCAAGGACGTTTGTGTAGACCGACATCCGTTTTGTCGGGTGCGGTCCGTCTCACAAAGTTGGAATTGCAGGCAGGCCCGAGGAAACGCCAGCAGGCCCCGCCCCCTGCAGGCACATCAACTTGAGGAGGGAAAGTCCCACAAAGAAAAAGAAGCAGCAGATGTGATTGACGGAGACTTGATGTCAACTTCCTGCAAGCGCACAAAGAAGAAGAAGAAGCAGTGGCGGACGGAGGGACGGACGGACGGACGGAGGAAAGTCTTCCGCAGTGGCGTGGACGACGCAACATCAGCCCGACCGCCGGACGAACGAGCGGCGACGGCGACGGAACAGCAAAAGTTGAAGGAAAGAAAAAAGGACAAGAAGGACTTGAAGAAGAAGAAGATGTGGTGATGTGGGTGGTTGCCATGGATACGGACGACATCACACGCCGGCCATGCTGACATGGCGCACTACCTGCTGTGCTGGGGGGGCGGGACCCTGGAGGACGCCCACCTCCAGGCCCCGCCCGCCGTCTACAGGTCAGACCGTTGGACCAGTTGCAATTTCACTTTTGACCAAATATGTTTTGTCCGTGCACGATCATTAGTATTTATTTATTTAGTATTTATTTGTTGGCGTGTAAGAGAAGGAAGAAGTTTCAGTTTGGTTCATGTTGCATTTGAGCAAAGCGGGAAGTCGCCAATCCAGTCATGTATATAGATCATCAGTGAGAATTGCAATCAGCCATCTTTGTTGTTTCCTCAAGGTTATTTTACTGAACTAAAACTCAAATTCAAGAAACAATTTTGTTTATAAAATCAAATAAAAAAAACAAAATGCTTTTTTAAAAAAAAAGGACAACTAACTGAAACTGAATTTTATGTTGCCAAAACGAACAATAATTATAGCAAAAAATGTCCTTTGTTTTTGGCTATCCAGTCATATATATAGATCAGTGAGAAGAACAAACAATGATCGGAATCAGACATCTCTGTTGTTTACGTTTACCGCCAGTTTGCATTCCCAGCTTCCTGGAATGCAACACGACTTGAGGTGGGAGGAGCCGTGTTGCGCTTTGGATGCCGCGTTGAGTTGCCGTGACGCCGACATGGCGGCGGGACGAGGGCGAGCAAGCGCACGCGAGTATTTCCTGCCTGCGCGCTGTCGACTTCCTGTTTGCGCAAACACGACCTCAGCCGGGGGGCCGGACGCATGCCGGCCAATGGGAAGACGGGACACATCCGCCTTCATCGTGACATTCTCACATCCTTCGTGTGACCTTGATGCGGGGTTGCCATGGCAACCGCATGTCCAACGCACACTCGCCGAAGAAAAGTTAGAAAGTCTGACTTTGTGAAATGCGTTGTTTCCAGGGAACGCGCGGCGGCGCCCCGCCCCCCCGAGCCGCCGCGCCCGCAGGCCGACGACGGCGCCGGCGCCGAGGCCGACCCGCGGGCCGCCAGACGCCTCGCCGAGCGCCTCCATCGGCTGCAAGGCTTCCGCAAGTCGGACGTGTCCGCGCACCTCAGCAAGAAGTCGGTCGGGGACGTCGGTGCCCGCCCACGTGCGTGTGCGTGCGCGTGCGCGACTAACGTGCGTGTCTCCGCAGCAACGACTTCAGTCAGATGGTGGCGGAAGAATATCTGGCCAACTTCCACTTTGAAGGCCTCACCATCGACCGAGCGCTCAGGTTGGGAAAATGTCGTCTGCATTTTAGTCTTTATTTTACTCCAACGAAACCATCTTTTTTTTTTTTTTTCAGATAAAACTATAATAGTAATATATATCAAATAATTTCATTTAGTCTATTATTAGTCAACTATAAATTGAGCATTTTAGCATTCAAGAAAAATCTTCAGGACAATCATTTTACCCGTGTACATTTTTTTTTGTCAGCAAATAATGTGGAACATTTTGGATCTAAAACGATTTCACATCCAATTTTCTCTCATCACTTTTATGTAAAACAATTGAATGCACAATGACAGTATTTCAACAAGCTCCAACATGTGCACTCACTATGTATTCGTCATGTGCAGCTACACGTTGCATATCAAGTAAAAAAAAAAAAAGCTCATACTGAACTAACTAAAAAGCATTTAGTAAATAACTAAAACGAATAAAAACTAACAGAAGCACCCAGAAAATCACAATGAAGTCAAAATGAAACTCCAAAGTAGCTAAAATGGCAAATTCCCGAAAGTCTAATAATGTTGCTTGACGACGTCATCATCGTCTTCCTCGCAGAAGCTTCCTCAGCAAGTTGACCCTGACGGGAGAAAGTCAGGAGCGCGAGCGCGTCCTGGCTCACTTTTCCAGAAGATACGTGGCCTGCAACCCCGGCGGCCGCGCCGCCCAAGGTACGCGCTCACGCACGCACGCACGCACACGCACGCACACGCGCGCGCGCGCCTCATCTCGCTGTCGTCTTCCCTCAGACAGCATCCACACGCTGACTTGCGCGCTGATGCTGCTCAATGTCGATCTCCATGGAAACGTGAGTGCCAATGACAGCTCGGCGCTGGCAGACACTTGTCGGGAACAAGTTCCTTACCCGTCTGCCCGTCCGTCCGTCCGTCTGTCCGTGTGTCAGAATGTGGGCAAGAGGATGTCGTGCAGTCAGTTCATCTCCAACCTGGAAGGTCTGAATGATGGGAAAGATTTTCCCAAAGATATGCTCAAGGTAAAAAAAACAACAACAAAACCGCACAGTCACTGCTCAGGGTGGGAAAGCGTCACCATGACGATTATCTGACGATATATTGGTCAGATGATAAATCCATCTACGATAAAACAACATTAGAGACATAAACTGATGTTGAAAGAAACTGTTTGTTTTTTTTCAACAAATGCAGACAGCACGTTCTGTCAACACATTTGTCATGTCAATTGCTTCATTTTAGAAACAGTGACACCATTTTTTTGTGTGACATTGCAAAAGGAATTCAAATTAATTCAAGAGACTTTTCAGCAGTGAAAAGTTCATATTTTGTCCACAATGAATTTGATAACTTCATTATTTTTCATGTACAATCAATACCTTTAAAAAGTCATTTTTCTCGACTTTTTTTGTCGACTGATGATGACATCACCCGTGCTGAGCCAATCATGGCTCACCTGTTTTCTGGGTTTGCTCGGTAAACTGAGCCATGATTGGTCATGAGCACAGGTGATGTCATCATCAGTCGACAAAAAAAGTCGAGAAAAATGACTTTTTAAAGGTATTGATTGTACGTAAAAAATAATGACATGACCACATTAAATATTGACAAAATGTGAACTTTTTAATGCTGAAAATGGTTCCAAGTATCGCTTTAAATATTAAATCCAATTAAATAAATATTAATATTTCTCAGAATTTGTGTGCTTCAAAAACAAAAAATATGTTTTCAAATTGAAGATATAATACACATTTTTCATGGAAACGTCTGCAAAACTGAGTGGGATAAATGTCAGAGCACTTCTTCTTCTTCTTCTGACTTGCGTCCATTTCCCTGCCACTCTTCCGAAGCGCTCCCCCTAGTGGCCCGCCAAGTCATTGCACAATAAGTCATCAACAATGAAGCCGTATTCGTTGCCGCATAGGAATGTCGCCATACTTGCGTAGGCGTCAGGATTGATCACGATTATCGATATATGGTCACGCTCCTAACGCTCCTATGGAAATGATGCATGCACACATTCGCACATTCGCGTGTGAAACGATCGTCTTCAGCATGAGCACGTGTGGATTTCAAAGAAACAAGTTGGGCAGAATGTTATGCGGCCACTCTTGCCCCCAAAGAAGAGACAAAACATTAGGAACACCTGTCACGACAATGACCCCCCCCACCCCCACCCCACCTGCAATACTTAGCCAACACGTCCTGCACGATTGACAGCTGAGGGGGCGGCGGCCACTGCCGTCCTGCATCCTTATTGGCTGCAGCTGTTGGGGGGAAAATGCGCAGTGAGAAGGACGAGCAAGAAAGAAAGAAAGAGAGCGAGCGAGCGAGCGAGCGTCTCGCCTCGTCACTCTCCTCACGGCGCCAGAGGAAGAGGAGGAGCAGGAGGAAGAGCGTTTTCATGCAGGAGGAAGACATTTGCAATGAGTCCCAATCCAAACCAACGGCGGCCATTTTAGGCGGCCGCTGAATGCTCTGCAGTGGGGGGCGTGGCACGGAGGAAGCTTCATGAGGCAGACTGCCACATGTGACCACGCCCACCTCATCTGCTTTCAAGAAGACCTTCCCGACACCTGACGCTGGCCAGGTGGCATCTCGCAAGGTGTCGGGAGAACTTTTGGAGCTCATTTGATTGATTGATTGATTGATTGAGTTTGTTTTTTGTCGACATCATGATTGGCGTCAACAGCATCCAGTCGTCCAGCCGCCTGCGCTCGCGCTCGCTGGGCTCGGTGCGGAGCGCCCGCGATTCCCGGGACCCGGAATCGTTCCGGCGCTCGCGCACGCCGCGATCGCGCTCGCTCAAGCCGCTCGCCTTCCCCGACCTGCTGGGACAGACGCAGGACGAGGCGCCCAGGAACGCCAATCACAAGAAGAAGAAGAAGAAGAAGATGAAGAAGGACCACAACAACGACAAGAAGAAGGAGAAGGTAGAACAGGAAGACATCGGCCAATCGCATGTCGCATGCAGACGCGGGCTCCGCCCAGCAAAGAATCAAGCTAACATGAGAACGATTTGGCATGTGGGAAGAAAAGGCTAACATGCTACATGCTAACAACCACAGGTGGACTTTTCATCAATGATGGACGGATGGCCACTTGGAATGACGAAACATTGACGGATGTCCCGTTTTGCGGACGGATGCCCACTTGGACTGACGAAACACTGACGGATGTCCCATTTTGCTGACGGATGATGATTGACGGATGGCCACTTGGAATGACGAAACATTGACGGATGTCCCGTTTTGCGGACGGATGGCCACTTGGACTGATGAACCACTGACGGATGTCCCATTTTACTCACGAATTGACGGGAAACGTTGAAAATCGACTACCCTAAGCATTGACAGAATCCGTCAATAAATTTGGCAATCAGTCAATGATGGACGGATGTCCCATTTTGCTGACGATTGACAGTAAAGTTTGAAAATTGACTAAGCATTGATGGAATCTGTCAATAAATCTGGCAGTGACGGATGTCCCAATTTTGTGTACGGTTGACGGATGCCCAGTTGGATTGACGGATGTCCTATTTTGCTGCTGAATTGGCGGGAAATTTTGAAAATCGACTAACTGAGTATTGACGGAATCGGTCAATAAATCTGGCAATCCATCAATGACGAACGTCCCGTGTTGTGGACGGATGACAATTGGCGGATGGCCAGTTGTCATGACGAAACGATGTCGGATGCGCTAAGCTAACTTGTTTGTTTGTTTGTTTGTTTGCAGTCGTTGTACGCGTCGATCAAGAAGGACAAACTGCAGTGGACCATGTGAGTTTCCTCTTTTTTTTTTTTCCTGCCATGTCTGGTTGCCATGGTAACAGTCGACCACGCAGTCGACGGACTCGCAAGGGAAGGCGAGATGACGCGTTTGCTCGTTTGTTTTTGTGTTTGCGTCTCCAGCGACGAGGAGGAGTTGCGGACGTCCACGGCGGACGGTCGGACGGACTCGGCCTCCCGCACCATGAAGCGAGCGGAGGCGGGCGGCAACCACCTGGCGGCGGCGGCGCGGCGTGCCGACGGCGAGCTGTACAAGAGCGGTTTCCTGGTGCGAAAAGTCCACGCCGACGCCGACGGAAAGAAAAGTAGGAACGCGCTTCAGACGGGACGCGGATGTCTGTGGTCTGATGAGACCATCTTCATGTGGTTGTTGACGGTCTGCCTTGGTTTATCTTTTGCGGCCTCCTTCGCTGTTTTGTCGATTATTATTATTATTTTTTGACATCCTTTTTGGTTTGTTTATTTTTGGCGCGGCCGTATCTCTTGAACCCGACATCCGACCGGGGACGTACGGCCATCAACTTTCCAACAAATTCTGTCCTGTCGCTCCACACACTGAAAAGATAAACATCAACACATAAACACATACTTTGAATGGGAATAAAAAACATAAATGATCAATGAAAAAGCATTCATAATAAACTAAAAATCATGCCAAAAAAAACACATGTATTATATACAGTGCTGTATACTGTACTAAGTAAAAAAAACAAAACAAAACATACTTTTAATGGAAAAAAATGACTGTAAATGTCATAATAAATTAAGAATAATACCAAATGAAAGAAAGTTAAAAAATATACTGTGCTGTATACTGTAATAATTTGAAAAAACATACTTTGAATGGAAAAAAATGAATATAAATGAAAAAAATAACAAATAACATATATTATGAATAAAAAAGCATTTCTAATCAATCACAAATCAAACCAAAACGAAAAAACATAATACATGAAAAAATACATATACAATTAACGGGATTTTGTTGTTGTTATTAAATGAAGGCATATTTCCATGATGGCGATAAAGGAGGGAAGAACGTCGTCCCTTTTTTTTGTCCGTCAGATGTCCAATTTTGCTTTCCGTCACTTTTGTTTCCTTTCCAAATTGGAACAATCAAATCCAACTTTTGAGTTTTGCTTTGGAAGTCTTGCAATGGCAATAAATCATGGCAATAATGCCAATAAATCATGGCAATAATGGCAATAAATCATGGCAATAATGGCAATAAATCATGGCAATAATGTGCAAGCAACGGGGACGCAAGCCTGAAGAAAACGGAGCAAACATTGAAAGTGTGAAATGTGTGCTGATGACGACGTTTTTTGTTTGTTTTTGTTTGTCAGCGTCTCGAGGCAAGCGAGGCTGGAAATCCTTCTACGCCACCTTGAGGGGTCGAGTGCTCTACCTGCAGAAGGTACGTCAAAGTGGTGTTGATTCATTTGCTCCTTTTGCTTCAAAGGATTCATTGATAATTGATTGCAGTCGTCAATCAAATGATTGACTAAAAAGTTGATTGAGATCAACGGAATCATTTTTACAGCTGCAAAAGATGCATTGCTCACTCAAATCGTTGGAGATCAATTCATCAATTGGGGCTTCTCCAAACAGTTATTGATTAGGGTCTTCCCTCATTTATGACGGGCGTTTCGTTCCAAAAATTACCTGCCATAATGGAAATCTGCGTTATTTAAAAAAAATACAAATACATCCATTAATTATATATATGTGTTTGTTTATTATGTTTATTTTTGTTTTGTTTTGGTTACTTTATTATGAATGCTTTTTCATTCATCATTTATGTTTTCATTTTTCAGTTTTTTTATTTACTTCTTACAGTACACAGCACATGCAGTATATAAATATATATTTTTTTCAGTTATTATATCTGTTTTCATTTTGGTATGATTTTTTGTTTATTATTAATGCTTTTTCATTCAGGATATGTGTTCTTTTTTCATTATTTTTTTTCCATTAAAAGTCTTTTTTTTTTTTTTTTTAGAGAGAGAAAAATTCAATTTCCAGCACAGTATATATTTTCTGTCTGTGGAATGCAACGTTGTGGCGTGACGGGACTGACGCCGTTAGAAAGTCCCCGGAGGGACGTTTTTAATAAAAAAAAAAAAGCACGCTATAAAAACAATTAGCGAGTCCGCGGAAGATGACCCCGCGCTAAAAACGTAGGGAAGCGTGCGTTTGAAAAATTGCTGACGTGTGGTTTGTGGCGTTCAGGACGAGTACGGCGCCGAGCGGCAGCTGACGGACGACGACGTGCGCAACGGCGTGTCGCTGCACCACGCGCTGGCCATGAGGGCCGCCGACTACGCCAAGCGGCCCAACGTCTTCTACCTGCGCACCGCCGACTGGAGGGTCTTCCTCATGCAGGCGCCGTAAGTCGCCTCAAGTCACGTCAAGTCACGTCATCTTTATTTCTGCGCATTGCGAAGCCATTGAGCTCAGACGCAGCAAAAGGGGTGCGAGGGTTGACCCCTGAGGGACCCCACACGTCATTGGCAGTCAAAACCCAGTAGGATGGGAACACTCACCCGTATACACGACTGGATATGCAGGCCATTGACGTCACAGGGCGGCCATCTTGCTCCTCCCACCTCACCAGCAGACTACCGCATAAAGCATCCGCTATACGTCCACGTGAGACATGTCGAGCTCGCAGGCACTTAGCAGAAGGTCGAGGTGGGCTTCAGCCAGGCCGCTCGCTAAGTCAGAAAATAATAAGAAAAGAAGAAAAAACGCAAGCTTCCTTCAGCATAGAATTCATACATGTATTTAATAGGGATGGAAGATAATATCCAAACATCATGACACGATCACCATATAAAGGTCAGCATACAATAATTATCACGTGGGTGGCGATACAAAAAAAACTCACGATATTGGAAAAAAAACAAAACTAAACAAAATATTGTGCTTTGGTACATAACAGCAATGTATAAAAACAATCTTTCATAACACTTCATAGAGGAACTTACTTGCTAATGATAATCGACTTCCTCCCCATATTAACTCGTTTCACAAGCAGATTCTGTTTTCAACTTTATCCGGATTGGAAACATAGAAGGGCCAAAACATACCTTGTGAAAATGAAAAAAACAATCTATCCACCAGAGGGTGCTAGACAATGATCTATATCCTGTGACTTGAACATCTTGTATCCAGTCATATACAGGGAGTCCGAAAGTTAAGGCGCACTCAACTTAAAGCGTTTCCACTTTCCAATGGTTATGACCAGCCCACCATTTTGTCTCCTGTGTTTTCCCTTCGTCCGCTATTTAGCTAACTTAGCTAGTGCTAGCTAGCGCTCGTGCACTTGTGGGAGTATCTTTGGCTTTTTCACCCTCTTTTTTTTTTTTTTTTTTTTTTAATTCTTTTTTTTCCCCCCACATTTGGATATTTTGCTGGGCGTCGGGCCTGGAGCGCTTTTGGGGGGCCGGCGAGCCCGTCAGGCCGCTAAGGCATGCGTGTCTCTCTCTCTCTCTCCCTCCCGTCAGGTCGTGCGAGGACATGCGCTCGTGGATCACTCGCATCAACGTGGTGGCGGCCATGTTCTCGGCGCCGCCCTTCCCGGCCGCCATCGGATCACAGAAGCGCTTCACTCGCCCGCTGCTGCCCGGCTCCACCACCAAACTGTCGCAGGTCGCACAAACACGCCATTTTTATTTTGCCGGCCAAGCGGTTGACACTTGTTTGGTTTGGTTTTGCGCGGCAGGAAGAGCAGGCGTCGTCTCACGAGGCTCGTTTCCGGGCGGCGTCCTCGGAGCTGGACGAGCACGTCGGCGGAGGTGGCGCCGCGCCGGAGCGCAAGGTTAAAGGTCGCGAGCTGGACGAGCACAAAGCGCGGCGAGAGTATTTGGAGTTTGAGGTAAGGGGTCATGACGCCTTTTGTTTTCAGCTTTCATTTTTAGTTGACAATTTGTGGAAGTTAGGGCTGCTTGATTATGGAAAAAATAATAATCATTATTATTTTGGCAAGAATTGAAATCACGATTATTCAAGCAATTTGTTTGGTACAAAACAAGAAAATGTTTAAGCATTTAAAAATATTAAGAACAATTTAAAAAATAGAAACACGATAATTATGTAATTTCCTTTTGGACCAAACAGAATTTATAATCTTATTTACTTAATAAAGTTGGAGTGCATCTTGTGCACCTTGAAGTAGGATGATCATTTATTTTATTTTATTTTTTAAATATTAAGCCCAATTAAAATAAATGGAAACACTATAATTATTAGGGGTGTGAATTGCCTAGTACCTGACGATTCGATTCGTATCACGATTCACAGGTCACGATTCGATTCGATACCGATTAATCCCGATACGAATGGTCACGATTCGATACCGATTAATCCCGATACGAATTTATAAGTCGATTGTTGCGATTTTTTTCCATTCAAATTTAGAAAATACTATCAGTAAATTTGTACATGTACACATGTACACTGTAAGATTTGTATGAATATATTTATCTAAAACTTGAGGCTTATAACCGTGAGCCACTGTACACAAACAGTTTGCAATCTGTTTCACATTTGAACAGCATTAAAATAAAAATATTAAGGCTTAATGTGCCGTTCATATAACATTCTTCCATGCTCAAGGTGTGAATCCTAAAAAAAAAAAAAAAAAAAAAAAAAAAAAAAAATCGATTCTGCCGATTATTGAATCGATTCGAGAATCGCGCGATGCAGTATCGCGATATATCGCCGAATCGATTTTTTTTTAACACCCCTAATAATTATGTAAGTTCCTTTTGGACCAAACATATATATGTGTATATATATATATATATATATATATATATATATATATATATATTTATTTATTTTTATAAAATTTTGAAGTTGGAGTGCGGCATGTGCACTGTGCAGTAGGACAATCATTTATTTATTTATTTTTGGTACAAAACAAGAAAATGTTTAACCGAGTCAAAAAACAAATAAAAATATGAAGACAAATAAAGTTCTTTGAAACAGCATATTTATGCAAGTTCCTTTTGAATGAAACAAAATGTATTAAATAAATTTAAAATGTATTTTTTTTAAATAAATTAAAAATGTGTGCAAATGTATACATGTAAACAACTCAAAATAGAGTATTAATAATCTTTTTTTATGATGATGCTAATTTTTGTAATGAAGGAGCGTAAATTGCACGGGCATACGTCGAGTCACACGTGGCACGCGTCTTTTTTTTTTTTCCCCGTCCAGAAAACGCGTTACGGTACGTACGCCATGTTGCTCCGCGCCAAGATGTCCGCCGGCGAGGAGGACTTGGCGGCCTTCGAGGCGCGACTCTTGGAGGACGGCCTCTCGTCCTCGTCCTCGCCACCGCCAGCGGCAGAAGCGCACGGCACAGGCAAGACGCGCGCTTCCGCCAAAACTTTGAAGGTGGCGTCCTCGCATTTGCTCTGTGACGGCGCCGCACGGCCAGGAGACGAAAGCGGGAAGGAGGAGGAGGAGGAGGAGGAGGAGGAAACGCCGCTGCACAACCAACGCGTCAAGTTAGCAGCCAGACAGGAAGTGGTACCGTGAGGAGCGTGTGTGGGCGGGAAAAAGGAGGACACGTTTAGTCAGACGATTTTGACGCCAGCACTTTAAGGCTCCCTTTTCTTTTTCTTTGCCCCCCTTCTTTCTCTTCGGAAGACGCTGTTGCCATGGCAACAGACGGGGAGCAGATCTCCATGGCAACCACACATCACCTGTCGCCAGGACCAAAATAATAATAATAATAATGGAGACAAGCAGTTCTCAGATATATTTATTGATCATCTTCATTTATTTCAACCACAAAAAAATGTTTCTCGTCGACGTTTTGTCATCTTAACGGACGACTGGGGGGGAAAAAAAAATTAAAAATGTTTTTGTTTTTGCAAGTGCAACTCTCGTCCGATTGGTGAGTGAGTGAGTGACATCGCAGCCATGTGACGTTGGCGCCTCTCAGTGATTGGCCGCAGCCGACTGCTCCTCGTCTTCGATTGGCTGACTGCTGAAGCCGCTGTCCACCGTCGATTCTGATTGGACCAAAAAAGCAACAAACACGCTTAAGAATCCCATTCATCATCATCATCATCATCATCATCATGATAGAATGGTGGCCCAAGAGTTGAGTTCAACAACCACACCTGCAACTATCGCAAGAGTTTGTGCATCATTATTTTGTGTCCATTCAATTTATTATGCTGCCTGCCATACTACAGTACACTCAACTCAACTTTATTTATAAAGCTGTATACAAAGTGCTGTAAATGGAACATAAACCAATGAGTTTGTTTTGCCTGACACAATCATGTAGACAACCAACCAAATTAGACTCAAAAAGTAAAAATGTTTATTGATAAATATTTAGCTAATGTAGCTAGCTAATGTAAGTAACAGCCCTATAACCTTCTAACTGTACATTTTATATTTATGCATGTATGTATGGGGTATATGCCACGGAGGAGGCGGGACTTCCGGGTTTCCACACGTCAGCTGTGTTTCCACTTCCGCTTTACGATGTGTGGGCCAGTCCCAAGCGCGCTTGGGAGGCGAAGGGGTGGAAGATGCGAGTGTTGGAACGCGGCCAGCAGTGGCCGGAAACGCCGCTGATGTGTGGAAACCCGGAGGTCCAAGTCCGTGGCATCTACCCCATTTATCTGTTGGAGACACTGACTCTTATTTTGAAGTAAAAGCCGGCTTGGAACTTCCGGTCATGGAGGCGTGGCGAGAAGAACGAGGGCAAGCCGGGACGCGCTTCACGTTACGTCGCTAACTAATTAGCTCGCCACTAGCCAGGCACGCTGAAATGAGTCGAGGGAGGATCAACTCGGGAGCAAACGGAGCTTGAGGCGGCCGAATGTTCCGAATGTTCGCTGCCGTCGACACTCGCCAGCAGACCAGCGGCAGAGGCGAAGAAGCCGGCGGGCTAACGGGCAAACGCGGTAAGTAACGTTAGCAGTTAACGTTAACTTCCGGGGCGAGCTACAACAATTTGTTTGAAATACAAACAGTCTTTTCTTCAGCTGTCATGTTTTGTATCCTCTCTTGAGCTTGTTCATGGAGAAAATACGCGAACAAGCATTCAGTCAAGTATTCAAGTACTTCACATCCATTATCTGAACTACTTATCAACATGAGGGTCGAAAACGAGAAAATAAATAAATCAATAAAACCGTTCTGCATTTAAAGACTTTGGTATTAATTAGGAAGGGTCCAAACAGCTGATAAGTGGAACGACTCGCATGACCTTTAAATGTCATAACAAGCGTTTGTCATTTGTTGTAACCAAAGTTTTCTAGTTATGGGTGGATGGATTACTGTATTCATCATATCATCAGATAAAATTTGATATTGTGTTGAAGGGTATGACAAAACCAATTCCTCCATCACCGTTAATGAACCAATTATTTATTTTTTTTTTTATTTTTTTTTTATATTGTTTAGTGATAAATAAACCCCAACAACTTAAAAATAACAATTGCACAATAATGTCACGAGAGGGATGTACGTGCTCGCCAGGCTTTTTGATCATAAAATATATATCTCACACATTGAGTTCCTCCACATATTGACGCGCTTCACAAGCATATTACGTTCATTAGCATAGATTTGAAACATAAAGGGGCCAAAACATACCTTGTGAAAATTGAACAGCACTAACAAAACTAGCCACCAGAGGGTGCTAGAATTGAACAAATGGAAATCAACCTGACTTAAAAAAAAAAGAAAAAAAGTGCTGCTTTTAATATTGTGACATGATGCCGACGAGATATTGTGATATCACAATATTGCCTTTATCGTTACATCCCCTAATACGAGCTGAGTGTTGGTTTGTGATGATTCGACTAAGTCGTGTGTCCGTGTCCCTCTGTCAGGTTGACGGCTTGACATCGACAGCCATATTGCTCGCTCGCTCGCTCTCGTTTTCTCGGCCTGCTACGCTAAACGTTTGGCTGCCAAGTCTCTTCTTGTACGGTGAGTTGATTGCTCTTCTTTTATTTTTTTTCTGCTTGACAACGTCTGTTTCTGGACATTAAGTTGTTTGACCAACTTTGATGACAATTTTTAGTGTCAAGGATTTGAATTGCACATTTTGTGGTGGACAAAATGAAGAGCAGCCTAGCGTAACTTAGCTTAGCCTAGGCTAGTTTAGCCTAGTTTAGCTTAGCCGATCTTATCTTGGCTTAGCCTAGCCAGCACAGTAGCCAGGCTAACTTCTTCCTCGGCTCGTTGCGTAAGGTTGCTTGCGGGCACGTGTGTCGGCACCTTGTCGGAGTTTGTCCTGCGGCGCGTCGGGCGTCTGTCGCGGTCGCAGCAGGCGGACGCCATCGTGCACGCCCAGCGACTCCAAGGCCTCCAGCACGTCTTCCAGCGGACCGCCGCCCAGCTGCCGACAAAAAAGTTGGAGAAGGGAAGAGCGCAAAGACGTTTTGCGGATTTACGCCGCCGTCGGTCCGTCCTCACCTGGTAGTGTTGCAGGAGGCTGTGGTAGGGGGCGGGGCTATCCCGGTAGAGGTGAGCCAGCGTCATCATGCCCAGTTTGTCGGCCAGTTTGCTCCACGGCACGCCGGCCCGGCTCAGCGCCGCCACGAGCTCGCGCAGCGTGCCCGCGTCCACGTGCCAACGCTCGCCGTCTGACGCCACCGCAAAAGGAAAAAACCCTTTGAACGGAATGTGGTGCGTGCGTGCGTGCGTGCGCAAGCAAGCGGGACGTGACCAACCTGCTTTTTCTTTCACGACGTTGTTGGCGACGTGAGGAGCCGACGCCGAAGCGGACGCCAGCAGCCTCCTGACCTGTCACGTGACGCCACACGGACACGTTTTGACTTTGAAGGGGAGCGCGACAAACTTTTGCTGCATTGGAAGACGGTCGCAAGTTGGACTTTTCCCAGTTCAAGCCAGGAAGTGTGGACCGGACCGGACCGCCCCCTTCAACAAGCCAAGTTGAAAGGAAAAAAAAAAAGGAACCCGACGACAAGTGACGTCGCTCTACAATGGCGACGATGGTAAAACACAATTTACTCGAGTATAAAACGAGATGGTAGGGGTGGGAATCTTTGACTGTTGGCTCTGCGATTCGATTCCAAATCGATTTTCCATTCCAAATGATTTGATTGACAATGATTTCTGCTTCAATTTATAGATGAGTAATTCAAAGTGGTTATGATCGACTCCAGCCTGACTGGCTAATGCTAATTAGCATGCTACTCGCGGCACTTTTATCCCTCAAAAGAACGGCTAGTCATACAAAACGCTTCAGGAATGCATACAGAGAAGCATCTTAACATGACTCACCGGCATATGGGGGGAAATCAGCTTTTATTGGCATAAATTGATGGTGACTTTTTCCTTCTACTCTCTAATGTGGCTACAATTTCACTGTGCATTAGTATGGAGGACCAAAATTACCAAAAATTCATAAATAAATTACTAAGAGTGAAAATAAAGTTGGATATAAAAAATATAATTTGAAAATGATATCCAAAAAAAATATAAAATTTTTGAATTCGATTTTTTTTATATCCGTTGTTTTCACTTTTGTCATGTATTTACTTTTCAAAAATTAAATACAAATGTAATATATATATATTGTTTGGATATAATTTTTTATTTTCACTTGTAGTCATTTGTTCATTTATTTTGGTCCTCCATTGATCAGAATGTGGAACCACACTGCCTCCAAGTGGCCAAATCGGGTACAACATGAACAGCATTCCCAGTACGTGAGTAAGGTTGCGGTCAACGACGGAACTGTCTGGAATGCTTATGAAATAAGATCAAAAGATGAAATGAAGCAAAATTGCGAGAAGGTCAGTTTGCTGGAGGTTAAAAATGAGTTTTAAGAGGCAAAAGCAATTGATCACTATCCGCCATTTTGGTTGTTTACTTTGGCCTTGAGCGCTTTCAGGTGGGAAGTTGTGAAAAGCGACTTTGGACGAGCAGCGTTGGATGACTACCTTGTGACATTTGGCCAGGTCCAGCGGCGTGTGACCGCACACGCGTCTCTTCCGGCAGCTGATTGGCTGCGAGGATGCATTCGTGCCCGCCTCCTCTTCTTCGTCTCGCTCGTCGTCGGAGGAGCTAAAGACGAGCGGCTCGTCGTTCTCCACGTCTTTGTCGGCACCTCAAACCAAAAACATTCCGTGTTAAGAGAGTGACTCGGTGCGTGCGTGCGCGTGTGCGCATACCTGCCGCGAGCAGGACGGAACACAAGGTGTGCGCGTGTGCGGCAGCGGCCAGGTGAAGGGGCGTGTTTCCTCCAAAAGTGCGAGCGTTCACGTCCGCCTTCAACTGTAAGAAAGAAAACGTTTTTTCCCGTCGTCATGGGAAGACGGAAGCGCGATCACGCACGCACGTTACCTCGGTGACCAGCGCGCAGGTGATCTTGAGGAGGTTTTGATTGACGGCCATGTGCAGCGCCGTGTGTCCGCCCTTCATCTCGGCCGCGTTGACTTTGGCGCCGCCCTCCACCAGCATCCGCAGGCAACGGTGGCCGTCGCGACGCACCGCCAGGTGAAGCGGGGACAAACCTGCCCGCCGGCCGTCAAAAGGTGAAAACGTCACGAGACGCACCTGACCAAAATGCGTTTGCAACATTTTGCAAGTTGCCTCCGCAATAAATCATCCTACATCTGCAAGTACTTTCTCAATGTTCTCCAATTTGGATCCTGTAAATGTATCGAAGCGGATGGCGACAAACAACAACATGGCCGCCTCGCGACCTCAAAAGACTCTCCAGTCATATGGTCAATTTTTTGCGCTTTTTGTTTTGTTGCAAACGTACATCAAGACAATCCCAAAAATGCAAACGGCGCCGTTGAAAAATGTTTTCAACTCCAAAATATTGACTTTGACGGAACGTTATAGCTGTCAGATTCATGTTACGTTGTCATTTATTTCTTTATTTTTAAACTTTCACTGTGAATCCACTTCCTGTCAAGCTGCACATTTGAAAGGGGGCGTGTCACAGACGTGACAGATTAGCAGAGAGCAAAATGATCTTTTTTGTTCATGAACTAAAACGACCATAGATTTTTGTCCAATTTTTCTTAAGCAAAGTACATTTTTGTCAAAACGCATATTCATTTAGTCCCACTTATTGTTTATTAATGAGGGTTTCAGTCTGGTGAAAAATGTGTGTTGACAAAATGTATTTTTTAGTTTTCGTTGATGAAATGAACACTCGAGTGGACGTCCACGTCAATTTTGCTGGCGATTGTCGCCGCTTGTTGTTCCACTTTAACGTTTCCTTCAAAGTCAAGAATCATTTTGAGGTTGCTCGCTGGTTTATTTCCAGCCTCGTTTTGCAACAACAACAACAACTCAATAAGTTTCGATGTTTTCAAGTGCGTCTCAACTCAAATGAGTCAAGTCGAGTGAAAGCTGTCGTCCGCATCAACATTAACTTTGGAGTCACCAAAGTTGCGGCACAGGAAAATAACATATATATATTTCACCCCCTCTAATTTGGCCACAAAATGAGGAGTTATTCCTTTTTTAATTTTGTTTTTGTTTTGACTTCCTGTTTTATTTTGAAAACGGGATGTCTTGTGAGGACACATGAAGAAAACTTGTAAATGACGGCTAAACAATTCGGGATGGGCGACTCCCGATACCCGCCCGCCCAATTTTCAATGCAGGACAACCCCGGGCCCCGCCCCCTCACCGTGGTAATCGGCCGTGTTCAGGAGGTGGGCGTGTCCTTCCCCCAGGTGGGCCAAGGCGGCTCGCAGCGTGGCGACGTCGCCGCCCAGCGCCGCCAGGTGCAGCGGGCAGCGGCCGTCTTTGTCCCGCAGGCCGGGATCCGCCCCCGCCCTCATCAGCGCCTCCACCGCGCACGCTTGACGCGTCAGCACGGCCAGGTGAAGCGCCGTCTGATTGGTGGACAAATGGCAGCAAAACAGGAAGAAATCAATCGCGCGACACGTTTTCCGCTCTCCTGGAAGATGTCTGACGAGCGGGATGAAAGGAGGAGAACGGCAGGAAGTCGCATGACGGACCTGCTGCAGGCGGTTGGCGACGTTGAGCGCGTGTCCTTGCCCGTCGCTAAGCAACGTGTCGACCAGCTGGCGGGTGACGGCCGTCTGCTGGTGGATGATGGACAGGTGCAGGGGACTGCGGCAGGAAAAGAGGCAAGCGGACAAGAAGGTGGTGCGGCCGCCATATTGCTCCTCCCAAGAAACGTTTCTCACACCATCTCGTACATTTACACGATCCAACATTTGTACAAGGGAGAAACATCGTGTTTGAAATGTGTTCAACATCAACAAGAGGACTTTTACCATTTTTATGAAAGAATTTGAAGTGCAATTGAACAAAAGATGCCTCTGCCACTTCTAATATTGGGCTCGAAGGAACTGAGCCATAAGAGAAAACGGGAGTTTTCAAAGCAGCACATACTGTCCACTTATTTATTTATTGATGTCTATTTTTTTATTTTATTTTTTAACTTGTTACAAAACAGTGAGCACCCCGACACAAACGCCTCCGGCCTCATGCTGCATTGGAGGATGGCGGGAAATCGGATTTATCGGACTTGGTTTTCCCCACTTCTGACCTGAAAGCGTTGAAGGCAAAAGTAAACAACCAAAATGGTGGACAGCGCTAAATTGTTTCTGATTTTGGTTCTTGAAACTCATTTTTGACCTCCAGCATGCGTAATTTTTGTTTTGTGTCTTATTTCATAAGCATTCCATACAGTTGAGGACTTGACTTGGGCGATCGATCGCGGCAATACCGTCATGTACATTTCGTGACGTCAACTTATGTTGAATACTTTGGAATGAAGAAAGCGATCTCGTTTTATACACAAGTCAATTGTTTTACCATTCACGGTCTGTATTTCCAAAGGGGGAGAAACCATTGGAGAGTGACGTCACTTGTAGTCCATCCGTCAAGTCTGTGGAATTTCCGAGTTCGAGGGGGCGTTCCCGTACACACTACCTGGTTTGAAGTCGGAAAGTCCCACTTCCGACCATCCTCCAATGCAACATAACTGCCTACAAAAGATGTATCTGTATCGGATAGTTGAAATGGGAGGAGCAAGATGGCCACCCTGTGACGACAACAGCTTGCGCAATGTGCTATCCAGTCGTGGAGCGAAGGTGTTTCAACTTTACAACGGTGACGCTCGGTCTGCCATTTTGTCTGCAATGTTTTCCCCTCGGCCGCTATTTAGCCTTTAGCTTGCTGCTAGCGCTTGTGCACTTGTGGGAGTAGCTTTGGCTTTTTTGCACTCTTTTTTTTTTTCCTTCTTTTTTTCCATCCACCTCTAAGCAGTAGTGGTAAGTACAGCATCTTATTATTTGAATTTATTTTAGATTTTTTTGATGTAAATACTGACTTTAATGGGGAAATTCAACTTCAATTCAGGTTACATGACGAGCGTAGAAACGGCGCAACAAGGTAACTCGAGAGATGGGAGGAGCAAGATGGCCGCCCAGTGACTTGAATGGGCAATCAGCTACCCGGGTGAGCGGCCCGGTCTGACTCACGTGTCTCCGCCGGCGTCCCGCGTGGCGCACAGGCGTCCGTGCAGCGCCAGCAGGACCCGAGCGTCGCCGCTGGCGCAGTACCTCAGGAGGGCGCCGCGTGCCTGGCGAGCCCGGAAGGCGGCGGCGGCTGCGGGTAGGACGAGACGTGACGTCAGTGACGTCAGTGACATGACGGCGCGCGAACGAAAGAAGGCTCGCGTGGCGACGCGTCCTACCGACTGCTGACAGTTGCCTGTGCTCGGGGGCGGAGCCCGCCATGTGTGCTCCTCCTCCAAAGCCGACCACGCTTCCTGAATAGAAAACTCCGCCCCCTCCTCCTCCTCCCGCCGTGCCGTTCATGTGCTGGTGGCCGAAGTGAAAACCTGAAGGAGACAAAAAAAAACAAAACACCGACGACGGTCAGTGTTTGCGCTTAGTATCGGATGTCGACACTTGCCTCACCTTCACCTGCGGCTCCTCCCCCTCCGAATCCGCCGGCTCCTCCTCCTCCTCGTTCACCGCCTCCTCGCCAGGGCTCATAGTGGGGGAGGGGCTTTTGTTTCTTCTTCAGCACCTCCTCTTTGTCTGAAGCCGACAAGATTTCAAGTTTGGTTTGCAAACATGACAAACAAAAGGAAGAAACTGATTTTTGTTGGTTGTCTCTGTCAGAAAAACAAGAATCTTTCAAATCCATATGCGAGTGCCAGGCCAAAGGCTCCTTAGGCAACATGGAACAGCATTTGGGATTATGGGATGAAAGAAGAAGAAGAAGAAGAATGTGACCTTGAACGTGAGGAATGTAGGTGAAGTGTTTGGGGTCGCTGCAGTCTCCCGCCTTTTTCCTCTTGAGTTGCAAGAAGACGGTGACGGGCCGCTCCAGCTCGGCCGTGTGGTACGGCGGCGTCTTGAACACGATGGCGTACTGAGGGAGGGAGGAGCCCGAGGTCACGTGAGGACGAGGAAGCGGACGCGGAAGCGGACGCGAGCGCCGGCTCCGCTCACCTGCTTGTGAACGTCCGTGGGCGCAAAGTCGCCAAAGGCCTCCCAGCCGCCGTCCTCGTCCTCGTAGAAGCGGATCTCGATGTCGTCTGCCGCAAACAAACAATGGCGGGACGTTCGCTCAAGCGCCTTTGCGTCACCACACGCTAACCGCCGGCGTGCGTTTGCGTTGCCCATCGGATCCGCTTGGTCACACGGTTAGACCGATTTTCGGTTTTTGACGGCATCCATCAAGTCAAAGTAAGCTAATGGGTCTTCTTCGCCGGAAGATTTGCGTCCATTTACGCGGCGCTCCCCCTAGTGGCCCGCCAGGTAATTGCTTAATCAATCATGACCAATGGAGCCGCTTAAAGTGGCCGTACTTGCGTATTGATAAGCTATCAGGAGACAAAGCATCCCGATCGATATATCGTCACACTCCTACTACGACTCGATACCTTTTTGGACTTTGTCACAGAGCAGGAAGATCTCGTCTCCTCCCAGCACGGATCCGCACGTCTTGTCGATGCGGGAGATCTTCAGGTTGGACGCGTTGGGGGATTCTGGCGGGGAGGAAGAGAGAAGAGTGAGGGGGCGGGGCCGCGGAGAGGGCGGGGCTCGCGCTCGCGCTCAGGCGGGACCCACTGCTGTCGTAGATGGGGTTGGACACGACGGCCCTGAGCGCCCGCGTGAATCCGCCGTCGCCGTCGGCCAGGAAGGCGGTGAACTTGAGGCGCACGATGTTGAGGTCCACCATCTTGGACAGCTCCTTGGCCTCCTTGCTCAGCGCGCTCTCCTCGCCCGCCGTCAGCGTAGCCGCCGCCGAGCCTCCCCGACGCCGGCGCCACTCGTCGCGCAGGCGGCGCGTCAGCACCTCCGTCACGCCTTTCTTGGTCACGTGCAGGATGCCCAGGTTGCTGAAACTGAAAGTGCGGTTGAAGCGGTCGGCCGCCAGCGGGGGGCGGCGGCGGCGGCGTGAGACCAGGGGCCTACTGACGAGGCGCTCAGGTCGTTGGGTCCCACGTCCAGGGTGCAGGTGCCGTTCTCGTTGCAGTGGCGGCCCACCAGGCTGTGGGCGTGCACGCGCGGCGGGTCCGTGTGCGTCACCAGCTGGACCTCCACGCGGGCGTGGCCCACGTAGTTGTTGATCTGGCGCGCGGAAGCAGAGTCAGTCGAGCGCTCGCAAACGTCGCAAGCGCGCGTGCGTGCGTGGTCACCTTGACGGTGGGGTACGTCCTTCGGTTCTTCTCGCTGGAGGCTCCTGGCAGGCCCCCGTGTGACGGACCCTCGCACTCATAGCGAAAGCGAAAGCCGCGCTGGCAAAAAAACAAACAAGAAGAAGAAGAAGATGACGGCGGCTCGGACAAACACTTCCTGTCGCTCGTCAGCACCTCACCTGTTTGGGCTCTTCGATGATTTGAATGTAAGGCCCGTGCGCTGAAACACAAAACAAGTTGATGACATCACTTTACACGGCCTCGCTGTTTCGCTCATTTTTCTTTTTAGTACAATTTTGCATGCACTTTTTTTTTTTTTTTTAAACAGTAATTTTATCAAATTTATTAAAAAAATTGTGTGGTGAGGGGTTTTGGAGGCGTCAAACATTTCCACTAAATGACCTGTCTCGGGTATGTACGCTTCCGTCTTGACGTCCACGGGAGGAAGATATTCGTACGGCGTCAAGTTGAACTGCAACTGAGCCACAAGTCGGTCACACGGTTTGCAACGTGTGCTCATCAAAAATGAACATTGTCACGTGACATTAGCATATGGGTGCTTCGATTCGAAGAGCAAAACAAACTCACGTCGTTGTCGTAGCCGTTGATCAACTGAGCTTCCGTCATTCTGCTCTTCTGTGGGGAGAAAGAAAGCGAAAAGCAACTTTGGACTTTCACATGACTCCATTTGCTTCCTGGCACTGCCACAAGAGGAAACCCCCCCCCCCCCCCATTCTTCATCATCATCATCATCATCATCATTCTTTCCTGTCTTTTCACTTCATTCGTCTGACGTCAACGTGACCTGACATTAGCTGGCGACCAGTCCAGGGTGGAGCCCGTCCAACCGCCTCTCGCCCATGCATGGGACACACACGCACACCCACACAAAATCCATCTCCCCACAGGTAATGTCTCAGCATGTTAGTGGTCGCTCATTGACGAGTGCCTGGTGAGTACTATTCACCATATGTACAAAAGAATAATAAGGGATTATTATCTCATTATTCATGTTTGATCAATCAATGAGTAATGTTGATGAGATGAAAAGTGATTTTTACCTGCCTTTGCCGATGTGCGAGTTACTTGTTGAAACTCCAAATCGGCCCCAAGTGTCGCCGAGTCGAAAGCATAACAGGAAACGAAACACATGGACTTCCCATGAGAACCTTCAAAACAAGCGTTTTAAAGTCAAACGTTTGTCCTGACCTTGCTTGGCGCTATTGAGGACGCGAAAGCAACAGCATTTCCTCCCTCGCTTATCACTGACAAACTGCCCTCAAATCTTCCGCCAACCATTAGAAGAACGAAGATGTTGCCGCGTTTTACAACCTCACTCGTATTTTGAAAGGAATTGTTGTTTCGCGGAAGCTCAGCTCGTGCTCACCATCGCAGTCGGGCGGAGGGTGCGCCGTTGCCAACGCAACCGTCCGCTTGTCAGTCTGAGCGGAAAGCCCCGCAGATGGCGGGGAATTCCGGGCCGTGTCCTACGCTCTGATTGGTGCAAAGGCTAAGCCCCGCCCAGCCGGAAGCTCTGAGCCAAGTTGGGGGGAATAAAAGAACAAATATGTTTATTGAATGTTTTTGTGTATATAGACCAACACATTCCAGCTTTCAGCTTATTTTGATCTTGACACGTTGGGAAACGCCGTGGCCGCCAACAGGGGGCGTCATATTTTTGTACTTGTACTCCAACAGGCGCAGTAAAGTCGCTTGTTTATGAAAGTGTCACGTTTTGCTCTGCTGCCATCGAATTTTGGTCTCTTCGTGTGCTGAGACCAAAACCGCAAGAAATGGCTTCATTTTGCAAGATCAAAACTAACTAAAATGAAAAATTCCAAAACTATAATAACTGGTGCAATATTACTTGAATATATATGAATATAAATAATACTTTAAAGGGTGTGTGTCACTGTGTTTTTAAAATATTATGCACAAGTAATAGATTTAAAAGAAAAACAGAAACTAAAACTAAGCATTTATGAAATAACTAAAACTAATAAAAACTAACAAACTCAATTAAAAAGAAAAAACAAAATGAAAGCAAAACCAACTCAAATGAAAAATTCCCAAACGATAATAATAATGTCACTTTAATCTGTCGTATGACGAAAAGAAAAAAAAAAAAAAAAGAAAAAATCCAGTCACATGACCTTCACCAAAACATTTTCAAGTTCAAAAGCGGTTGGAAAAACAACAAGTCATATTTACACGTAACCCAAGAAGTTTGACCTTTGGCCTTTTTGTTTGTCTTTGCCAGTTTGAATCTTCTTCATCGGCGCTAAACAGGAATCGAGCGTCGTCTACGTGAAGATGAGTCCGGCCTCGGCGTAAACCTGGAAGACTTTCTCGATGGCGTTGACGTAGGCGGCCGTTCGCAGGTCCAAACCCAGCTGGAAGCGGTCGGCCGTGTGCATGATTTGCTGCGGGGACGTCGCAAGCGTCAACAAAAAGGCCAGAGGTCAAAGGGCGGGCGGGCGGACGTTACCTTGGCCGAGCGCTCCATGGTGAAAGCCAAGCCCGAGTGCACGATGTCCTTCTCCGACGCCCCCTGCGGACCAGTGCAGGTATGACCACACGCCACGCAGGCAAACGAGCCACTTGATGAGGGATGGGCCGATTATCCGTGCCGATATTTGGACAAATATTTTGAATGGGAAGGCCGATAAAGGTGGAAAGGTCATTGGACCAAGATGCGTTTTTGGGCCAGGGATTGTGCAACTCTGGTGTTTCCCTCCTCCAACACAGCTGATTGAAATGATCGGAGGAGGGAGACGCGTAAAACACGGCAGGCTGAGTGAGCCCCGGCCGCACGTTAGCTTCATGCTAACGCACAATAGAAACCGCCACTGACGCGCTACGTGATTAGCATCAACATCAAATGGACAAATGCGATCCAAGATGGCGACCGGTGCCTTTTGAGCGTGCGACGGCTCCACTTTGCCACATCCAATATGGACGCACGAGGTACTCACAGCGATGCGAGCCTGGAACTCGGAGGTGGGAACGATGGGGATGGCGCCGCCGTGCTTGCCGAACTTCCTCTCCAGACTCTCCTGGACCGACACTGACCGCAAGCAAACAAAAACACAAAACTGGTCCGGAGCGCCTTTGAAAGGAACGCAAATGGGTTTTTTTCTGTCCGACTCGAGTGGATGCGAAGAAGCGTACGACGCTGGACGGCTTTTCACTTTTCACTTCATTTCATTTCCATGTGGAAGGAAAGGCGGGGCGATAAATGGCGATGCGAGCGCAACTCACTGAGCAGGTGGTAGTTGGAGTCGCGCTCGTACTTGAAGGTGAGTCGTCCGTAGCTGACCTGGTTGAGGTTCTTCAGCCACTCGAAGTACGACACCGTCACGCCGCCCGCGTTCAGGTACATGTCCTGCGTGGGCAGGGGAGGGGCGGGGCGCGCGCCGCTCGCTTAGCTTGGCTGCGCTTAGCCGCAGAGTGGGCGGAGTCTCACCGGGATGACCAGGATGTTCCTGTCCAGGAAGATGCGGTCGGCCTCGGGCGTGGTGGGCCCGTTGGCGCCCTCGCCGATGATCTGCGCGCAAAGCAAACATATCGATCATCGCCGTCGATCGCGACATTTGCTCTCACAACACATGACTGAGAACAAGTTTTGCAATATTTGGAGTTCATATTCAGCTGCCACAACGGACGGCTCCGTTGCTCAGCACTTATTGAGTAATGACTTGGCAGGCCACTAGGGGGAGCGCCTCATAAATTGGACGCAAGTCTGCAGGTGAAGAAGAAGACGCATCGGCGCTTCTTTTCACTTTTGCATGCGTTTCGATGAAAAATGGGCAATATATCTTCAATTTTAACATTTTAAAACACATTTTGTTTCAAAGCACACACTTTCTGTTACCACATTGATTATCCACAAAATATCAACTTTTTACTGCTGAAAATGGCGCAATGCGTCAAGTATACCTTTTAAAAAAACAACAACAATTTGTTGACAAAAAGTTCAGAAGATATTTGTATTTGTTTGAATAAAATCTATGCACCAAAAATGACAGCAGTTTGAATATATGTATTTTTTGTTAAGTGATGGAACAAAAATGAAAGCATTTCCTCACTGGAAAAACATCCGTTTATGTCGAGTCCTTTTATCGTGGATTTTTTAGAACGTGAGCAATATGTCAATAATGGCGGTATGATCTCATCGTCATCGTGAGCCTTGTATCGCATATCGTATCGTTACGTTCTTGGAGATTCCACCATATTGGAAAATGGTGCGAGAAGGTTATGAATATCCATTATTGTGATATTTCACGTGTATCTAAAGAAATGAAATGATGACATCTTTTCATGAAGGCAAAACAAGCAAACTCAATTTCATCTTCGTTAATGAATTGTAATCACCTCTTGATAACTTTGAATTAGCGGCATCAAATTCCAGAAGAAACTTATTGCGAGATCAATATTTTTTCGATATATCGTGCAAATGAGCGCATCGTGTTTTTGTCGCGGACGTTTTTCAAGACGCCAGCAAGCGAAAAGAACGTCGGCCACGGCAAGCGCGTTGTCACGTCTCGTCACGTCACCTTGGCCTTGACCTTGTGCGCGTTTCTCCTGGTGAGCTGCTTCTCGCCGGCGGCGGGAACCAGGATGTCGCAGTCGGCCTCCAGGATGCTGCCCTCGTACGGACCCGACTCGGGGAAGCCCACGATGGTCCCGTTGGCCTGGACGCATCTCGTTAAGCTTTCCCAGCCGTCGGCGGGCGGGAAACGGGCGCTTACCAGTTTGTAGTCTTCCAGTCGTTTGGGGTCGATGCCGTCCGGGTTCCAGATGCTGCCGTCGATCTCGCCCACTCCTACGCATTTGGCGCCGTAGCGGTGAAGGTAGCGCATGGTGTGGAGACCCACGTTGCCAAAACCCTGACAAAAAGCGCAAGACGTCAGCGAGAAAAACGCCCGCCGGCCAGTCGGGGCTTTTCCCGTGTCCAAAATTCACAGGCGGCCACCTCCAGCCCTGATGACGCTTTCTTCCCATTCAAACATGAATTTTCATATGTTGCACGAGAGCGACGTCATGTGAAAATGTTTTGCGATTTGCTGCTGCTCGATGACATCACTTGTGTGTGACACACTTTCAAACATTCTCATTCCGGTTCATATCAAAATAAATCGACTTCAAATCACGTTTCAAATCATCCACAAAGGCTCATGTGTTAAATGAATTCGCAAAGATGAAAATGGGGGACATTTTTGGTAGTTTTGTAAACATAAGATGTAGTTTGTTAGTGTTTTTAAAAAAAAACATTTCTGAATGATTTTTTTTAATGTTTTTTTTTTCCCCTTTCTGTGAACGGAAATAAGCTTGGTCGTCACCCATGATAGTCAGGATGAGCGCACCTGTGCCTCAATGAGAGCCAGCAAAACCCCTGAAAACATTTTCCGAAATCAATAACGGCAAGAACGGTGCGTTTATGTGCCTGACGACGACGACGACGGCGACGGCGGTCGCCACCTGAACGACGAAGGTCTTGTCTTGGAATCCGGGAGCCATCCCCAGCTTGCTCATGTAGGCCGCCTCGTTGACGAAGTTTTGGATGCCGTGGAAGACGCCGCGCCCGGTGGCCGAGATGCGCCCGTGGATGCCGCCCTGGCTGATGGGCTTGCCCGTCACGCAGGCGTGAGCGTTGATGTCCTGCGGCGAGCGAGCGGGTCGGTGGCGACGCGGGACGGACGGACGGACGGACGGACGCAAGGAACTCACGTTGTAGCCCATGGTGGTGGCGAAGGTGTCGGCGATCCACGACATCTCTCGCTGGCCCGTGCTCATGTCCGGAGCCGGAACGTCGATGCCCGGTCCTGCGGCAGCACAAAAAAAAAAAAAAAAACGTTTTTTTTTTTTCTTCCCCCTTTTCATCTTGCAAGATACACGGAGTCCTCCAGTTAAGACGCACTCGACCTCAGCTGTTTCCACTTGACAACGATTACGCCCGGCCCACCATTTTGTCTCCTGGTCCGCCATTTCGCCCGCAGTTTTCCCCTCGTCTGCTATGTAGCCGTTAGCTAGCGCTAGCACTTGTAGGACTGTCTTTGTCTTTTTCGCCCTCTTTTTTTTTTCTTTTCCCCACACTTCATGGCTCCAAAGAAGAAGAAAGTCTTCTATCAATGTTGGTCCAGCCAAAAGAAAAGCAGTTACCATGGAAACCATGATATACATCATAACAATATCGCAGAAAGGAGAGACACCGACAGACATCGGCAAAGACTTGGCCTTCGGTAAGACAGCCATTTATTTTTTTCATATAGTTTGGATTTTTTTATGCAAATTATTTTGACGTAAATATTGACTTGAATGGGAAATTTGACTTCAGTCAAAATTCTGGTTACATTGCTAGCATAGAAACGAAACTCCCACATAACTCGAGGACTCCCTATACCGTCTTCCCTCCTTTATGACAGTTATGTTCCAAAAAAACTACCCGTGATAATACATATCGTGATATATTTGGTATGATTTTTACTTTATTATAAATGCCTTTTCATTAATCATACACTTTTCTTTCCATTAAAAGTATTTTCTTTTAATTATTACAGTATAGAGCACATTGTATATATTTTTTCATTTATTATGTTTTATTTTGGTATGATATTTAGTTTATTATGAATGCTTTTTCATTCATATTAGTTTTTTTCATTTACAGTCATTTTTTTCCATTACTGTAATAGTATTTTTTTTTCCGTTTTTTTCAGTATACAGCATAGTATTTTTTTTTTTTCCCCGTTTGTTTTTTTGTTTTGGTATGATTGTTAGTTTATTATGAATGCCTTTTCGTTCATCATTTGTTTTTTTGATTTAGTCATTTTTTCCATTAAAAGTATGTTTTTTGAATTTATCACAGTACCGTATATATATATTTTCAGTCTTTGGACTGCAATGTCGTGGAGCAACAGGAACGACACCGTTGGAAAGGTTTCGTTGAGACCAATCCACAGATGCCCCGATGTCCCCGGTCGGATGTTGGGGTTCGAGAGATATGACCCAAAAAAAAATAAACAAACCAAAAAGCACATTGTGTAAAAGAGGGGGAAAAAAAGCACTTTGTAACAAAGTCCGCCAAACAGTGAGGGAGGCCGCGAAAGATGAACCGGCGCTAAACGAGGGAAGACTGTAATCAATTGCATTTGATTCAAGCGCGGCGCCATCTGGTGGCATGTTGGTGCCAAGGATTTGCTTGGACTGACCAATGAAGCCTTTCTTGGCCAGCTCCACGGTGAACCTCCTGGTGATCTTCTCCAACTCGTTGTCCTGCAATGGCACAAATCAGACACCGGGTGGCGCCGTGCATCACAAACAGCCGGCGGGTGTGCTCACTTTAACCGGCAGTCAAAAGAAAAGACGGAGGCAACTTACGGAATATTTCTTGGGGTTGATTTTGACTCCCGCCTTTGCGCCACCAAACGGAACATCTAAGGAGAGACGGCAAATGAGCAGAACGCTGCCAAACGCCTTCGACGGCGCTCGTGTCGGCGACGCACTGACCGACCACGGCGCACTTGAAGGTCATCAGCGCCGCCAACGCTTTCACCTCATCGACCGACACGTCCGTGCTGTAGCGGATGCCTGAAAGGCAAACGTGGAACAACAATGCGGGCTCGCTATCGGCTGCAAGAACGTTTGGAGCGCTCTTCAAATTCCGCTGAAGAAGAAACTTACAGATCCAACTGCTCAGTTCAGCAACTCAAATTAATTTGGAATAGCCGTTAGGGATGGAACAATACCGGCAATATCGTGATATTAAAACTGCCACAATAGATCATCGTCGTCATGTCACGATATTAAAAGCAGCACATCTGTTCAAAAAAAGTCAGGTTGATTTCCATTTGTGCATTCTAGCACCCTCTGGTGGCTAGTTTGTTTCAATGCAGTTTAATTTTCACAAGGCATGTTTTGGCCCTGCCACGTTTCAAATCCACACTAATGGTCATATGAAGGGGAACGTAATATGTTTGTGAAGCGAGTCAATATGTGGAGGAACTCGATTATTATTAGCAAGCAAGTGCCTCAATATGAAGTCTTATTAGAGATTGTAGGTTGTTTATATGCATGACTGTTATGTACAAAAGCACAATATTGTGTATGTTTTAAGTATGAGCTCTTTTTTTCTTTAATTGATTTGATTTTTTTAGACTTATTTTTCATTTACTATTATTTTTATTTGATTTATTTATATATATATATTTGATTTATTTACTATTATTTTATTTACTTATTTGTTTTGATTTATTTTTACATGTATTTGATTATTTTTTGTTCAATTATTGTCTTTATTTACTATTATTTGTATTTGTTTTGATGTATTTTTATATGTATTTATTTGTTTCAATCTCGTGACGATTGATTATGGTATCATGAGCTTCCTATGGTGATAATATCGTACGGTCACGTTTGGATATTGTAACGTGCTAATAACTGAACTTAAAATGGCGGTGCGTTCAATTTCCAATCCTTTGTGTTCGTCCGTTTTGTTTGCCAGTAAAAGAACAATTGCAGCCTGACATGAAAGTCAACTAGTCGTGCAAACTAGTCGCTCCTCCTTGACGTCAATCAGTAGCCAAGATGGAAGCTGGGCTGACTTGACGGATGACTTGCTTTTCTTTTGTCACTCAATAACACCAAATAAACAACACAAGTGACATTTTGATTTGATGCCAAATCCAATTCAGCCCTTCTGACATCTTGTTTTGATGTTGACGCACGCGACCTGCCACCCAGACCCGAAGGTCGACATTCCTGACCTGGGCGGAGCTTGTCTGACCCAATCATCATCATCATCATCATCATCATCATCATCACCCGCCCGCGGTCTGACCTCCCTTGCAGGGCGTCCTGTGCTGGCTGTGCTGAGCCCGGTAGCCCTCGACGACCTCCCACTCGCCGCTGTCCCTCTTGATGGGGAAGCTGAGGCTGAGCACGTGGTTGCACGGCTTGATGAGCTTGAGGATCCCGCGGACGCGCTTCCGCTTGTTGTCGGCGCTCTCGCGCGTCTTCAGCTCGTCCACCAGCTTGTCCTCCACGATGGCGGCGCCGCGGTCGAAGAAGCCCTCCACCATGGCCAGGAAGTTGGGCTTGTCGTCGTGCTCAACCTGCTGCGAGTAGGAAGCGCGGTGAGGCGGGGGTGCCGCCGCCGGAGAGTCGCTCCCGGTCAGCCGGTAGTAGGCGCTCGTGCCCCGGGCGAGCAGCGCCGCCAAGTTTCGCCGGTACATGTTGTTGACGTCGCGGGTTGACTTTGGTGGCAAAGTTGGCGCAAATACGAACGAGCGCAGCAAAGTTGGAAAAAAGTCAACGCGGAAGTTGCAGCGCGACACGAAACAAAGAAAAGAAAAGAAAAGAAAACAAGCTAACAACTCCTCCTCTTCCTTCTCTTCCGCTTCCTGTTCGACGACTTCACCTGGCCAACATCTGGACCGCCTTTAGCCTAGCATTAGCACGAGCACTAGCATAGCATTAGCATTAGCATTAGCATTAGCACTAGCATTAGCTGCCCATATGTCTATGAGCTAACTTGCCAACTCAACTGAGTCATAACGCTTCCTCGACTCAAATTGTTTCATTCAAAGGTATTTATTTGTTTCATTCATTCATTGGTTCATCAATTAATGTCTGCTGTATTTTTCTATGAATTTGATGTTTGTTTACTTATTTATTTATCAATTTAGTTCTTCATTCACTTACCTACTCATTGTCATGAATTTGTTGATGTCAATTTTATTCACATGCTATGCTTAGTTACAATGTTTGTTTTGTTTTGCTGATCTTACTCTTTACTGCACGACTCATTTCTGTTCCATGTACAGCACTTTGTACAGGACTGTGTCAGAAAATGAGAATATTGTGAGAAAGTCCTTTATTTTCTGTCATGCAATTAAAACAAAAATGTCATCCCTTCTGGATTCACTTGGAAACACTTGCAGGTGTTTCCAGTTAATTAGACGGTTCAAGTTCTGAGTTGAATTATAGCCTACTAGTATACTTTTTCGTGATATTCTAATATTTTGAGATCGGATATTTGAGTTTTGTTTAAGCTGTAAGCCATCATCAGCAATATTCAAATAATAAAATGCTTGCAATATTTCAGTTGATTTGTAATGAATCCAGAATGGATGACATTTTTGTTTGTTTTTATTTGTATTACAGAAAATAAATCACTTTATCACAATATTCAAAATTTCTGAGACAGTCCTGTATATACAGCAATGCTTGTTTTCAACTGCTTTATGAATGACGTTAACTTGAGAATTTATCATCTCAAGTGTCAATGATTTCTAAAGCACTTGAAAACAAGCGTTGCTGTATGGGAAAGAGAAATGGGTCATGCAGTAAAGAATAAGATAAGAAAAACAAGAACCAAGCAAACGTATTATGAAAAGAAATGTCACACAGTACAGATTTTGTCACACAGATTTTCGTTTGTACTACAGACAGCCAAATGAAAGCAAATGAGATCTTGGCCAATCAGAATCGAGCACAGCTCCCTTCCCAGTCAGCACGAGTGAATGTGAGCTGTTATTAGATGAAAGAGGAGCAAGCGCCTGATCCAAGATGATGTCACGCATCACAGCACGGATGACGTCACAAGTCAACCGCTTCACGACGACGATATATACTCAATAAACACTTTTGAGCTGGACAAAAAAAAAAAGCACAATCAATGATTGGTTCCATTTTCTGGCTCGCTTCACGTGACTGTTTTAGTGTCCGCTCTCGTCCCCTCTGGAAGACGTTTGGCACGATGACACGCTTCATGTTCTTCAGACAGACATGTTTGACAAAACAAAGCAACCTGTAACCCCGCCCACCCAGGAACCTGTTTGCTGCTCACGATGATGTTGGTGTGCACGTATAACAAGCGTCCTCCTCCCTCTTGTCAGCATGTGCGAGCGGCCCAAGGTCCACGTCTTCCTGGGGGCCCCGGGACCCTCGCCCAGCAGGGTGCGGCCCCTGCGCCGCAGACGTCTGGAGCTCACCTGGCGGGAAGGCCGACTCGTCCCTGCAGCCGGTGAGGCCCGAGACGCGCTTCACCTTCTCAACCTTGACTTGATCCGACTCCGCTGAAGTAGGCCGGCGTCCGATTTCGGCACAGCTCGATCGGGAGGGATAGACCGATTATCGGCATCGCCCATTTTGAATAATCATATGCCCAACAATAGATCCATTTAAAAAAAAAAAAAAAAAGGGATCAGAAGGAGATCCATGAACGTTTTGTTAGATGTCTACCGACTAAGATTTTTATCTTTTTTAAACTCCAATATTGAACTGATTGACTGGCAGCCATTTTCGCTGGAGCAATCCGTCTGTTTTACTGGATTTGGACTGATTTTGCAAGGTTCAGACAATATTGTTTTCAATCGCTATCAAAACATGGAAGCGACCAAAAGAAAGATCAAAGTCTCTTCTTTCATCAGGAAAGAAAATTATATTTCTATCTGTCTCCGTTTTGCAGCAATTAGCATTAGAATATAGCGAACTTTCATTGTTATTCACAAATCTATTTAGAATTGGGAGGAATTGAGCTTTTTGGTTGATCTCTTATATTCTGCTGCCACCTGCTGGCCGATTGTGTAGTAACTACCATTTCTTCAACCATTCTTTGCAGTTGAGAGGCTGCACCAAAGACTTCTGTATGCTTGAGCATGTGTAAATATGTCTTTGGGACACTTAAAACATTTCAAATAGAACGTATTTTTACGTTTTGGGCAGCAAATGAGTTAACGAACCCTAAAAATGATTCTGTAATGATATTCTTACAAATTCCCCAACATTTTGATGCTGATAGTTTCCCTTTCAGAAGATGAGTATTGGCTCCAAATATTGGTTATCTGTCCTTAACTCCAAAAATCGGTATTGGCCCTAAAAAAAAGCTGTACAGCTAACGACACGTGCCGCTCGCTTTCATGACTTTTGCGGCGCTTTGAGTGACATCACTTGTTGTCTGGTGCAGAGTTGTCCGTTTTTTTTGTTAAGGTGTCATTCTTGGATTGTGATTTGTCAGATGAAGACGGCGCCACGCAGGAAGAAGAAATCTCACACGAGGAGTCGACGCGCGGGCGGCGAGCGTCCCCCCTTCAAGAGTCCTCGCAGCCGGAAGCGCGGCTGTCCTTCCTCAGCCGCGCCCTCTCCACCTGGACGCTGAGCCAAGCCTTATTCCTCCGAGGCGTCCGCCCGCCTCCAGGAACCGAGCGGCTCTCGGACGCCTCGGGAAGCTCGCCCGGAGGTGCGGCCCGGCGGGCGGAGCGAGGGGGCGTGGTCATGGAGGCCACCCCGGACGGCGTGCTGTGCTCGCAGGCGGACGGCCGCGGCGTCTCGTCTCCCGCTCGCAAGAGCGCTCGTCCCGGCGATGGGCGCGACGGCGCCTCCACCACGCTGCTGGCGCAGTGCGCCGACGCGGCGACTCGCTATCGCGTTCTGGTGGTCGTGCTTCATCCCTGCCAACTCAAGGAAATCAAGGTGAGAGACAAAACGTCACCTACCTCCAAGTTATCCTTTTTTTTTTCTTCCCATGCCGACTGTTAGTTGAGAGCAAGACTCAAGTTGTCACGTGACTCAAGTTGGCTCCAGCATGTCGTCTGAGTCAAGCGACATGATCATGCTATTATCATGATGACGATGATGACGATGATGACGATGATCGAAGGTGAAGCGCGGGTCGCGAGCGGGCTCGCCGGTGGCCCTGGCCAGCGTGGTGGTGACGGACCAGTCGGGCGTGGACGTGACGGTGCTGCTGTGGCGACGGGCGGCCTTCTGGGCGGCGGCCCTCGCCGCCGGCGATCTTCTCCTCATCACGGGTATGGCGGGCAGAAACGGCGCACCTGGAAACGTCCACTTGCAACTGAAGGCGTTGACTTTTGACCTCTGACCTCATCCGTGGGAAGGCCTGCAGCTGAGTCAGGACACCTGGAGGGGGCAAAAGGTACTGCAGTCCACCTTCAGCAGCAAACTGCTCAACTTGGGTCACATCAGCGCCCCCACCCGCCCCACAGGTAGCCCTGCCCAGACCCCCCTCGGGTACACCTTGAGCCCCGCCTCCAGCTGTCGCTCCCGTCTGTCATTCAGGTGGTCGGCGGGTGGACGCCGTCTCGGTGTCGTCCCTCCGCGACTTCCTGGCCGAGCGCCGCCCGCTGCTTCTTTCGGCGCCGCCGCGTCCGCCGCCGGATCTGAGACGCCTGCCGTACGCCCCCCTGTGGCTGCGCAGGGAAAACACGCTGGTCCACGCCCTGCTGCGCGTCACGCACGCCTACGTCAGCGCAGGTGAGCGAGACGGACGCCACGTGTCATCGTGTGCGTGCATCAAAAAAATCTAGTTGGATTAAGTCGATTCTAAAACTCGATTGACGACGCCCTTCGCCGTGCGCACGTGTGGAAACACGCACGCACGTGATGTTGCCAGTGAACATTGTTGCCTATTTGGCATTGCTTATAGCGGCCGATGTTTTGGGGTGGATTATCGGAACGATTGGCATTTGTTTCCATCACGACGTCACGTGCTCCTTTCCTAGCTGCGCATTTTGTAGCATGGGAGCTTCCGTTTCAGCCACTCATTGTAGCTCCACCCAGTCACAAGAGGAGACCTTTGACCTTTTCCACTCTTGTCTGTTTTTGTTGCTTTTCCTTAGACCTGGAGTTTGTCAACTCATTTGCTCTCAAAAACGTGTCCCAAAGACGTATATATACGTTTTTTTGGTTGGTTGGTTGTTGTTGTTTATGCTAGCACATATAGAAGGCTTTAATGCAGCCTCTCAACTGCAGAGAATGGGTGGAAAAAAGATGGCAACAGAGTATGAGATCAACCAGGGCCATGATGAAAACAGCTTTCCTCACAATGCTAAGCAGATTTGTGAATAATGATGAAACTTTGCTATATTCTAATGCTAATTGATGCAAAATGGAAACAAATAGATTTTTTTTTTTTTTACTAACGAAAGAAGAGACTTTAATCTTATTTGCAGCTTCCATGTTTTGATAGAAATAGAACACAATATTTTAATATTCATAATTACTTAAAATTAATCATTCCTATTGTAATATTATTATCCAATATTGTAATCTTTCTTTGGTTAGGTTCCATGTTTTGATAGCAATGGAACACAATATTGTGTGGGTCTTGCAAAATGAGTCCAAATCCAGTCAACCTGCCCGATTGCTTCAGTCAAAATGGCTGCCAGTCAATCAATTCATAAAGTGATGATTTTAGGTAGCATCTGATGACGTGCGATTGTCGTCATGTTGTGCTCGCTTGCCTGCCGGCTGTCGGTAGATTTTGAACGCAAGTTAAAAGGTCATCCGATGATGTGATGAGCTCATCGCTGGCATAATCAATTGTGCAAATGTTGCCTGTTGTTTATCGAGCGCGTCGGCCAGCCAAGCGCGCGTCCTCGTCACGCGTTTGCTCCCGTGTGTGTCAGAATGGCGAGCGGAGGCGGAGTCTTGGCGCCGGTCGGCGCTGGAGCGTCACGCGGTGGCCAGCGTGGTGGGCGCCGGCGGCCAGAAGGGGGCGCTGCTGATGTGGGGTTCGGCTGCGGACTGGCTTCCGCGCTTCAGGACGCACCGAGGTTGACCGTCCGTCCGTCCGTGCGTCTTGTCGCGAGAGCGCGTGACAACAGCGACTCCTCGTGTCCCGCAGACGCGGTGTGGGACGTCCGCTTCCTGCTGGTGCGGGAAAGCCGCTGGAGCGCCGACCTCCCCGAGCTTCACACCACCCCCTGGAGCCGGGCCCGGCGCGTGGACGCCGCCGACCCCCGGCTGGCCCGCTTCCTGTGCGCCGCGGATGGCGGCGGCGGCGGCGTGGAGATGGACGTGGACACGCTGCTCTCGCAACAGTACTCAGGTGTGGCGACACAAAATCAAATCAAACTGAAAATGCTTGTTCAAAGCCAAAACTAGGTGAAATATTTACAAAAGTAACAAAAATTGTAATGATGGCAAAATGTCCTTTGTTTTGATCTCTGGGAATGATTTGAATGCATGTGAGCGTTTGAAGTACATTTATTTTGATAGCAACAACAAGAAAGTGACCTCATCTTGTAGCAGCCAATAGAAAAGCACCTTCACATGATTTTTTTTCTAAATTTTGTGCAAAATACACTTAAATGAAAAAAACTAAAACTAATACTGAAACTAAACCGAAACTAAAACAAAGCATTTATTAACTCAAACTAATCAAAATGAACCGAATCCCCCTGAAAACTAATTCAAACTCAAAACGAATTGAAAATTGCAAAACTGTAATAAGCCAGCAGGTGGCAACACTCGCTCGCCCCCTCACCAAGTGACGCGTTCCTTTTTGCTCAGGTTGTTTTCGTCAACCGAAAGTCCAACTAAAATGGACCAAATATTGTTGTCACTGAAATGAAAATGGCCGCGACTGGTTAAATGTTGGCCGGCCAATGAAAAGGAACTTGAGCTGCGAGCAGCTTGAGAGGGCCCTTGACCATGTTGGGGTACGAGCAACGGGAAACGTTTTTGCCAGGCCTTCAGGTTTTGTGACCCTGAAAAAAACGGCCTCATTTTTTATTGCAAAAAGCGTATCGTCACGGCAACAGCATGCAACAAAATCCAAAGTTTTCAATCATCTGTATCTTGAACGTCTTGAGATGAAGCGATCGAGGTCAGAAGACGACATCAAGATTTTGTTGCAGTTGCACAGTAGTGTCACTTTTGCCAACAAAAACTGAACGGTGAATGAATACAAACAGGATGGAGTGGACGAACTGTGATTAAAAAGGAACACGTGTGATTCAAACTCGACTAAAACAGAGTGAATTTCAAAAATGGCTGACAAAAGTAACACTATTGGACAGCTGTAAAAATGGAATTGGAATGGTTGGACTTTGTTAGGTCGATCGCAACATTTTTGGAGGTTCTTGGGCTGATTGATGTTTACAAATAGGAAGGCAAACTTTCAACCAGGAATGCTTTGTTCAAAATTTGCAGAGGGCGCTATCAGGTCGTTGATTGAAAATTGCACAGCAAATAAATGTGCATTGAGTGAGATGGCGCTTGGACGTCCTCCTGTCCCAAAATGAGCCAAAATTGACACCCGTCAAAATGCACAAATTGATGTCTGATTTCTTTCTCAGTGCATTTAGGATACGCAAGAGACAGTCAAGAGGAAGTTTTGTTTGCTTTCCCAGGTGAGGCGCTGCTGCGTGTCCAGGTGTTGGCCTTCGCCTTCCAGCCGTCGCCGGACGGCCCGCGGCCCATCCTGGACGCCTCCACGCCGCTTCGCGCCGTCGCCGGCGAGCTGAGCGGCGACGTGACGTACTCGGGTTGCGGCCGCTGCGCCGCCGAGCTGGACGCCGACGCCGACGGCATTTACGCGCCGTGCTACCCGTGCCTGCCCGCCCGCCACGTGCGCCGCTTCTACAGGTGAGACGCAAAAACGACGGGCGAAGACGCCTCTGAACGTCGCTGCCCGTGCGTCTGCAGGCCGGCCGTGTTGACGGTGAGCGGAGCGAGCGGCGGCGGCGGACGGGTGCGCGTGCACGTTCCCGCCGTCGCCGTGCAGAAGATTGTGGACGTGCCGCCCGACAGGCTGCTGAGGAACTCGGGTAAGCGAGCGCCGCCGCTTTTTCAAGTCTTTCCACGTGGGCTCGGCTTTCGACGCTTCCGCTTGGTTGTCAGTTGCGGGCGGCGAGGTCAAAGGCGTCCAGGTGGCGGCGGAGAAGCTGCACGCGCTCCTCGGCCCTCCCGGGAAGAAGGCGCTGATGGCCGTGCGCAGCCTCTTCCTGTGCGACGACAACAGCGCCCCCATCAGCCGCGAGTTGACGATGCTCGACCTTCGCTTGCTCCCACACGACGGATGAACGAAGGAGCGCTCACGCGGCCGTGCCAAAGGTCAGGTCGGGTCGGGTCGGGTCGCATCTTTACAACAAATCGCTTGTTGCTGACATGTGCAAAGGCCAAAGAGTCAATTAGTTTCCATTAGCATCAATTAGGGTTGGAACAATACCAGCAATATTCAAATATAAAATATATTAAAACTAGGAGTGTCACGATATCGCGATACTTTGTCTCCTGATTGATTATCGATACATCTACACAAGTATTGCCATATTTGTTAGTCATATACAGCCGCTCGACTGGCTCCATTGTTGACTTATTGAGCAATGATTTGGTGGGCCACAAGGGGGAGCTCCTGTTGGGGAAATGGACGCAAGTCGTCAGGCGAAGAAGACTCATCAGCGCTCTTTGACTTGTTTTGCCAAATGTGTATTATATCTTCAATTTTAACATTTTAAAACATGTTGAAGCACACAATTTTCGTTCGTTCAAACGTTCGCCACAGTCAGAAATACATTTTTTTTCAAGTCACAGCAAAACAAGGCAGCACGGGCATCTGCTGCTCTTTCTTGACACCAGCACTTAATTGCGGCTTTCCAAGAGGGAGACGAGCTGCTGGACAGCTGCGAGGAAGAGAGGGATGGATGGAGGGATGGATGGATGGAGGGAGGGAGGGAGGGATGGATGGATGGAGGGAGGGATGAGCATCAGGCCGACCGCAGGGCTTCTCTCCTGCCGCTCGCTCTACTTTCCTTTGGACGTTTCTTCTGCCACCTCCATCAGATCGCCAAACAAATCTAACGCAAGACAAGACAAGAAATGCGCACGCGTTTGCCTTCAACGCAACGTTTGCCAATCGGATCAGCAGATGTGTTGACTTGATGTGTTGAGAGCAGCGACCACGCTCATTTGTTCCAAATGATTTTAGTATTATTATTATTTTTTGTGATTGTGAGAAGACAAAATGGAAGTCAAACTTGAATTTCAATGACGGGCCCACCACAAGAATTACTCGTGACCAACAAGTTTGTTAACAAAATCAAATAAAAACGAAAATGCTTTTTTAAAAATGAAAACTAATTGAAACTAAAATGAGAGCAAAAATGTCCTTCATTTTCATCATTGGTCATTAATTTAATGTACGAGAAATGAGAATGATTTGAAGTGGATTTATTTTGATATTTAACTGGAAAAAGGATGTTTGAAAGTGTGTCACACAGAAGTGATGTCATCCAGCAGCAGCCAATAGAAAGGCACCAAAAGATGATGTTTTTGAAATATTGTGCACCAGTAATACACATAAAAAAAAATAGTGAAACTAATTAAAACTAAACTAAAACTAAGTATTTACGAAATAACTAAAACTAATTAAAAAAAACTAACACAACCACCCTGAAAATGAATCAACTAAAAGTAAGTAAATGTAAAAAAACACAACTCAAAATGAAATGAAAACTAATATGAAAATTCCAAAACTATAACTCTGCTCATGAGTCATAGGGAGAGAATAATCATCATCATCATCATCATCATCAAAGTGTCATTGACCCTTCCTATCAGTACGTTTGTGTTTCCTTTTGTATCTGATTTGTGTTGAAGCCTGATTTTCTTGTCGGACGGCCAAAATCTGTTGTTGTGTTGATGCGGACGTCCACACTCACCTCCCTGGCTTAGAGACGCTCCGCCTCCCGTAGGGCCGCCTCCCGTAGGGCCGCCTCCCGTAGGGCCGCCTCCCGAGTCCCCGGCTCCGCCTCCCGAGCCTCCCCCCGGCCTGTCCAGCTCGCTGAACAAGCCGTCGAAACCCGACGGCTTGGCCTTCTTGTCATCGCCGTCTCTGTCGAGCAAGTTGGAGAAGAAGTTTCCTTTGTCGTCGTCGTCGTCGTCTCGCTTCCTGTCGCCTCCGAAGGAGAAGATCCCTCCCCTGTCGTCCTCTTTCTTCTTGTCGCCTCCAAACAGAGAGCTGATGCCTCCTCTGTCCTTGTCCGAGTCTTTGTCTTTCACACCGAGCGCGTTCTTCAGCATGTCGCCCACCATGTCCCCTGCACGAGGTGCCGTTCAATTCACCAACAATTTCGGCAACAAAGTCGAATCAAAACAAAAACTAACAAACTACATTTTATCTTGACAAAACCAACTAAAACTATAATGATAGCAAAAATGTCCTTTGTTTTAGTCTTTGGTAATGAATTGAATGCATGAGCCTTCATTTATTTTTCATATTAACCTGCAATAAGGGTGACTGAAAATGTGTCACACGGAAATGACGTCATCGAGCAGCAGCCAATAGAAAAGCACCTTCACACGATGTCACTCCCATGCACGGTATTGCGTGCACATTATAAAAAAAACAAAACAACTAAAACTAATACTGAAACTAACTAAAAGTATTTATGAAAGAACTAAAACAAACAAAACCGCCCTGAAAACTAATTCAAACTAACTCGATGATTAAAACAAAAGTCAAACACTAAAATGAAAAGTGTCCAAACTATAATAACCGTACTGCACATGAGCACCGTTAGTGGCTTCACGTTGTCCTCTTATTACACACGCGCTGTAGAAACGTAATAGGAATCGCAGTCTTTTCACTGTTTTTTTTTTTGTGGTTTTTCTCTTTTTTTTTTGTGATGATGATGATGATGATGATGATGATGATGATGATATCGTCTGTTGAACCTTTCAAATTCTTGGACACTTTGGTCTGGCCTCCAACTACACCTTGAGATGAAGACGAGCATCAAACATTAGCAGAGAGACCATTTTGAGTCTTCATATTGACGTACGTGGCAAATGCGCTATTGAGACCAGCGTTGTGAAAGTGGAGGCCCGGGAACCATGCGCGGCCGACGGGAGGATATTTTGCGGCCCGTTACTTGCCATCACAGTGGAATGTTGTTTTTGCCGTGAGCGTTTTGTTTTGTTTTAGCAACGCGACTCTCAAGTGACACCGAGCGATCGACGTACAGAACGCCTTGATGAGTGTGTGACGTTCATTCATGACGGATGGGCACACGCTAGCTAGCTAGCTAGCGTGTGATGGGCTAACAACTACCGTAGTGTAACTTAATTTTGTCTCCCAGTTTTAAATTTAGTCTCAGTTTTAGTCCCATTTCAATCACGCTTTTTAGTCTTTTATCAGTTAGTCAAAAAATATTTTAGTCCAAGAAAATGTCATTTTCGTCTAGTTTTAGTCAACCATCACTGTTAACATTTTAGTCCAGTTTTACCCCTGAACATTTTCTTTGTCAGCATATTATGTTGAACCTTTTCGGACCTAAAACTATTTCACATAAAAAATGTTCTCATCTTTTTGATGAAAACAACTCAACACGCAATTATCGTGGCTATTATGTCTCCATGCTCTGAGCTAGCGTTAGCCAGCATTAGTTAGCAGTCGCATTCAAATTATTGTTGGAACGTTATAGCCGTTGGATTCATATTAAGTTCTAACGACCGTGTCACAGACGTGACAGATTAGCATAGATGATCATTTACAAAATCATTTTTGTCTCGTTTTTGTTCATGAACTAAAATGTCTGTAGATTTTAATCCAGTTTTTATGAAGTGAAGGACATTTTTGTTTCGTCTTCATCAATTGATCAAAGCGCAGACTGATTTAGTGTCGCTTATTGTTTCTTAATGAAGGTTTTAGTCTAGTCTGGTGAAAAATGTGAGTTGACGAAATAATTGCGCAAATGAGGAAAGCATCCCACATATGTTATTCAGATTTTTATTCTCACTTTTTTGCCGAAAAACAACTCCCACATAATACTTGCGATTTACACCGTTCAAATTTCAACTTGTTTCAAAAATTCACGCATTCCGGTGTGTGTGTATATGTATGTATATATATATATATATATATATATATATATAGAATATATTTGTCTGATTCCACATTGCTTACAGTACTCGCACAATTTAACGTTAAAGATCAACTTTTCCACTTTCATTTTCAATGGGACTGAAATAGAATTTTTTCCACGCCCACTTCCATACCTACAACTGATCATCTTGACCAGCTCTGTGATACTTTTTATTCATTTCTCTTTCAACTTCAATGACATCTTTGTCATTTTCACATCATTTATCTTTCAATTGACTTCACAAGCATTCCGCTTTCAGCATTCCCACACAATTTCTCTAGAATTGCACTTAGTCTAGTTTTTGTTTGCGAAATGAACACCACAAGAACATATTGATGAGCGTGACGCAGCGTTGCTAAAGTTCACAGACTTGTCGCACCGTGTCATGTGACTCCTGACAAAATGGAACTTCTTTTCTTACTCACCCACTTTGTCTCCGAACATCTCAGCCATTTTGTCCATCTTGAAGACGTGCGTGCGTGCGTGCCAGGTGAGGTCAGTCCCCGAGTGAGATTCTTTGCTTTTGCTCTTATTGTCGGAGCATGAAGTGGGCGTGTCCAGACTGGACGGACTGGTTACACCTGTCGCTCATTGTGGGTTTGTGTGTGACTCACCTTCAAGAAGGCACAAATGCAAAACAAACAAAATGTGTTTTGTATGCAAGTCACATGATTGGCCCACATTTCATTTTGCCTTTTCAAAGTTCTATAAATAAAGTTGACGGGAACTTTTGCTCTCACAATATTCAAGTGAATTCACCTGTTTGGTTAGCACGGCAACATTTGTTAGCGGCTTGCCTTCTTGACCAATTTGCCCGCGAGGAGCATTCGAATGTTTCCTGTTTTTTCATTCGACCAAAATGTCACAAAAAGTAGAGTCTGGTTCTCAAGGCCCTGAAAAACGGACTTGGTCTGTGTGAAAATTTTGTTTCGAATTGTACGTTTTTGAATTTGCAATTTCAACCGGTCCAAGGACCCTGAGAAGGCAAAGCTAAAACCAAAGAGAGGGAAACAGAAACGGACCGGGAGGGCGGAACATTTCTTCGATGAGGAGGGAAGGAAGAAAAGCGTCGAGTGACTTTATTTAAAAAAAAAAAGAAAAAAAAAGTGACTTTATAAAAGGTTTTAATACAAAACTCAAAACAGTTGGCACAAAAGAGGGCATAGACTCACCATGTTTGTCGTAGGCACGGTAAAATACAAAAAAAATCATTCCTGAATGAAAGGGTGGTGTAATGCTGCATTGGAGGGTGGACAGAAGTCGCAAATATCCGACTTGGTTTTTCCCGCTTCCGACCTGAAAGCGTTCGAGGTGAAGGTAAACAACCAAAATGGCGGATAGTGTTCCAGGAATCTTCTCGCAATTTTGCTTCATTTCTTGTTTTTATTTGATTTCATAAGCTTTCCATAAAGTCAATAGTTGAGCGTCTAATTTCATGTAGGGAAATAGTGGCATACTGTCACGTACGTTTCATTACGTCAAGTTATGTCCAGTATTGAGGAACAAAGAAAGCTATGTAGTTTTATACTCGAGTAAATTGTCTGTTACCATTTGTGGTCGCCATTGTAGAGTGATGTCACTTGAAGTCTGTCTGGGAAGTCTGGATCCTTTTTTTTTTTTTCTCCGACTTTGCAAGTGGAATTTCCAAGTTCCCGTACACACTTCCTGGTTTGAACTCGGAAAAGTCCGACTTGCGAGCGTAAGCAATGAACAATTGGAGAACTGTTGGCAGGTCGTCTAATACTTGTCAAGTATTGCAGAGGTATGGCACGCAGAGTGATGATTTATGTGTGAAAAGCTACAGAGAGAACGAAAATGAAGTCCACCTTATATGCAGCAACGGTTGCTTTGAAGTGCAAAAGTTGAGCTGTGTCAAAAAGAGTCCTTTTTGCAAATGCCGCCGCACACGTGCTGATGTCATGTTTGGGAATTGCGGCTCACGTATTTATTGCCTTCCGGGCGTGACTGAGCTTAGTTTCAAGTTTGGCGTGGTTGGCATGGCAAGGGTGTGCGCCGTGTTTGTCAACACGGTGCCAGCCAGCCCGGTCTGTCTGTTGCTGTGCTTAACAACAACAACTTGGTTTTCTTTGTTTTGGCTCCAAAAAACAACACAAATCTCATCAAAAGGTAAGAAGCAGAATGACAGCTTTTGGCTTTTGAAGGGTTTATTTCATGGTGAGACACTTGTACATGTTGCCACGTGCGTAATTGTTTGTGGTGGAGCTTGACGAGGACGTCTGCGCGGTTCTCGTCAAGAAATGGGCCCGGACAGAACTTTCCCAATGACTGTGACAAAGAAAGTGAGACAAAAGTTGGACTGGCGAGGACGCCACCGTGAGGGCAAATCCTTGGTTGGCCTTGCGTGCTGACAACTCACCTCCACCTCCTCCGTTCGGCTAGTCCTTCCCACCGATCAGGTTCATGACGTCTGACACGCCGAATCCTTTCTTGTCGTCGTCCTTCCCGCCGACCATGCCCAGAACATCTGACACGCCGAATCCTTTCTTGTCGTCGTTGCCACCGGACAGGAGATTTGACACGTCGAATCCTTTCTTGTCGTCGTCCTTCCCGCCGACCATGCCCAGGACGTCTGATACGCCGAATCCTTTCTTGTCGTCGTTGCCACCGGACAGGAGATTTGACACGTCAAATCCTTTCTTCTCCTCCTGGCGATCCGCCCCCTCTCTTCCTCCTCCTCCTCCTCCTCCTGCAAACCTGGAGAAGCATTCCTCTGCAAAGTCGCCTGCAAAACAAGCAAACCTTGACTCGTGCTGCAGTTGCCTCCAATTTGCTTTCTGGGAAACAAACTGCAAGTCGTTGACGTGCAAACTTGTTTGAAAAACCTGAAAGGATTTGTCCTGCATAAACACACTCGGGGTTTAAAATTCAAGTTGTCAGCATCACGCTTAGGAAGATGGGAATATTCACTCACCCGCTTTTTCTTCAACCGCCTTGACGAACACCTTCCTCGCCATGTCGTCCATGTTGCCGACTGATGACAGGTCGAGGGAGGCCGTTCGGTCTTATAGCGACAGGAGTATTTGGCCCAGCAGGTGACGCATTGCTGAGGAATCGGGCGCGGCCCTCGGGAGTCACACGCCCAACCGGCGGGACAGGTTGGTGTGAGCAACAATGAGACTTTCACATGTTCCAACAATGAGACTTTCACATGTTCTCCACACTGGTTCATCAAGCTCACGTGTTGAGAAGCACATGTTGTGAAAAACAGCCAAAAGCTGAGAAAAGTCTTCCTCCCAATCAAGTTATTCCCAACACACCGGACAGATTTGGAGTCCTTGAGGGCCAGAGACCGCTGTCGCCAGACGACTACCGTCTCTAAATGTACACAGTGCCACAACAGCTGAAGTCGAACAAACCCATCGGGCTGTGTTGTGTATGATGGACTTTTTAAAAATATATGAACAGTTTCCTGACCTCCTTTGACACTGTTTGCTAGAAAAATCTCCCTTTGGTATAATAAAGAACATCAAGTTTCTGGACCCCCTTATGCCAGCACCCCAATATATAAAAAATGGAAATGAGATTACCTTGGCTGAGACTGTTGTGTAAATAAACAAAGTTGTACTCATGAATAATGAGTAGAAATTTATTGGGGACACACAAAAAAAAAAAAAAAAAGACATGACACCTTTCCATCATAATTGCACTTTGGTGTACGCAAGTCTATGCTTTGGTTGTGCGGATGACCTGAATGTTGTCCTTCTTAAACGCTGATCTCTGAAACGGTTTCGTCATTTGCCCGGATTTCCATCTTGTAGCTTGACGAGCGTCTACAGAAGGTCCAAGAGAAAACCCTGCGCGTGGCAGAAAAGAGCTTTCGTGTCCTGCCTTGTTGGGGTGCTTTTAGCGCTTCTAAGTTGACCATCAGCAACTTAAGGAGAGCGTTGTCGAAGCTCGGCTGTTCAGACAGAAAGGCCTCGGGCATCTGGTGCGTGCGGTCAAGCTCTGGCAGCAACTCCTTGATGACGGCCTTCATCACCTTGCTGACGCTGTCAAAGTCGACCTCGGTGATGGCACACAAGCGCGGGTCCTGCAGCACCTTCTTGGACAGACGCTGGATGATTGGCAGGGTGTCACGGGACAGAACCACCTTGTTGTGTTTTTTCTGAAGCTTGGTCAGCAGCCGGACAACAAGCACCGCCACCAGCGAGGTGACCATGTCCTCCAGAGCAGAGGTGGAGCGCCCCGGCGTGTCACCCGAGGCCCGACTCTTTGGCTGGGAAGCCAGCGTGTCCCCGTGCAAACTCCTCTCCTGCACGGAAGGCGAGCGGAGTGGCGACGGCCAAGCCACGCGTATCGCACCAGAGGGCGGAGTCCTTGCTTGGGCGCTGTCCGTCTCTAACGGACTTTGGCTGATCCTTGTTTCCTTGGGGACTTTCTCTTCCAGCATGGAAGGCGGGCACACGTTGAGCATGCGTGAAGTCAAGCTCTTGGGCCTGGTGTCAGCCGAGTCCGCTTCCTTTTTTGGTTGTGGCACGGCGGTTCCTGTGATGAGCGTGTCGATGTCATTCAAGCAACCGTAGACCTCATCGGCGTGTTTCCCCCTTTTCGCCGGTTCCATCTCGAGCCAGAGGAGCAGTTGTTGCACGAACTTTGTAGCCGTGTCTTCTACGAGCTTATGCAGAACTTGGATGTTCTCCGGTTTTTCCTCTTCCACCTCCAAGATGAGTGGGTTTGAGATGTGCCTCCATACTGCATCGGACTGGACTGTGGTCCGGTTTTTGGTCATGTATTGGTAGATTTTATCCGCCAGGTCTAGTGAGAACTTGTCGGCTTCTTGGCGCAGCTCGTCCACGTCGATGTTGAAACCCCCTTGTGGTACCGCAACTTTGTGGAAAACGTTCTCAAGACCAGATTGGATTCCCTGGAAGCTAAGCAGATTATCTGGCGCCGGAGTCTCGCTTCGGGACGCTTCGATGCGCTTCCGCATGCATCGACACCGGACCGTCTGCAGTTCAAATGTCAGCGTGTCAAACTTCTTTTGGCAGAAGTTCAAAAAGTTGCGTTTGCGAGAAGAGTCATTGCTGCTGTCGGGTGACACGCAGGCTTCAAAGAAATCACAGAGTTGATCCTTTATCAGACCGTGATTGAAATGAGGTGCAGAAGAGGGACTGTGCCCCTCTTCCAACAGGTCGGGGTAGTGCAGGTCATTTATGATGGTCTCCACGATTCCCGCGGCCGTTTTCGTCAGTTCCTGATTTGTCCTGTGTGAGAGGGACCTGTCCTCGCTGTCGGCCCATTTGCGGAGGATGTTCATCACCGCCTCTGTGGTCTCTTCCCAGTTAAAAATGCACACGTTGCCAGACTTTGAGTCACAGGGAGGTTCCTGTCTGCTCTTTTGGCGCCAGCACGGTCTGAAACACTTTGTGTATATGGCCTTCTTGCTCAGGTAAACCTTCAGAGCGCCACTGGCCAGCAGCACCATCTTGGCCAGAACTTCAATCTTGGTGAAGGTTCCCGGGATGTAGATAAGCGGCACCAGCTGACTGTCGGCGCTGGTGGCTGTGGACAACGTGTGGTTGACCCTCTGCGAGATCTCCCTCTTGAAGAGGGAGTCCAGCTTTTGGGAGCTCTTGCTCCACTCCTCGGGGACACTGAGCGCCGAAGCAAACGCGGTGCTCAGTCCACCTTCGACTTCGAGCTTGATTTTTTTCTTTTCGGCGCTCTGAATGCGTTGCTTAAACTCCGGGATGATGACTCGAATGGTGTCGGCGCAGAGTTTCTGCGTGATGTCCGTGCACATGTCGGCCAGGATGACCTGCGTGGCCGAATCGATGGTCCCCGCTGCCAGCATGCTCCACTGCGCCGGCAGGATGCGCTCAAAGTACTTCTGCACCATGGGGAGGATGACCTCCGCCTTGATGGAGTAGTTCTCCGTCTCCATCGCTCTTGTGCCGTTGTTGAACTCGTCTCTTGCCAAATTGTTGGCAGCTGCTCTCGCCTTTTGACGTAACAAAGCATTTCATCAGAGTAGACAACGGCGTACACCACATAGTGATGACGTCACAAGGCTTTTTAACATGTCATGAGGTCATTGTGTGGTATGCGTTCAATTTTTTTTTTGACAATGCAACTGTCAACTCTACATTCGGACAGTTTGCAAAAATTGCTTCTGTCTGCTTTTGCTCCTACTTGTTGGATTCTTGCAAAGGCCCGACAGAGAATTCTCCGACCGTCCCGATCGTGGTCATAGTTGAGTTTTGACAGCGTTCGCCTTGATGCAAGCCAGCTCCTGCCGGGGCTGACTTGCTGCCGGGGCAACAGCCTATGTGACGTTGCTAACGTGTTTACGTCTCTGACTTGCTTTGCTGATTAAAGTGTAGCCGTGGCGCTCAGAAGGAAAACAATATCTTGTTCATCAAGACACTGGTTGTATTAAAAAGCAAGCTTGATGATAGCTCCCGGAACGTATTTGTTGAAACGCCTTGCAGGCCAGTGTTGGCGGCCACACTCGCCTGCAAGGAGCAAAGCAGTGACATCACCACTTTGAAAAAAGCCGCCTCCCCCATTTCAATCATTCTGGCAACTCTCCACAGTCAATACTGACAGAGTCACCAATGCGTGACTGTCTACAAAGGAGATGAGACAGACGAGGCGCTGTGCGTACGCGCATCTCAGTATTCTATGCAAGTCTCTCAGCTCAGGTTAGAACTTTTCCCTGAAATAAATATCAGAGTCAAGATTGCGTATCACTCGATAGTACGTACTAAGTAAGGGTGCGAGTGACGGCCTGTCAATGTGGTGAACGAAAGTGGAATTATTGTTGGCAAATACAAGACTAGACACAAAAATGGGAACAGCAGATATTTATCAAACTTGATGGGGCACCGGAGGCTCACTTTCAATGCCAATACTTGCACAATTATCACTTACATTTCTGCCGAGTAATTTGAGGTCGGAACACTTGTCTGATATTCTCCTTGCACGCGTGTTTACGCCAAAGGCTCCTCCTCGCTCGATATTTCCTCCAACACAACAGAATCTTGGTCATGTTGTGGCCAGGGGCTTCCGGGGCGGACCATCTCCTGCTCCATGCTTAATGACCGGTGTGAGGAAACCCAAGCATAACGGTGGGAATAGCTGAGCTCGTCGCTCAGTTCCTCCTCCACAGGTGGGGTATTTGGCCTAGAACCATCCCTGTCCTGAAGACACGCCACCGGAATTTCTGGTGGGATCAAGGTGTCAGTAATGAGCGTGTCAATGTCATTCAAGCAGCCGTAGACCTCATCGGCCTGGTTCCCCCCCATCAGCGGTTCCATCTTGAGCCGGAGGAGCAGTCGCTGTACAAACTTGGTCGCGGTATCTTCCGCCATCTTGTGTAGAGCTTGGATGATGTCCGGTTTTTCTTCGCCCACCTCAAAGATGAGCGTCTCTGAGAAGCGCCTCCACACTGCAGCTGATCGGACCATTGTCCGGTTGGCGGTCATGTAATGGTAAATTTGATCCGTAAGGTCTTGTGAGAACTTGTCGGCTTTGTGTCGCAGTGCGTCCACATCTGTGCTAGTATCCTCGGCTGCTAGTGCCACTTTGTGGAACACGTCCTCAAGACCTAATCGGACTCCCTGGAAGCTGAGCTCAGCGTCAGGTTTGGGGTTCTGCAGGACGGTGCCAGGTAGGCAAATCTCTTCTTCACAGCGCACACGCATGCAATGACACCGGATTTTCTGCAGCTTACAGGACAGCACCTTGAAAGTCTTTTGGCCAAAGTTCAAAAAGTTGCGTTTGCGAGACCATTCGTCGTTACTTATGCGTGACACGCAGGATTCAAAGAACTCACAGAGTTGATCCTCTACCAGCCCCAGATTGAAATGAGGCGTAGAAGAGTGACTGCTCCCCTCCTCCAAGAGTTCAGGGTAGTGCAGGTCGTTGACGACGGTCTCCACAATTTCAGCTGCTGTTTTCTTCAGTTCCCAATTTGTCAAGAGCAAGAGGGACTCGCCCGCGCTGTCGGTCCACTTGCGGAGGATTTGCATCACTGACTCCGTGGTTTCTTCCCGGTTGAATATGCACACGTTCCCGCACTTTGAGTCTTCTGACTGTGGTTCTTGCCTTTCCTCTTGGCGCCAACATGGTCGGAAACACTGCGTGTATATGGCCATCTTGCTCAGGTAAACCTTAAGAGCACCACTGGCCAGCAGCACCATCTTGGCCAGGACTTCAATCTTGGTAAAGGTTCCCGGATTGTAGATAAGCAACACTAGTTGACTGTCGGCGCTGGTGGCTTCAGACAAAGTGTGACTGACCCTCTGAGAAATCTCCTTCTTGAAGAGAGAGTCCAGCTTTTGGGAGCTCTTGCTGGGATGCTCCTGGACGCTGAGTGCCAAAGCAAACATGGTGCTCAGTCCACCTTCTACTCTGAGCTTCGTACTTTTCTTGTCAGTCCTCTTGAACTCCGGGACGACGACTCGAATGGTGTCGGCGCAGAGTTTCTGCATGATGTCCGTGCACAAGTCGGCCAGGATGACCTGCGTGGCCCAATTGATGGTCCCCGCCGCCAACATGCTCCACTGCGCCGGCACGATGCGCTCAAAGTATTTCTGCACCACGGGGAGGATGACCTCCGCCTTGATGGAGTACTTGCCCGCCTCCATCGTCGTTTACTTGGTGTCTGGTGTGAAGTGATGGCAGTTGTTGTGGCTGCAAATGTTTTGGTGCTTTGTGATGTCATCAAGCTTCTTTTGGCTCGAGAAGACAACTCTCGCCCTTTGTGACCAAATGCATATGCAGAATTCTCTGTGATGACGTCCCGAACTCACTTGATTCAAGTATGCGTGCAGAGTGCGCCTGCCATACCACAAAGTCCCCCTACGTTGATTTGGCTGTTCGAGAGTGAGCTATAGTGGGGCAGACGTGACGTGAACGCTATTTTAAAAATGAAAAGCGGACTCCAGATACCAGAATTGCACTTTGGGCATGAGCATCGAAGTGTGCCGGCAACTCCACATGGCACGCTTACAATCTTGGTCACCTCCGGCTCCTCCTGTGACTTGACTGCACAGTAAATTTGAGTGGGACTAAATCGACTAAGTTTTAGAGTAATATTTCCACTTGGAAGCGAGTCGAATAGAGAATTGAAAAAAAGAAAGACTGAAGGGATGAGGAACAAAATCACGCAGCGTGTTAGTATATCGCTCGTGTCAGCTGGAATCTTCATAATGCCAAGAGAGCAAAAACTGAATCTTTGGTCTCCTCTTTGATAGAAGCAAACAGTAGGAGGGGCATAGCGCAGGTCAGGTGGTAGTTTGGCAGTCCCCCAGCTGAAGGTCGTGAGTTTGTTCGTCAACATGTTTTGTTTTGTCTGAGTTCATTTGACTCTCTTCCAAGTGCAAATATTAGTCTAGTCTAAGGCCCCGTTCACACGAAAGCCTGTTTCAGTGTGTCCGCACAAGTTTGTATTTTTTACCGTTTGGGCCGTTCGTCCACACAGAGGCTCGGTTTTGGCGCTTGAAACGGATCACTTCTGAAAGCGGGCTCCAGAGTGGAAAGATTTCCCAACGCATTCTGTCCGTTCTGATGTGGACCCCATAGCAGGATAGCGACGTACTTCTCCCGTGACTGCGTACAAACCGCCAGTCTGCCAACAACAATGGCGGATAGCCGTGTCTTCCTCGTTTTTGCGCAACCTCCTGAACTTGTTTATGCTTTCACAGCAAAATGTTTTTGCGTGATGTTGTACTTGAATCACCCGAGATTGTCACTTCTACGGTGTTGTGTTTGTCTCACTGATCTGCATACACGCCCGTGCAAGCCGTTGAAGTCACAGGGCAGCCATCTTACTCCTCCCATCTCGCAAGCAGATGACTGTTTTAACTACTTTTCTTTTATCGCTCAGTTGCCAGACCGCTATTGCTCCGACTAAGTACTGTCTCAAACGTTCTCTAATTTCGACAGTACAAATGTATACGATCGTATGCCGAGAAACGTTTCTGGGGAGGAGTAATGTGGTGGCTTCAAACCGGCTACACATATCAGTGGTTTGTCTCCTTCGCCGATTCTTCTACGTTTTCCGTTATCTCATTGTGGCAGCACTATAGCGCCACTTCAGACTTGGCATATAAATTACAGCCGTTAAATGTCCTCACTCGCGTGTCTTGAGACGGTTCTGTCTGTCCAAGATTTTTTTGGGAGGAACGCAGCTGGCTTTGCTCCCATGTAAACGGGGCCTAAAACTGAGTCTATTTGGTCCTACTCTAAAGAGTCATATTGACTCTACAGAATTTACTGTGTGGACTCTCAGGGTCAGCCATGTTCCACTCAATTGGTGGCGAATGCTAGAAGCAACACAGCTGAAGCAAATCCAATCAGTAATGACTCTTCCAAGTCTGCACAAATTCTTCTCCATTGCTTTTATTCAATCCACACCGAGTCTGTCACCTGTCATTGTTGCCTTTTTTTGATGCTGCCTGGTCCAAGTCCACGTTCTCTCTTGGTACACAGTTTGCTTTGGACTCGTGGGTTTGATTACAATGACGAACGACTCAAAACAATCCGTCGCCCACGTCACATGACCTCTGCTCTTCGTGTACGGGATCATCATTTACGCCAACTCCATTTTCAAACTTGAGCCGGACAGCCTTTTGAGACTGTCGTGCAACATCAGGACAAAAGGGAACGAAGAAATGAAATGTGGAATGAAGCAAACTTTGTGTTTGACGTTGATGCAAAAAAGTAACACAAGAAAAGGAAAGATGGTCGTATCCGTGACGACGAAGGGAAGGGAAGGGAGGACTCGGGTGACGCGATGGATCACACGAGGCTCAGGTCCAGTTTGGCGAGGTAAGGCGATCGGAAGGAGCCCACGTAAAGGCTCCCGTCGTGTTCGTGCGCCTCGCTCACGTACGCCGCAACCAGCCCGTCGGGGTCGTGGAAGCTCCGCGAGCAGACGCCGCCGTCGTGCAGCTCGGCCACCAGGCTGTAGCGAGGGACCAACTTCATCATGGCGTCCTGGCTGAGGAGCTGGTGGGCGGAGACAAAGCGTGAGCTCTCCTTGGTCAGTCCGCGGAAGTGCGGCAGGCGGCGTCTGTTACCTTGAAGAGCAACTTCTTGATCCAGGGTCTCTGCGACAGGAAGTCCAACATGGAGAAGCCGGGGTTGGGACGCACGGCCGACATGGCCACCCAGTAACCACCGCTCGAGCTGGGCCGGATGTTGTCAGGGAAACCGGGAAGGTTGTCCATGAAGGTGTCCATGCCGCCCTTGTTGAGTCCCGCCACGTGGACCCTGCCGCAAAGTGCAAGTCACTTGGTCAAGCAATCAAACAGTTGGGATGTGGTTTTGACCTATCAGATGTTGGAAAATGTCCGAGTAGCTGTTAAGGTGTTGTGGCGTAAAGGTAGCTTTTTGTGTAAACGTTCGTTGGGATTGTGATGAGCAATATGCACCATTAACTCATTTGCTCCCAAAGACGTACAAATGCGTTCTATTTTAATATGTTTTAAGTGTCCCAAAGACGCATTTATACGTTTTGTTTTGTTTTTTTTATGCTAGAGCATACAGGCTTTGATGCAACCTCTCAACTGCACAGAATGGTTGAAGAAATGGTCATTATTACATAAATGGCCAGCAGGTGGCAGCAGAGTATAAGAGATCAACCAAGCTCAAATACTCACAATTTCATTCGATTTGTGAATAATGATGGAACTTAGCTACATTCTCATGCTAATTGCTGCAAAACGGAAAACGAAGTAAGAATGAAAGAAGAGACTTGAATCTTTCTTTTGTTTGGTTCCGTGTTTTGATAGCAATAGAAGACAAGATTCTTGCAAAATCAGTCCAAATCGAGTCAAACAGCCGGCCACGAGTGAGTGAATGAACGAGTTAAGTTACCTGCGTATGCGGGCCATGGTGGTCTCTGCCACCAGGACGGACTCCTCGTCAGGAAGCAAGTGGATGCCGTTGGGGAATCGCAGGTTGTCCATCACCACGCTTACTTCTGCGCTCTCCGCATCGTACTCCAGCACCCTGATGGGAAGCAGGGAAAAGGAGCGTGTCACGCACGCACGCACGCACGCCGGACGGCGTTGTGCCATACGTACCGTCCGTCGGCCGTGGCCTCCATGATGAGGTGGAGGTAGTCTCTGCGCTGCCACCTGCTGCTGGAGGAAGTGAAGTACACCTTCTTGCCATCCTGCGTCACCGCCAGGTCGTTGATGAACAGCAACTTCTTGCCGCCCACCTCCTGACCACCCGACACCAGCCGGATGGACTCGCCTGCAAAAACAAAACCAAAAGACAAAAGAAAGTGTGCCTGCCTCACTTCCTGCTGCTCTGGTGAACGAGAGCGCAACATCTGGATTCTGCTGGAATAGCCACCAAATGCCGCTTCGTTCCAAGCTTATGATGATGATGATGATGCAACGAAGGGTGCGTGTCACCTGTGGTTGGGTTGACCTCGAAGATGCCCAAGTAGGCGTCGGCAACAAATAAAGTCCCGTTGGGCCCCACTCGGATCCCCAGGGGCCTCCCGCAGGTCACCTCGTCCGCCGCGGAGCCTGCACGCACACGCATCAAGGCTCGCTGACGAACGCCAGACAGTTGCCAAAAAAACAAAAACAACAACTTTCGAGCTGACTTTTTACAATCCATTCTTCTATCAACTTTTCCACCCATGAATCGGATCAAATGTTTTTTTCTCTCATGACTCTTTACTTGTAAACAGGATTGCGATTGACGCCAAGGTTGCACACTAAGTTGTGAGACGGCTTCACGTTGCAACTATTTGTCAATGAGCTTGCTCAAGCTGCTAAATTTTCATCTCAGATTCAACCGACTATTATTTGTTGTCAAAAGCGACGACGCAGTTCCCGTTTTGGTGCATTTCAGCTGTCAGACAATCAGCAAGAATGTTGATCTTTGTTTTCCAAAGTGAAAGCAGACGATTGCTTGCAATTTGAAAAGACGACACAATCGGTCGACTTGCGAAATTCCACAACATTTTCTGCTACGATTGCACCATTTCTGCCAACCATCAGCAACTATTTCTTCAACCATCCGAACTTCCAATTCCGGTTCCTGCTACGAACCAGAAGCAGCTGTATTGTGATGTCAACATGATTGCTCAATAAACAGGAAGTGGTCCAACGCACTTCCTGCTACGGTTGATGTGGAAAGCGCCTCATTTTGTAAAGAAACCAGCAACAAGTGTGCTTTTCTTTTGGTTTTGATTTGTGACTTTTTGTTTTTGTTTTTTGTTTTTGCTCACCACAGGGAAGTTTTCCCAATCTGGCCACCGTGTGAACCCTTTGACCAATCAGCTTCACGATCCTCCCGTCTGCCGTTCCGCTGTAAAAAACATCTGCACACACCAGTCAGTTGGTTAGCCGGTTAGCTTAGCGTCCGACGTTGCGCTCGGCGGCGTCTGGACCTCCGATGTTGGCGACGGACTCGGGTCCGGTCACGGCGTCCTCGTAGAGTCTGCGAGCCAGACGCAGCTTGGTGTTGGCTTCCCAGCAGCCGGACATGGGCGGCGGCTCCTTCAGTCTGCGGGACAGACGGACGGATGACGTCGGCGGCGGCAGCCATTTTGTAGTACAGTGGGAAGTTAGCGCGGGGGAGCTGCTCCCCCATCAACGGTTCCGTCTTTCCTCACCCATCATGTGTGAATTACGTCCAAATGTCTTCATGGCCAAATCATGGCTCACCTGTTTTCTGGGTTTGGTCCTTACCTACTTGCTCATCACAGGTGATGTCATCATCAGTCGAAAACTGACTTTTTGAAAAATAATGACGTGGCCACATTAATTAGAGGCAAAATCGGAACTTTTTACTGCTGAAAATGGCTCAAGGATTCCAGTATTCCTTTGAGGGAAGCACATTTTCGTCTCGTCTTCATTAGGCGACCAACCTGCATACTGAATTAGTCCCACTTATTGTTGATTCAAATGAGGGTTTTGGTCTCGTGAAGACTGTGTTGCCGAAATGAAGACCACTCACACGAGGACGTCGGGCTGGATGGGCGACTCGAGGATGAGCAGGATGAAGAGCAGGGGCAAAAGAAGGAAGCCCCCCACCGACAGCAGACTCGCCCGGAAGACGCGACCGCTGTACGTCCTGCAACGGGAAGTGACATCAACATGGCCACCGCGACAACACCACGTGTTAACCCAAAGGTAGCATTAGCATTAGCATTAGCATTAGCATTAGCGGGGATGCAAATGAAATGTCCAATCACGCGGTCCGTGTTCAGTGTGCTCGTCGCAAGCATGTCTGTGGAAAGATTCCTTTTTTCCCCTTCCAGGACTGCAAACATTCTATTTGGAAAACGACTGCCCAACAACATTTTCGCTTCACTTTGGAAGCTCAAGAAAAGAAAAGTCAAGGGTTGCGTCCTTTTCAATTGCAACTCCGATCTTGTGAGTATTGGTATTTCCGTAGTCATACCCAAATGTTTGCACAGCACTTAAATCTTTGAGTGGCGTTCCCGGGGAAACTAATATCGGGACAGCAATTGTTTGTCATCTCGCTTTTCGATTGGAATGAGAGGAGATCTTAAGTCTTAATGAATGAAGCAATTCCGGTTTGGTCATTCAGCTTGAAAAAGAAACATGACCTGTGGCCAACAGATGGCAGCATTGGGCCTCGTTTGGATGAGAACTACTACAGCGTCACGAACGGCAAGAAAAGATGCCGGCCATTATTTTCAATTTTCAAGTAGACGTGACAAAATGTCGCTCCTTCTGCTAAATACCGTGCAAAAAGTTTTTCAAATGTAAAAGTGTTACACTGGCCATTATTTGTAAATACATTATTTTGTCGTTGTTGGTATTTTATTAGCTTGTCTCTTCAGATATTTGTTCCCACTTACACATGGAACATTTACTAAAGCTAATACAATTACTAGCATCAAAGTCATAACATATTTTAACAAAAAGCTTGCTTAATCCAAACACTAAAATAAATTACAAATAAAATCGGAATAAATAAGGTCAAAGGCAACTTTATTGAGAGTGTAATATTTCATTTGCTATTTGGGTGTTTACTTTGCCCTTCAAAGTGTTAAGTTGCAAAGTAACAAATTGCTATTTCTAACGTGTTCGCTCCAAAACGCCGGTTCTTTATGTCTTAAAAAAAAAAAAAAACAATGAAGAAAAATGAAAGCTAATGTTTGTTTGCTAGATTTACTGGCAAACGCGCCGAGCTGCGTTTCGCTCCTAAAGGTGACCGATGCGTGTCATGAGTGGGTATCGTGTTGTTGTATCGTGTTGTTGTATCGTGTTGTGTTGTTGTGACCTGACCCGTTGCCCTTGCGCACGCGTTCGGCTGGGTTGTCGGTGATGACGTCATGTCTGTGTTGCCTCCGGAAGCGCAGGCCCGCCGTCTCGTTCATTGTGGAGCTGGAGCGCTTCGTAGTAGCTTCTGTGCCGGTTCGGTCGCGTTCGGCCGCGTGTCGAGACGAAGGAAGGCAGAGGACGAGGACGGATTCCAAGTTTCGCTAAGAACGTCCTTTGCAAGAAGGCGAGTCTTCTCGTCGTAAATTGCGACGGCTGTGAAGTTGGTTAACTTCCCAAACGGCTCTGACGCGCTTCCGTGATAGCGGCACGAAATGCATCTTGGGACATGTTGCAAGCCAAACCTTCACAAGTGTCTGTCAACCGACGATGCATCTGTCATGGCAACACTATCCGGGTATTCCGTGCGTTCTGATGACGCTCCACGAAATAATAAGGACAGGAAGTGGGCAGCCGCGGCACGTGACCTATTCCGTTGCTTCCGGTAATACTTCAAAATAAAACACCACGGTTCGGCGACCTGAAAAGAGCCATTTATAGCCAGTCGCACAAAATTAGGATAAAAAACAAAACAAAAAACACAGTGAGCCGTTTCATGTCCAAAGTGAGTGTTGTTATTAATCTATGCATCTTAAAAAAAAAAAACTCCCCACAAGCTCTGCTTACGTTTGGCTTTGACATGACATTCTTCCCAAAATTGATTCTACTTGCTAATTTCACCCTGAATCCCTGCAAAATCACTTTTATAAACAATGTTATTTTCTACTTATTTCTATATTTGAAGCTGACTTTTATGTTGTTAGTTTGTTGTTTCTGTAAAGCACTTTGTGACACCTAATAATAATTATTTTAGGCTGTTTGAAAGCGTTATATAAATAAATAGGACTTGACTTGTTGACCAAGTCAGTCGCTTGTCTGAGTGACAACTTCAGTCCCCGCCCCCTCCCCTACATAATAGCATACATTATACATTAAATATCATTAGGGAACAACACTACATGGATGATCGATGAGCTCGAATCGACAAAGCAAAGACGAGTCCAAAAATATTTTTGTTTTATTGTGCAGCTGCTGCTGCTGCTGCTCCAGTAATAAAAACGTCAAATTTAAATATATTTCCAAAGTCAGACAAAACTGAAACAAGACATGTAAAAAAAAAAAACTAAACCAAAAAAAGTAGAGGGCAAACCCAATCATTTCATCCTAGACAGTAAATAAATAAGGAAGGATCACAATTCAACAAGTCGCATATTTGACACACCGCTAACGAGGCTAACATCACATTCGCGCTCACTCAGCAATTAGCAACTAGCAATTCATTAGCATGCTAACACTCGTGCAAATGTCGCGTCGTCTTTGTTGCCAAGTCGCTGTGGCGGTTGCCATAGCGACGGAGTCGCGAGCGCTCCGTGCAGTTGTTGTCACGGTGACCGAGGATGCTCCTCCAGATTGTGGTCACGGTGATGGGATGTGGCTGGTGGGTTGTCGTCATGGCGACGGACACACACGCAGCGTCGTACGCGCCCTCAGCACGGCCGTTGGCTGACGAGCTCGTCCTGCGGCTGCTGTTTGGAGGAGCTGGACAAGTCCATGGCCTCCTCCTCCTCCTCTTCCTCCTCCGTGTTCTCCTCGTCTTCCTCTCGGCACCCGACGGCCTCGGGCTCCGCCTCCCCGACGCCGGGGGCGTGGCGGAAGGCGTCCGACGAACGCTTTGAGTCCAAATGGTCCGGGCCGCCGCTCTTTTTGGACGACATTTCCAGAGACTTCTTGTGCATTCCTGAAGAGACAAAAGCAGCACGCCAAAGCTCACCTTTTATTTGCTTTCCTCACTTCGCCGCAACAACTTTTGTCTTTGCACACGAGAGAAAAACAGCGCAAGCAAGCGCTTGAATAGGCTGTACAATTTATGCTGGAAAGTCAAAAGTGTCTCAACCGGAAGGAGGAAAGGCGACATTTGTGAAATGTGCGATTTGTGTTGTGGTTTGGGTGGCGCCGGAGCCGATTTGAAAGACGTTTTCGTGTGCGTCTTGTTGACGTGAACGTCAGCTTGGTCATGCGACTCACATGAAAGCAAAAGAAAAGCCGCAGTACACAAGAAGTGACGAGATTTTGCTTGGCATCAAGAAAGCGTTGGATTAGGCCGCTTCCTGCTTTGAGATGCGAGTTGTTGCTGTGACCTCTGCTGGCTCGATGGTGTCCTTTCGATCTGCACCAATTGAAAGCAGTCAAGACCGTCAGGTCACGTTTTCATATGGACGAGGCTGAGTCGTCCCCGTGCGGGTGGGCGGCCAAGACAGTATGAGTAGAAACCTTTTTGATTTGATTTTGATTGATCTTTCTGGCATCCAGGAAAATGCAGTTTCCCGCTTGTTCTTATTTGTGTAGCGAGCGGTCAAGATCAAAGAAGAGGTGAAAGTTCAAAGGTTACAACTGGTGTCGAAACCCATGCATGCAAAACGGCTGATGTGGAAATCAAGTTGAAAGTTGTTTTTTTCTTATATGAAGCATAAAATGAGATGACTTGCGGTTAGCTCGCGTGATGAAGTGATTTTTGTATTTTTTCTTTCTTTTTTGCCCGAGTCAAGTGATCAAAGCGGGATGGCGCCTTTTTATTGGCTGTCACCAGATGCCGTTTTTTGTTTGTTTGTTTGTTTTTTGGCTCCCCCTTCCGTCTTCCAACCTTTCCAAACGAGCCCCAAAAGCTGACGAGCGAAATGGAACGGAAGGCGAGAACGCTTTTGGCTTGTGGCGAGCGTGCGCGTGTGGTGCGCGTGCGTGGCACTGACGTGCATGCGGCTCACCGAGCAGCCAGGGGGCGCACGATCCCATCATGCCGTTCTTGGCCGAGTTGAGGATGGACTCGGGCAGCGGGATGGAGTGTCGCACCATGGCGCCGTACAGGCCGTACTCGGCCATCACGCTGCTGCGGCCCCAGCACTTCTCGCGCTTGCGCCACTTGGCGCGCCGGTTCTGGAACCACACCTGACGGACGGACGGACGGACGGGCCAGGTCACCCGGGAGCCGAAACCTTGCCGGCGTCGGCGTCGGCGCCTTACCTGGATGCGGTCCTCGGGCAGCTCCGTCTTGACGGCCAGCATCTCGCGAGCGTACACGTCCGGGTAGTGCGCCTCGTGGAAGGCCTTCTCCAGTTCCTCCAGCTGGTGGGACGTGAACACCGTCCTGGGGGCGGTCGCAACGTTAGGGGGCGGGGACAAACGAGGCCCATCCCGACATCACCGCAACACATGATCACCGTATGCCATAGAAAAGAAAACAAAACACGACGTTATGACTGCAAAGCATATAAACAATCTGCAATAAGACTTCAGATTGCTGATGTGACGTCCTCCACATATTTCATGCGTCCGTTTTCTTGAATTGCTTGTTGGAATGACGAAGATGCTGAAATGTGAAGGTTGTTGAAAACGACATCCGTCCACAAGTTGACCTTTGTCCTCGTCTTCTCTTCCTTCTTTCGTAAGTCGGCCATTTTCCGCTTTTCACGCGACGCGCTGGCGCGTCCCTGCTGAGACGCGCGTTGATCCGAAAGGCGGCTCGGAACCGCCGGCCCGACATGCGGCGCTTCCGTTCTCGTATCTCAACTTGCCAATGACGGAAGCGTCCGTGCGGTCGGATGGAAATGCAGGCAATCTTCCCCTCCTCCGACACGCTCGATTGAAATGAGCAGGAGGCTGCCAGTCAGCTGTGTTGGACGAGGGGAAGCTGAAAATCGAGCTGCAGCGCTTCAATCGATACAGCTTGAATGTGTGACGCAGGTCGACATTCACGTTGGCTTTGTTTCAGCCGAGACTTCTTCTCGGTGGAGCTTTTCAAGTTGGAAGGCGTCAGCGTCCCACCAAAGGTGATTGGAATCGTTGGAGCACATTTTGGCGAGGCCAGAAAAATGTGTTCTCAAGAATGGGATTTGGGCTGCAGCTTTTTGGGAACTGGCGTTGGACCGGCCGAACGTCGCGATCGGGTCGCGTGCGAGAGCCCATCCGGACCGGCGGGAAGTCGTTCCCATTGGCTGCGCGACCCCGTCGAGCGGACGCTCGACCTTCTTTTCTTTTCTTTTCTTTTCCTCCCAGTCAAGCCTGCCGCGTTTGGAGTTGAACATCTGGCAAGCGGCCAGCGGTGACGTTGTCTGGGGACCCACACGACCTGTGAGGGTCCGTCCCAATCGTGCTTCATTTGGATGATGAGGACGCGACGGCCTGGGATCGAACCCACAACCTTTGGGTTGGGAGACGACCACCAAACCGCCCTTTGTGTCCACAAAGCCCCGCCTGTCCTCAAAACAGTCCAAGTCCACTTGGGTCCACGTCGTCGTTTCATTTGGTCGTATTCTCGAGTGCACCTGCGACATCGGCAGCACTTGAACGACATTTGAAGTCCGCTGCTGTCAAGTGGACACGTTCGGGATCCTTTTGCAGTTTCCGGCTGGACTTTCGCTCGGCACACAAACGCATTCGGCCACTTTTATCGCAGCGACTCGTAATCGGCGCGCGGACACAAACAAAGAGTGGAGCGTTCACCTGTGGCGCCGCTTCTTGCGCTTCTGAGCCGACGAGCAGCCTTTGGACTCGTTGTGGTCGGACAGAACCTCCTCATCTGCAAGCCACAAAACGCGTGTCACGCAACGACAAGAAAAGCGCTCGGAGCGGGTCCGGGGGCCGTACCGGAGAAGGCTTCCCTGCGGGGGTCCACGCCGTGCAGGAAGTGTCCGTCGGGTCTCTGCAGGAGCGGCAGGTGAGCCGGCAGGAAGCAGGGGGGCCCTCCGGCGGACCCGGGCGGCTGCTGGGCCGCCAGACTGCACAGGAAGCCCAGACCCAGGGGAAGGGAAGTCCCCGGGAAGGAGAAGGCGCCGCCGCCCGGGTTCCGGTCCTGAGGCTCGCCCCCGCCGGCCGCCTCCAGGCCCAGCAGGTCGGTGATGGCGAAGCCTTTGGAGCGCAAGCCTGAAGCGTGGAGGCGGGACTTGTCGGGGAAGGCGGGAGACGCCAGCTGGACTTTGGACTTGTCCTGCATCGCTTCCGATACGGTCGGCCCGAGACTGGCAAAGAGCGCCGAGGTGACGAGCGCCAAGACGGACCGGGACCCGTCGGGACCCGCCCCGGCCATTTATGGGCCTCCGGGCGTGCGGGGGGGGGGGGATCAGGCCGCCGGCCAATGGGAGGCCAGCTGGCCCCGGGGGTGGGCGGGGCAGGGGGGAGTGGTTGGGCGCTGATGTCTCGTGTCAATCTAGGAGGATTAATTGCACCAATTTGAATTTTTCAATCCGATCAGGATTATTTGTGCTGCTGCTGGTTGCCACTCGCTAAGACTTTTTCATTTTCATCCCGCGCGCGCGACTTTTATTACTGCTCGTCATTTTCATACGTCCCATTTCAACTTTCATCCAGTACAATAAACACAATACGTAACATCAAATATGGACTACTTTTATTAATAAGAACAATTATATCAATCTTGATGTTATACATTTCATTCAGAATTAACTAATAATTAATTAATGAATTAATATATTATATGAAGAAGCTGAATTAGGAGAAGAACAACAAAAAAGAATCACGCAAACGTTTGCAAATGCAAGAATCAAAGGAAAGAAAAAAAACTTTGTTGACACTCGTTTGTTGTCGTTAGCCAACGTCCCAAAATGTCGTCACAACAATCAAATCCTGTCATTGCGCACGCACGCACATTTCGTCATGGCAACAGCGCGCGTGTGCGTGTTCCGCTCGCAGAAAAGCAAAACGAGATTGAAGGGCAACTAAAAACAAGCTTCATTTTGCTTTAATTATCTGCTAAGAAGATTGACGCAAATTGCTTTTTGAAAGCACACAGCAGATTAAAGCAGCTCATTTGGCATGCGCAAAAACGGCGGGATTGAAGGCAAATTTATTTTTTTTTTTGGGTTGTTTTTCGATTTGCACACGCAAACCTGCTGAGCGACCTTTGACCTCAGCCAGCCAGTCGTCAGCAGCTCAAGGGTCAGCAACTTGAAAGCGCGCGCAAGACGACGCGCGTCCGTCCGTCCGTGCGTCCGTGCGTCCGTCCGTGTCACGAGTTCTGCTTTCAAAACGATTGGTCGACTTTTGCGATTGGATGACGTCACACGTCTCCAGAAAATCTTTTCCATGCTCACCAAATTTGTCCTACGAGGACAAACGGCCAAAAAAAAAAAGTCTGGCAACATGTTGACGCGCTCGCTGGCTGGCCAAAAACTTTTCTTGTTGCTCAAGTGGAACGTGAGGAAGGACAAAAAAGTTGAGCGGATGATGGCAACATATTTTTAGGCCAAGACTCTTGACGCCAGGAGGCGGCCATGTTGCTCCTCCCGAGAAGCGTTCATCAACAACGTTTGTCATTTGTCACGTTTTCCATTTGTTCAACACAAACAAGACGTTTGACAACTTGCCTTCAATGCATGTCGAATCCGTATCTTATTTTGAAAGGACTTGGTCAGAACCATCAAAAAGCCCCAAAACCATTCTGAACGATATGCTTCATATATTTGTATTGAAGAATTCAAACTATAATTCAACAAAAGATGCGTCTGCCAAATGTAATATCGAGTGGACGGAAGTGGAAAATATGTCCATGTAAACGTCGAGTGCGTACAGGTGGGAGGAGCAAGATGGCCGCCCTGTGACCTCGATGGCTTGCACGGGCGCGTATGGGCCATCCAGTCATATATACAGGTCAGTGATGCTGCTGCAGCTTTCAAGGACACGCGACCTTTGACCTGACTTTTCCAAGTTGGAATGAGCGTCCAGGCACTCGACCTCTGACCTCCCGCAATGGCTGGATTTGCTCCATTGGCAAAATTGTCAGCTTCTTGTTCCTTCCTTCCTGCTGCCAAGATGACCTTTGACCCCTCCTGGCTGGTTTTTGCCACCATAAATTGCACGTTTGCCATCTTTTAGCCGCGTGAAAGGAAAAAGGTCGGCATTCGTTTCCTTCCGCTTGCCGTCGCCTAAAATTTGCACTCACGTGACAATCGAATGAAATTGTCGCCGATTGGTTGGCGATCGGCGACAATTTCATTCGAGCTTGCGTGCAAATCTCATTTGCGTGGTTTTGTCAAGACGACGACGAGAACGAGAAATGATTTGACGTGCCGGATTTGAAGAAGCAGATTGCTGCGATCGTCTTTCATCCTGCTGACCTTTGACCTCAGAGCGGCCCACGCTCGACGGAGGTTTGGCCACGCCCAAGACGTCAACTTGCACGACTCTGTCAGCACTTTGATTGACGGCTTCATCATCATCGTCATCATCATGATGGCAGACGGACGCGTCGTTTGCGCTGCTCTGCTGCTTTGTTGTCAACGGCAACAATTGAACAATTGTCTGGACACGCGTCTATGAACACACACACAAGACCCCCACCCCCATTATTCCGCGCACGCACGCACGCACGCACGCTTCCCGAGGCTGCTGGTGTCCCACTAATTATCGCTGAATACACATTTATGCAAATGAGCGCCCTAGATTAACCTCATTCGGGAGCAAAAACAAGTTTGGGCTTTGAAGGATTAAACTTTTTCAATTGAACTCATTTGCATACGCAGCCTCGCTAATCTCCGCCGCAGACAAAAGACGCTAATGGCTGCTAATGGCTGCTAATGGCTAATGAGCCACCTGGACGCCACCTGACCTCGCCTTTTCTTTTCTTTTCTTTTCTTCTCTTTGGCGACGTCACGTAGCATCCTGCTAATTAGCATGATGCTAATTTTCCAACAGACACACACAATCCAGCACACTTCCTGTTGCAGGCGGGCAAACAGGAAGTAGATTTTGTTCAACTTGACTTTTGTCATGCCTGACCTGTTGCCATTCAGCCAGAGTTCAAAGGTCAAAGCCTGAACTTTCCTCGAGTTCTTTGGAGAGGAAAAAGTTTGATGATTGTTTGTTAGCATCAAGCTAAACAGAGGCTAAGCTAATTGCTAGCATGAAGTCCTTTTGGTGCCGCTCGCGACGGCAACGTTTCCAAATTTGCAAAGAGCCCAAACGGCTCGCGTGGACAAGGAAGACGACGCTTCCGTTTGGCAACGCAAAATGTCCGCCTTTGGTCCGGCAACAAAACGTGCAAAAGTTCCAGACCAAACAAAGCCAAACTGCATCTTTGCACCTTTTCTGGAGGGAAGAAAAAGTTTGCACACCCCTGCCGTCACTTCTGTCAGCCTTATTTTAGCCTTTTGGAAGATTTTCTTTGGACTATTTGTTGGTTTTTAATTCAGTTAGTTTTCATTCGTTTTCAGTTCCTTTTGATTACTTTTAATTATTTAGTAAATGCTTCAATTTGTTTAGTTTTAGTTTTAGTATGTTGTTGTTTTAAATATGTATTACTGGTGCGCAATATACAAAAAACAAACATGGGAGCGACGTCATCTCATGGTACTTTTCTTAGTTTCAGTATTAGTTTGAGTTTTGTTTTTTTTTGAAAGCATTTTTATTTTTGGAATTTTAGTTTTTGTTTTCTCCTTAGTTTTAGTTGAGTAAAATAAGCTTGCTTGGTTGCTATTTTGCAGTGTGACTTTTGAGGTGGATGAAGTTGTGCTGAGAAGGAGGAAAATCCCGTCTTGATGCGTTTGCGATCCAAGTTAGCACGGATGAAAGCATTAAGATGGCGGATGGACGGATAACGCCGCTTAAGCTGAATGAGTCTTGTGGCGGATTGCTTCAATTAAAAGCAAATATCAACAGTCATTTGGCGAAAGGAGGCCACGCGGAGGGCGGAGGGCGGAGGCCCCTCCCCCTCCTCCTCCTGCCCCGCCTGCATGCCCTCAATAATGGCGCATTAAGTGATTTGAGTGGCGGCTCGTGGCGCTAATCGCGCCGTCGGGGAGGCAAAAAAAAACAACAACAATAAAATTAACAACTTGACAGGAAATGAAGCAAGACGGACGGACGGACGGACGGACGGACGGCAGATCACATCCACCAACGTGTGTTGGAGAAGCGGCTCGCAACCTTTTTTCAGTCATGTGAAAAAAACAAAACAACAAAACGTTTTTTTTCAGCTAAGCGGCACAAAAGCATTTCAGATTGAAGACAAAAAATTTATTGATGTTGAAATTGATTTGGAATCGGTACACATCAGTGTTTGTCTGAACCTTTGATTTATTCGTAAGTATTTTTGAAGAAATGAAACCTTTCAAAATGAGCTTGCAATTGTAATCGTCCTGAATGTCTGACCAAAAAATGCCATTTTTTGGTCTGCCCATATCGCCCGTTCCCATCTTTGTTTTAGCCTGTGCTCATTGGCTAGCGTTAGCCGCCCACGCTAGCGCTAGCATAGCGGCGCGCGCTTACGCCAGCGAGCTGCCAAAAGGCTCAATCAAACAAAGCAAAAGTTGCTTTTCTTTTTTTTGCTTTTAAATGAAAAGGCAAGTTGGCTTTGATTTGATTCAAGTTGGACTTCAATCAGCTTTGCCGTCACTTCAATCACGAAAGCAGATTTCAGCAACAATCTCATCTGATTTGACAAATATGTTTGATGTCCACGCAAGCCAAAACATGATTAAAGTCACACGCGCGCGCACACGCAAGACAAGTTTGTTAATGCTTTCCGCGATGTCGCGTTTGCCGTCCGCACGTCGTTTGATGCTTTTCATGCCATCTGCACGCGTGTCGCCTCGTTTGGGCCTCAAGCGCAGCTGGCAACAAAATCCTTTTCTTTTCCACTTCCTGTCCTCAACTTGCACGTGTCCATTGCCAGAGCAGGATCGTTAGCTGATTGTTAGCGTTAGCGGATCGTTAGCGTTAGCCGCTTGTTAGCATGAGCCGGCGTGGCGACAAACGAGACCGCGTTGGCGCTTGAGCAGCAGAACGAGTTTTGTCACGCGCGCTGCCGCAAGGGCCACACATGCACACGGATGACGGGCTATTACGTACTTTTTTTTTAGAGGGCGGGGCCAATGTTCAAGCGGGAAAAAGAAACTTTCAAAAGTTTGTGACTTTGGAAAGTGGCAAATTTGCGAGGAAAAAAAACTCGTAGCGTCCATAATTATTATTTCCACATTTTGCCATTTTGTTTGTACAAGCATCTGCTCTCCGTCATTGATTGCCCGCTTCTGATTGGTTAATGCTGGTCAGCTGACGGGGGATGAGGAAGTCTTGTCGCTCTTGCTGCTGCGGATGACGACGAGTAAAGTCCAACTGAAGAATGTCGTCAACGGTTTGCTCCTTTTTTTTTGGATGTTCTTGTTTTGTTGGACTGAAATGTTGGATTTTGGATTGCACGTCCGCCACACGCTAACAGTTGCGATGCGAAAGAGATTTGAAGATGGCGGAAACCTGGCCGGCATGTGCGCGCGCGTTGTTGCTGCGCAAGGAGGAGATTACACACGTGCTGATTGGTCTGAACAAAAAATAACAATAAGAGTAATGACAATAACGAAATAATAAGAATAATGGAGCGTAATCTGCGCCTTAGCGCTAATCCAGCCGCGGTCTTCGTGTTGTGTTGCATGTTGTTTAATCCACTTAGTTTTGCAAAATCTCATTCTCATTTCATTCCGCCGCGTCCGCAATCCAATAACGCCGTCCGACGGACGGACGGACGGACGGACGCGCTGGGCTCCGTCTTGTGTGCGCGTGCGTCGTTGTTTGCGTGGCGTCAGATTGTCGACTTTTGTGGCGCCTTGGTTGTTGTTGGAAAGTGCAAAAAGGAGGCGTGGCCTCTTCCGACAAGAACGAGGGCGTGTGTGCGTGCGCGCGCGCGTGTCCAGATGTCTTGTAATCCTGAAAGGCTGAAGATGAAAGTGGAATCGTCTCCAATTACGATCCGCAGCCTCAATTATCCGCGCAAATCCTTCCAATGATTCCCTAATAATCCGCATGATGGGATCACATGACCTACTTAGGCAAGTCACATGACCGGCGAGCCGTTCAAGATGCTCCCGCCCGCCCAGCGGAGGTCACGTGACCTGACCTGTCGCACACACCTGCCGTGTCAGATGACTATTATCGTTATTATTTATTACAATCGTGCGTGCGCGTGCGATTGTTGTGTACCATCAGACTGATGAAAGATTAGAGAAGCATTAAGTGATAAAAAGCTATTACAGATTAATACACAAGCATTGATAATCACGCAGGTTTATTTAAAAAAAAAATGTATTTGTGTGGTCAATATTTCTAAATGTGACAATGACGTGATTTGAATGATAATTAGTGATTTGTCAGTCATATTTGGTTTTGTTTTTTTTGGGTCAAACAATACGTGAAAAGTGTGGGCGGAGTCAAGTTACGTCTTTGTTCCTTCTGCAACTCCAAACGGAAGCAAAACGCTTCCGGCCACATCTGCCAATGCTAATGCTAGCGGAATGCTAACCCAAGCCCCGCCCTCCACCGTCCCAACCGGACTGGCACAATTAACGGGCCCACCGCCCCAAGCCCAACGCCACGGAAGAGGCGGGACTTCCGTCATTTTGCACAGGAGCTTTGATTCCGCTCCGGTTTTTGCCAACGCGCAAGCGAGGGCCACAAAGTCGGAAGCGCAAAAGTTTGGACTCCAAACTGGCTCCTGGCGGCGTCCGTCTCACGGGTGTCTGTCGGTTGCCTGCGGCAGGGCCGGTCAATCTCGGTCAATCTCGGTCAATCTCGGTCAATCTCGGTCAATCTCGGTCAATCTCGGTCAATCTCGAGTCCTGCAGGTTTGGCATGTTTCCCTTCTCCAACACAGCTGAGATGTGATCAGCTCATCAGCAGCCTCCGCATCAGCCTGTTGTTTGGAATCAGCTCGTGTCGGAAGAGGGAACCCTCCCAAAAGTTGGCCTCCGCTTTCCACGGCTCGCGACAAGATGGCCGCCCTGTGACTTGAATGACTCGCGCTGGTCAGGTGGGCTATCCGGTCATATATACAGATCGGTGAGCGGCCGGCCGGTGTCACGTTTGGACGCGCGAATGCCACGGAAGCGGCGGGACTCTTTTTTGCACGTGGGTTTGTTTCCGCTTGGCTTTGCGACGTGTGCGCTTGCGTCCAAAAACTTTTGCGCTTCCCTCGGTTGCGCGTTGGCAAAAACCGGACCGGAATCAAAGTCGTGCAAAATCACACAAGTCGGAAGTCCCGCCCCTTTTTTTGTGTCCCGGTGGTCGGGTTCAAGACCCGCCAGTGGCCCTCAGGTCCCGGGTGCGCGGGTGCGTGCGCGGGTGCGTGCGTGCGCGGGTGCGTGCGCGCGCGCTGCTAAGCCTTGTCCGCTGGCCCAGAACTAATCCAATCCTTTTTAAAGTAGTTCATACAAGCAATTACGGCCATGCGGGATCATGTCCCGCTTAATCTTAAAGGGAGGGGGCGGGGCCAGCCAGCGATTATTTGCTCTTCATGTCGCCAATGTTTTCTCCATCAAAGTCTTTCAATGATTCGTGAATTAAGTTCTTATCTTGCCTCTAATGGCCCCAAAGTTTTTTGTGTTTTTTTCAATGATGGCGTCTCGTTTGTGCTTGTGATGCGCCGCATGCGATGCGCTGCGCGCGTTCTCGTACGTGCATGTTGAGATGTTTCACTTGTTGCCGGCATGTTGACTTATCCTGCCGGCGATTAGCGCCAGCGACGACTTATTCTTAATGCACGCGCGTTGCGACGCTTCCAGCGAGCTCACTTGAGCATGTGCGGCAGGTCAAAGGTTGCTGCTAAAAGCTACTAATGGATCGTGCCTGACCCCCCCCCCCACAAGCCCCGCCTCTCCACGCATCACTTTACGCCGTTAGAATTGCAGCTGGTCCCTGAAATGAAGCGATTTGAAAGTCGCAATTGAAGCGACTTTACACGAGCGCTTTCAAACATCCACTTGTGCTTTTTCACTCCAAAGCAGGCGCTTCAAAATAAGAAGAAACAATGAATCAACGCAGACAGAGGGGAGACAAGCAAGAGACTAAATAGCCGTCAAAGTTAAAGCGTTAATAGATGAATTAGTCACACAAAAAATGTCGCCTTAATCACGTATTAAGGCAGATTAATGGCAGCGCACTTGAGCCTTGAACGCAACGGCGGATGTTTTCATTGGTCAGCGCACGATTGCACGCCACTTCCTACCTGTTGTTCCAAATTGACTCCAGTTGGTGGAAAATTTCGCTTTCAAAAACACCCCGACGGACTTCAGATCAACTCAAGCCAACTCAACTTTATTTATAAAGCGCTTTAAGAACATAAACATCAGTTTTGCAGTAAACAAGAACAAAGCAAACATTTTGAAGTGCGAATACAGGTTGTTTTTTTGTGTGTTTTTTTTTACAACATTCTACATCAGTGAACAAATAAGAAGTAGTGAATAAAGAGATAAATAAATACATAAATAAGTAGACTTAACATCAAACTCATGGAAGTTCGGAAGGTTCGACTGCACGCAAGAGTGCGCGCAAGCGGCTAAAAAGGGGTGATATGGCGCCATCTGGTGGACGCCACTTGTGCTGCTGGAGCAGTTTTCAAGTCCCTGCGACCTTCCGGACGCTCCCAGCCGAGCATGGACGATTGGACGAGGACGAGCCCTCACGTATGACGTCATCACGTCCTGCGTCTCTCTTTTCTTGTCTTTTCTTGTCTTTTCTTGTCTTTTCTTTTCTTTTCTTTTCTTTTCTTTTCTTTTCTTTTCTTGTCTTTTCTTGTCTTTTCTTTTCTTTTCTTGTCTTTTCTTGTCTTTTCTTTTCTTTTCTTTTCTTTTCTTTTCTTTTCTTTTCTTTTGGTGCCTGCTGTAGTTATTTACTCACATAGTCACTTAACTACTTCTTGTGTTATGAATATATGAATGTATTTACTTCCCTACTTATGATATTTATGAATCGATTTATCTCGTGTGACCTGTTTGATGGGTTTGGTCAGCAAACTGAGCCGTGATTGGACATGTCCTGTTTCCTGACCACAGGTTATGTCAATTTCAGTTGACAGCAAGTGGAAACATGATTTTTCGAAGGTATTAATTGACGTTATTGCATTCATTCTCGACAAAATATCGTCTTTTATGAAAATGGCTCAATGAGTCGAGTATCCCTTTAAGGACCCTTGATTGGGTCCCTTAGCTTGAAAGGCCCTATCATTTATATAAAAAAAGAGGAGGGAAATAAAGATGCAAAATGATACTGATTTTGGATGCGATATTACATCCAAAGCCGACGTCGTTGATTACTGAGTGATCGATCAATCATTCGATGACCAAGTGAACGCCTTCAGTTGGAATCTTGCAGTGCACATGTTTGGCCACTGAGGGGCAGCAACGCGTAGCCGTCATGAGAATACGCTCGGCAAGTAAGCCGTAGAAGAAAAGAAGAAAACGAAGAAGAAGCGGGTCGAAATTGAAAGAAGAAGAAAACAATTGTAAGGACGTTCTCGAGAAGAAACCAAAGAAGCTGTTGGGACGGGACGGGACGTTAAGGTCCAAGTTAGCGGCGCGTCAGGTAAGAGTCACTCGGACCGACGCGGGGCCCAAATCTTGTTTGGCCGAACCGACGGTGGTCCGTGCTGCGGACGAAACCGACATGACGTCACGTAGGAGTGCAAATGCAGGTTTTCTTAAGTGGCGAAACGACCAGAACATCCTCGTTCACGTGCAACTCGTGTCAGGCCTTTTTCAACAAGGCAGCAAAAATGGAGGGGGAAAAAAAGACCTTTTATGCGTGTGTGCGTGTTCGCGGACGCTTGGCTAATCCAAACGAGCATTTGGTTCAAGTGAAGTTTAGCTAACATGTTGACGACCGACGTCAGAAACCAAAAGCCAGAAAAAGTCAAATGAAGCAAGTGCAGCTTGAACAAACAACGCCATTGACGTGTTGATGAGTTTAACGGAGCTATATTACTTCAGCTTGACTTCCTCGAGGCCCCAACTAGACTTTTTCTTTCTCTTTCTTTCTTTCCTTTTTCTTTCTTTCTTTATTTCTTTCTTTCTCTCTCACTCTCACTCACTCACTCACTCACTCACTCACCCACACCCACGCGGGCTTCTGGCGTCCTTTGACCAACAAGTTGTGGAAGTGAGAAGCGCTTGTGACAGCAACCAAATTCGCCTTTTTTTTCTTTTCTTTTTTCCTGCGAACGAGCAGAAGAAAAGCGGTAGTGTTTATTTTGCCGTGACCGGCAGCATTGAGTCCCGAAAGCGTTCTTTTGCCATCAACGACTCTGATTGGTCAATTACCGGACCCGTGTCTTTCTAGTGTCTTTTCACCAAGTTTTCAATTTGTTTTGCTGCCGAAAATCGGCTCTGATTGGAATTAGCATAACACTCAACTCAACTCAAGTTTATTTATATAGCGCTTTCAAACAGCCTGACTGTCACAACGCGCTTTACAGAAAGACAGACAAAACAAACATAAAACATTAACAGCAAATCAACATTCTTCCATTCCTACATACTGTTTTGATGTTTGAAGCAGTTTTTAGATGAAAAAGGACAGAACCACTCAAAGTCTTTTCAAAATAAATGCGGCTATCGCATGGTCTACTATTTTAAATGTGTCAAATTCAATATTTGTTCAGTTGTTCCAGAAAGCGGTAAAACGAAACAGCTGTATTTTTCAACTCCCTGCAAAGTGGCGTGTTGCCGGTCACGGCAAAATGTCCTCTTGTGGAATCTTAAGCAGTTGAATGAACGAGTCCGGAAAACAATTTGTCTTCTTGGGATTCTTTATGTTTCACAAGTCTAACAGAGCAGTGGACGAGATAGTGAGAGGGTGCGCAGTCAGAATCCTGGAAAGATTCGTGATCATTGCTGCTTCAGTTTCGGGAGGAGAAAACTTTGCGAGTGAGTCGGCGAGGCAGTTTGTTGCCAGCAGGCTCATCTATCAGCCAAGGTCACTTCCATATTGCTTCATGTACACGTCATGAAAAGCCCGTTGTTCAAGAACAGGAAGTGTCAACAGATGTTAATACGTGGCCATTTTGTCACCCGCCGCCATGTGCGCTCTCGTCCTCACTCAGCAAGCATGGCGGGCGAGCGGCGCAACGGCAACCTGCTGGTCCAGATCGGCCCGCGGCTGCAGGCGTACCCCGAGGAGCTGATCCGCCAGCGCCGCACCCGCGACGGCCAGACCGAATACCTGATTCGCTGGTGCCTCGCCGAGACGGCCGACGGCGAGGCCTCCGGGGCCGGCGGCCGGTCGGCGTCCGGCGGCCCCTCGTCCGGCGACGTGAAAACCAAGAACGTCCTGATGTGGATGTCCACGGAGGACGTCTACGCCAACTGCCCCGCCCTGCCGGGCAAGCGCAAAGCCGACGCCCAGCGGCCCCTGCGGCCGCAGGAGAAGCCGATCGGCGGCGGCGGCGAGGCGGAGGGCACCTTCGACGAGGTGGAGCTGCTGGACATGGAGGAGGACGTGAAGAACCTGGTGCGGCGCGCCAGGAAGCAGATGGCCAAGAAGAGCGAGCTGTCGCTCAGCATCACGCACACCATCCACGTGCTGAGCGCCTACGCCGCCATCGGCTCGCTGGCCGCCGTCTTCAAGGAGACGGGCGCCCTGGACCTGCTGATGGAGCTCCTCTGCAGCAAGGAGACGCAGACCCGACGCAGCGCCAGCAAGATGCTGCGGGCGCTGGCCTCCCACGACGCCGGTAAGCTCGCTCGCTCGCTCGCCTTTCCGGCTGCAAAATGCAACGTTTGCGGCATATGGCCAGCAAGGTTATTTGAGTGGAGGAAAATTCCAAAAACTATTTGGTTCACGGAATCAAATAGCAAGCAAAATACTTTTTTAGAAGTGACATTTGATGTTTACTAAACTAACTATAAAGATAGCAAAATTAATTGAATGGAATGGATGATTTGATTTGAACTTTGAAGTCGATTTATTTTGATATTAACTGGAATAAGGATGTTTGAAAGTGTGTCACACACAACACAAGTGACAACACCTTCACAGGACGTTGCTCCCATGGTGTTTTTTTTTTATTTTTTTTTTTTTTTTATTTTTTTAATAAATAGACATTTAAAAAACTAAACAAAACTAAAACCAAGCATGTATTAAGTACCTAAAACTAATAAAAACAAACGGAACCACCCTGAAAACGAATTCAAAACTAACTGAAACGCAAAATGACGCTGACGCGGGCGCCTCTTCCTCCTCCTCCTCCTCAGGAAGTCGGGCGCACGTGTTGCTGTCGCTCAGCCAGCAGGACGGCATCGAGCAGCACATGGATTTCGACAACCGCTACACGCTGCTGGAGCTGTTTGCCGAGACCACATCCTCCGAGGAGCACGGCATCTCCTTCCAAGGCGTCCACCTGCCGCAGGTCAGCGCTTCGCTCCCGTTCTTTGCTAGCCATTAGCGCAGCATTTGATAGGTTGGGCAAACGCGTTCCGTTTGCAGACCAAACGGCGAGCTTTCCCGCTGCGCTCTTGCAGCTGAGCGTAGGCGGCCGTTTGCCCGATGCCGATCGCGTTTGTGCTTGTGGCGCAGATTCCCGGGAAGCTGCTCTTTTCGCTGGTCAAGCGCTACTTGTGCGTTACGTCGCTGATGGACAAACTGAACACGGTGGGAGCGGAGGCCGCCTCGGACAGGCAGGAAAGCGCCGGCTCCCCCGGCCCCGCCTCTTCCTCGCCGGCGACGGCGCAGCTGCGCGTGCAGTGCGAGTTTGAGCTGGCCATGGCCATGGCCAACCTGATCTCGGAGCTGGTGCGCGTCATGGGCTGGGACCGCAAGCAGCCCTGCGGCGGCGGCGCTGGCGCCGGCCCGCCGCCCGCCGATCAGGAGGACGCGACGGCGCCCGCCCTCCGGTCCATCTTTCAGCCTCGCTTCAGCGCGCTGCCCGTCGCCCGCGCCGCCAGTCCCGCCGCCGCTTCTGCTGCCGCCGTTGTCCCCAAGACCAAGGTGGGAAACGGCTACAAAAGGCGCAGCGACTTTGCCAGCCGCTCGGCGTACGTGGAGTACGTGCAGGACCACCTGAAGGGCGGCATGGCGGTCCGCATGCTGGAGGACTACGAGGAAGTCAGCGCCGGAGACGAAGGAGAATTCCGATACTGCAACGATGGATCGCCGCCCGTTCAGGTAACGCGCGCTGCTCACACATCTTTTTCCCGGTCAGGATACATCCTCACACAAGTGGGAACGCTTTCAACGCCAGATAAAGCCCGTCAAATATTTTCTGCTCAAGCCAACTTGATTTCAAAACGGCGATATCTGAGTACAAAGTGTCGATGAAGTAAAAATCGCGCCCAATTCACACTCCCCAAAGGAAAAATGAATCAAACCAAACCAAAGACGGCCAAGCAACAGACGCGGTGCGTTTTCCGTACGGCATCCGCCTCCTCTGGTGGTCGTTCATTTTCAAAAACCGAGGAGCGGCACATGTGGGTTTTGAGCCGCTTTCATAAGCAAAAGCAAATCTGAGCGCACGAGCTTGAAAATGGCCCTTTTCAAATGACGTGTGTGTGCAGGTGTACTGGAACGCCCTGTGCAGGACTTACTGGGTCCACTGGCACATGCTGGAGATTGTTGCCAACGCCGGCGCCACCGGGCCCAACGACAAGAACGCCACGGACAAGGCCTCGTCCCTCACCAGGACCATCAGACTGGCGGCAGGTAGGACACGATTTGCGCTTCTTGTGCCACAACCGTCGGCTTGTTGGTGCTCATTTTGTTGCACGCGTCACAGCCAGCCAGAGCATGTTCTCCAAACCTCCGGGCGGCCTCTACTCTCTGCCCTACCTGTGCGAGCGTCGCGGGGCGGCCGAGGACCAAGGCCAGGCGGCGCTGACTCGCGCCGAGTGGTGGGAGGTCCTCTTCTTTGTCAAGAAGCTGGAAGCCGGAGCGCAGCGCGAGATCGTCCGCCTCTTGAGGCACAACCTTGAGCAGCAGGTGCGTACACACTTTGAAGGTTGTCCTGTCCGCATGATGTCCTCGTGCGCGATACGCAGGCCCAAAACTGCTGCTGCACTTTTGCAACTGGACCCCTTGGCTCCTCGTATCCACCATTATCCAAATGCGCCTCATGTTCTTTGTCTGTGAAATGTATTATTATTATTATTTTTTTAAACCATTATTGAAAGGGATACTTTTCAACAGTAAAAAGTGAACATTTTGTCTAGAATGAATGTGGTCAGTCAAAACAACCCCGACAGTGGCAGCCAATTTCAAGCATTTTCATTCCTCTTTCAAGGCAAACACACTATTGTGTGCCTAGACTACATAAACATGGTGGATAACATATGGAAGTTTTGATTGCATTCTCTCACTAGAAAAACCCCCCCACTTTATTCCGTTCTTTAGTAATCACCATTTGAAAATAGGTAGTTTGAGTGACACCAAGAAAAAGATAAGGAGAAAACCATCTTTTAGTGAAAAGATACATTTTCTGCACAACAGTGACTTTGATGCAAATATATTTTATTTAGTGATGCTCTGTGAATTACTATATTTAATGAGACAAATGCTTTGATCATTCACGTCGTCCTTGAAAACTTTTTATTTCATTGGCATTTCATACACCGGCAGCCCATTGAAAAGAAAAGAGATACAATGCTGCCATCTGCTGGCCATAGCTAGTGGGAGTTTAAAAAAAAAAATATATCTGCTCACTCATGAAACCAGAGCTGCCCAAGATGTGCTACCCTTTGAGGGGAAAAAAAAAAAAAATTGTTGACGTCAGTTAACGTCAATGGCAGTATTCGTTGGGAATTACCTTGACGTCAATTAACGTTAACGGCAGGGAAAGCGTTCAAATATTTTTTCTAATTGCTGTCGCCTGATGATGACGTCATCTGTACTGAGGAAGTAGGTAACAACCAATCATGGCTCAGTTTACTGACCAAGTCACATTCCATGACATTACCTACTTCCTCAGTACAGGTGATGTCATCAGTCGACAGCAAGTAGAAAAATGACTTTTGAAAGGTGTTCATTGTACATGAATCACATTTGATTCTGGACAAAATCGGAACTTTTCACTGGTGAAAATTGTTCAATGAGTGGAGTATCCTTTGACGAGGAAACTGCCATTGAGGCCCACAGATGTCTTTTTCAAGGGTGTCCTGGCCAAGAGTCGCAACACAACATTACGTACGCTTCAAACGCTCAATGACAAAGAGCAGCAGGTTAACGACACTTCATTTCCACGTCCTTTCAAATGTCATCAAAGTGATGAGATGTGGAAGTTGAATTGTCTTTCGTAACGAATTCCAACGTGGGAATGCGGCGCCCACCTGTGAACGAAGCTTTGATTGATTGATTGATTTTTGTCTTGTGCCGCCCCAGGAGGCCAGGACGGACGAGTCGGCGCTGGTGGGCCTGACGGTGCCGGCGGATGTGGCCAAGAAGCTGGTCCACTACCTGAAGCAACACCTGCCGCCGTCCTGCCTGGACGAGCTGCTGTGCTCGCACGCCTTCGCCAGACACCACCTGAGGCCGGGAGGCGGAGCCGGAGGCGGGGACGCCGGCGAGTCGCCGCCGGGCGAGGACGACGCCTCCTGCGCCTCGTCTTCCTCCGGGATGGCCTCCTTCTCCAAGAGGGCCAAGAAGGAGCCGCCCGCCGACTGGTCCTGCGTCGGCTCCGACACGGACGCGGAGAGCGAGCTGCCCCCGGAAGATTGCGGCCAATATCCCGACGGCCTGGACGAGATGATGAAGGGTGAGCGGCGCCTCCTTACACGCAGGACACCCAATTTCAGGCATTAAGACCGGGAGAGCGGATTTGTCATTTGGTTTGGTTTTGACCACTTCTTGAAATGAATCGGAACATGCACGAGAGGGTGACGTGGGCCTCGTAACATGTCCAAGCGTTTATTAGGGTGCACCGATTCATTGGCCCCGATTTCCTGAATTTTGGAAGATCGGTCGGTGATCAGCCGATCTTTTCCATCAATCTCATCTTCCGCCTCAGAGGTGTGAAAAAGTCAGCCACTGCCCTCTTCTGCTGAGATGACCAATTGGCTTTTATTTTATAAAGCAAATCAAAAGAGAGGGTGAGAGAGTGCAATAGTGAATTGTATCAGTCACTTCCCCTTCTCTCTCCTTTTTGCTTGGCAAATGTCAAAGCGGTAAACCTGACGCTTGTGGTGAGTGTCACCGAGCTGCAAATGTTTGCTGTTCTGATCTTTTTCCCTTGTTTTGAAGCCATGTTTTTATCGGGGGAAAAGTGTTCCGCTTGCCTCAATTGTGGGTTTGTTTTCTGGCGCGCGCAGTTTTTCAGGGCCCTCGCGTCCTGGGCAAGAAGAGTGTGCTGGAGAAGGTGGCGGAGGTGGTCGACATTGTGAAGAGAGGAGGCTCGCGCTCGTGGGACCCGCTGCAGGCGCTGGCCGGCATCATCTTCCTCAACAGGCTGCTGGAGGACAAGGCCGCCACGCAGGACAAGAACTCGTCCAGGAACGACTCGACGCAGAGCGTGCAGTGAGAGTCAACGAAAGGCGTCTCAAATGTGTTGTCGGTATGGTTTGCGCTCGCTCACTCGCCTCGTTGACTTGTTGCCGCCGGCGCAGGGACAAAGCGGTGAAGCTGCTGGTGGAGCTGCTGGGCTCGCCGTACCGACACATGCCCGCCTGCGCGCTCCGGCTCACCTACTCGCTCATGCTGCGCTTCGAGTGGAGGGTGGCCTTCGCCATCGAGGGCGGCGTCAAGGCCGTCCTCGCGTGCATGCAGGAGATGGCCAACGCCGCGCATGTGCAGCAGCTGGCGCTGGCGGTGAGCGAGCGCGTGCACGTCACAAGTCTTGACAACTTGCAACATTGCTTATATTGTTACAATTATTATTGTATATAAACACATCACAAGTCGAAAATACAAGTTGAAGTTCAAAAAAAAAAAAAAGAGAAAAAGAAAGGGTCAATAGTGTCATTTACATGATCAAAAGGCGTAGGAAGAAGTCGGGCTGGGCGATACGGACCGAAACTCATATCCCCATATATTTTGGCAAAACTATTGAAACGGGATATTTCAATATTTCAGTGAATAGGGGCTAAATCAAATGAATAAATAATAAACTGGTTTCTTCACTTGGTTCGTGAAAAAATGCTGTTCAAATAAAATATAAATGCTGTGTAAGCATCAACTCTAATCAGCCGATCTTTTTCTGAGCTCCATTTACGAGAAAAGCACACACACATTCGCTGATAACTAGAAATGGTTTACTGAAATAGAATGACAGAATTTCTTCCCCTTTCTGAGAAATTCACATATGCAAATAAGGATCATAAGAAAAGCACAAAATATGACAAATCCTAACTGACGGTTTACGACTGGAGCTCCTGCAGCATGCAGCTACACATCCTTTATACTTCAATTTGTGGCACTGTTTAGATGGTGAAAAAAGTATTTGTAGTGCTTCCGGCCCTCGCTTGTCGATCGCTCTCCTCAGTGTCGAGAGTGTCGCTCGTGTAGCTTGTTGCTAACCATTCATGCTCACCGCTGCTCGCTGGCTCACTCTTGCTGTTGCTCACTCGCTTCTCACTCCCACCCCGCAGAGCAGACGACGACTTCTTCTTCTTCATTTTACAAATCAATTGTTCTGCCGTGCTTCGCGTGTTGGAGGAGAGACAATTGCTTGACACACAAGTGCGAAGTGTCTTCTTCAGTGAGCGGTGCAGAAGCGCAACTTGGAACTATATCGATATAGACCAAATGGCCTAATTCCATATCTCCTTTAAAAATATATCGCTATCATTTTTATATCTCCCAGCCCTAGGAAGAAGTACAAAAACGTATCTCGTCCTATTCCTGAATCTACTGGTGGGAATCTTTGACTGTCTCTTGACTGTTTTGAAGTTCAATACAGGTTTTTGTTTGTTTGTTTTTTACAATTAAATACATTTGACATCTGTAAATAAATAAGAAGTTCACCCTAAATTCACTCTAAAAGCTAAAAAATACAAATAAAATAAAATTAGTTACAACATGGCACAATCCAACTGCGTTAAAGTTCCAACTAATGTTAATCCGACCACTAACTAATTCTGGCTCATTTAATAGCTCGTAGCTCGTAGCAAAGTTGTTTTTCATCAAAAAGATGAGAAAATTATGTGAATTATTTTAGATCCGAAATATTCAACATAATCTGCTGATTAAAAACAAAAACAAAACAGGTATAAAATGATTGACAGTTTTGAACTAAAACGAGATGAATAAAAAAGTTTTTTGTACTAAAATAAAGACTAAGATGCTCGATTTATGGTCCACTAAATAAAAACAGGATGAGGTTGACTAACAATGATTAAAAACTAAGAAGCAGGACTGAAACTGGACTCAATTTGAAAATGGCCAATAAAATGAACACTTAGTGGGCCAGAAAAAGGCGTCCGCCTTTTGGCCAGTTGAACATGCGGCCGAGCCTGCGCCGCGATCGGCCGGCAGCCACGTCACTCACCGCGAGCGCTCGCTCTGTCTGCGCCCGTCAGACGCTGAAGGTGCTGACGGGGGCCAGCAAGTACGAGCCGTGCGGCAACGGCGGCGTTCCCGCCCTCTCCGAGTCGGGCGCTCAGATGATGCTGGAGATCTTCGCCAGCATCGGCTCGGCCACGCCCCAAGGCTCCAAAGGCCCGCTGGCCGCCGTGCCCGCCGCCCTCGACCTCATGCTGAGGACGCCGGGGTAAGCGAGGCCGCCTCCGTTTCATGTTGATGCCTTATTAACCAGGCGGCGCCGTGGGCAGCTGCGCGTCGGCGGTGCGCAACGGCCTGATGGTCATCGTGACGCTGGTCTCCAACCACAAGACGTTGGCCTCGCAGCTGGTGGCGTGCGGCGTCAAGGGCGTCCTGGACAAATGTCTGGCGCTGTCCCAGAACGAGACCATGCTGGCCATCGTCGCCCTCAACCACATCTTCCTGGCGCAGAAGCTCGACAGCAAAGGTGAGCCGAGCGCATCCTCGCAACGCTCTCATCTCGTCCGTCTTTATTTCCGCAACACCTTTCAGATGCTTCACGTAAAAAGTAAAACAATCAAAAGGACAGATTTTCGGATTCCCTCCCGCCCTCCACCAGGGGTCCCCCAATGAAATTGGCAAGAGGAGCACGAAGCCCATCATCCCAATTGACCGGCGTCCAGACATGAAAAAAACAGACAACCGCAATCGTTTCATTGTCTGCTTTTCATTCGCTTGTAAAGCTTGACAAAAACTTCCGTTTCTTAAACACGGTGTTCCCTCGCTGTAATTCAATTCACGTTTTGCAGCCTCGCTGTATTGTGGATTTCTTTAGTGCACTGTTGCATGCATTTTTTTTTTAACAGTAATTTAGCCATTTTAGAAAATGTATGAAGGTTTGAACATTGAGAATGTTTAAACTAGGGCAGCACGATATTGGAAAAACATGCAATATAGTTGCTGAATATAGCGATATCGATATTATTGCGATATCTAACGTACCTAAGGAAATGACATTTTTATTATCTAATGAAAGAATAACATTTTTCATATGACAAAATAAGCAACCTTGATGTAATCTTAGTTCATTAATAGTAATTATGTCTTGACAATGTTCAACTATTGACTGGTCAAATTCCGATAAAAGCATCAAATTCTATATGAAACTTGTCTTTGTGATATGCATATTGCAAGGGCCAATATCACAATATCAATAATTATTTTTTTTGCTATATTGTGCAGCCTTACTTTAAACGAGCGAAATGTGAGAAAATGTAAATGCCTCAATGAGAAAAGTGTCTAAAGTGTGTTTTAGAGCCTTAAAACATTTGTGATAAATGCTAATCATAACGCTAACCACTTTTCATGTATTTTTTGGAAGCGAACGAAGCCCAGTGCAAAATGAGGGAAGACTGTATTTCTTTTTGACTGCCCCTCATACTCGAGAAAGGAATTGAATTGAATCCATTTGTTCCGGAGGTTGTTTTGCGCACAAAGTTGCCAGATCCGCCCCTTGGCTGTCTTTGCCCCTCCCTTAACCCCGAGCGCCGTCGGTGCGCGCACGTCCTCAGACCCTCCGGAGCAGCTGGACCTGAAGGACGCCCAGCTGCAGAAGTTGCTGCTGAGTCTGAAGGGGAGGACGGCCACGGCCAAAGAAGTCATCCACACTCTGGAGCAGCTGCTGTGCCAGTCGGCGTCTCAGCTGGAGGGCTTGCGCGGACAGGTAGCCCGGCGCCGGCGCCGGCTCCACCCGCAGCCACTTGCCACACTTGCCACACTTGCCACACTTGCCACACTTGCCCGTCGTGTCGTCCGCAGGTCTCGCAAAGTCAGGACATGCTTCAGGACCTCCTGCACCTGATGGAGCCCCTGCGCGCCGACCGGACCGTCCAGCTGGCCATCCTCAGGTAGCCCGCCCGCCTTTGCCGCCGCCCTCCGTCCCCCTCCCCAGCGTGCTCACGATCCCGCCCGCCAGGATCCTCAACAAGTTGCTGGACAGCTACCAGGAGGACGCGCTGCCCTGGCACCACAGCATCAAGCCCTGCCTGGCCTCCATGAGCGCCTTCATCGGCGACAAAGAGGTGAGGCCCGTGCGTGCGTCCATGAGGACTAATATGAAGGTCGTGATCTGATTATTATCACCATGTTGTGGGGAGGTTGGCAGGACAAAAAAGGCTCACAATATTGTAAAAAATGAGCTCATACTTCAAAAAAACACATTACAGCAATGCATAAAAACCGCCGATAATCTCAAGTGACACTTCATATTGAGGCACTTAGGTTCGGATTTGAAACATCGAAGGGCCAAAACATGCCTGGTCAAAATGAAACGTTACATTCAAGTGAAAATATTGCGATATTGTTGCATCCCTAACGAGGGCGCGCGGCTGGCAGGAGCTGACTGAGCGAGCGAGCGAGCGTCTGCCGGCAGGTTGTCCAGCAGCTGGTGTCCTTCCTGTATCGCGTGACGTGCGTCAACAAGGACTACGCCGTGGTGATGTGCCGCCTGGGCACCAAAGAGGTTCTGATCAAGGCTCAGGACAAACATGGCGCCGGGCTGGCCGCCGCGGGCGAGCTCCGAGACGTGGTGGCCGATTGCGACAAGTACGCCAGCCTCTACAACAGCATGACCACCAGCGTGCTCGCCGGGTGCATTCAGGTACGGCGCCGTTTCCAACCGTTCTGGTGACCATTATGAGGAGAAAGAAAGAAAGCAGAATTTCCCCAGGCAATAGTTCTCAAAAAGGACTTTAGAGTTTTTGCTTTGTTGCAGTGGCCGTTCCGGCACGTTGCTAATTGATGTGCGTTAGGAGTCAGACTTCTTTTTGTGGCGTTTCTCTCCCTCATAATGGACACGTGGTCAAAATAGTGTCGATGTTGTGCTGAGCTCAAGCGCAGCGCAACCTGCAGGGACGCGTTGGTCGTGACCGTCACTGAGCAAGCCCAATTGCGAGACAGTCGGCGGTGACGCTGTTGTGTGACGTGTGCTGTGCCATCAGATGGTGCTGGGCCAGATCGAGGAGCATCGGCGCAGCCACGAGCCCGTCAACATTCCCTTCTTTGACGTCTTCCTCAGGAATCTCTGCCAAGGTCAGCCGGGACTGTTTCTCATCTCATTTCATCAAGAACGCTCGCTCCATTTCCTTTGCAAATCATCCGCACTCCTGACGCTTATCGTTTCGAGGAGACATCAACTATATTTGACAAACGAGTCTCGACACGGCCACGGGCCAGCTGGGAGGTCGTCGGTGGGTTCGATCGCCAGCCGGCCGGGTCAGAGCAAACGCGATCAAAATGGGATCCGTTTGCCCTCCCTGCTTGCAATTGGGGGCTTCGATCGGCAAATGAATCGGAGCGCGACCGCTGCCGCTGCCTCGGGATGGCTCGAATAAATGCAGAGAACAAATTTCACCACCCTGCAATCAATCAGTGGTACTTGAACAGCATCCCTCCAGCTTAACTGCAGGAGGGCGAGAACAAATTCCCAAAAGCCCAAATAAAAAAAAGAGAGCTTGAGAAGGAGCCGGAAATATGCACGTCCCCCTTCAGGATGCAATGGATGGATGCCGAGTGGGCCACAGTTTGCACAATATGTGGTGCAAAAAAAAAAGAAAAAAAAAGTTTAACTCCAATAGTGCGAGAGTCTATTTAATAAGTGGAAGCAGTGCAAGAAAACACCAACAGGCAAGCGAGTCCTGTCCGGTTGGTCCATGCAGAAATCACCATGGCAACGGCAAGGCGACATAAAAGGAAATTGATTTCAAAGGTGCTACTTCCATTTTTTTTAAGAGACGCGGTTTTTCACCTTGTTTCCAAAAAACAAACATTTATTTTTTTTTTTTTTTAAACAAATAGTCCTATGTCACTGGCTGTGTGTGAGGGAGCCTTATATTGTTGTTGCAATACACCAGAGGGAGCTGTGAGCTGGCGTTTTGCATTCACACATAAGCAGACAACGAAATCCATTTGTTCTTCTGGACCAAATCGTCAACACGTCGGACTCGGATCATTTGCAGGCCATTAGCGTGAGTGAGTGAGTGAGTGTGATTAAGAGTCGGGCGCATTTTTCTGCACTTGCATCTGCACTTTCAACGTGAATGGTGACACTTGCACCATTTTGATTTGTTACAAATCGTTATGCAAGAAGCGTATTGCCAAACTGGATGATTGCCTACACTTTGATTGAACTACAATGTATTATTTTAAGTATGAAATATGCAAATGAGCGCCTTTTGTGACGCGCCGTCCGTCTATCTGAGGCGCTTTTTGTGTAAATGCGTGTGCGTGTTGTCGTCAGGCTCCAGCATGGAGCTGAAGGAGGACAAATGTTGGGAGAAGGTGGAGGTGTCGTCCAATCACCATCGAGCCACCAAACTGAGCGACAAGAATGTGAAAACGTACTGGGAGTCCAACGGGCCCACCGGATCGCACTTCATCAACATCTTCATGCACAGAGGCGTCGTCGTCAGGTCACATGACGTCCTCTCCTCGCCTCGCCTTTGCCCAAGCCGTCTTGTACACATTTGTCAACGTGTTTGCTTTGTGTTGGCGCGCGTGCAGGGAGCTGGCCATCCTGGTGGCCAGCGAGGACTCCAGCTACATGCCGGCCCGGGTCCTGGTTCTGGCCGGAGACGATCCGGGAAATATTAGCAGCGAGCTCAACACGGTGACCGACGTCGTTCTGGCACGCAGCAGTGGCCGTCCGTTCACGTCGTTGATGCCGCTCTCTGCGTTTGTGCGCAGGTCAACGTGCCGACGTCAGCCAGTCGGGTGGTTCTGCTGGAAAACGTGAGCAGGTTCTGGCCCATCATTCAGATCCGCATCAAGAGATGCCAGCAGGTGCGTCGGCCTTTGATTTCAGCAGAAAGGGACCAACGGACGCCTTTGAACACACGATTGTAAACGCATTTGCCGAGTTCGGAACGAGTCACTCGTTGCCGCTCCCGAGTCCTCAAACACGACGCAATCTGCTGAATTCCAACCTTTTCAAGTTTGATGGGAATGATCAAAACCTTTTGTCCCGTTAAACCTGATTCAGAGCGTCAACTAAACAAAAAATATGATGCATCTTTTCACAAAAAGCTTGTTTTCTTTTCTATTTTCGCTCAATGTCGCTCAAATGACCTCTTTTTCAAATGGTGATTACTAAAGAACGGAGTAAGGTAGAAACATACCATTTTTTTTTTTGGAATGAAAGAGTGGACTGCCATCTTTCATTTGGTATCCAAATTAGCACACAATATAGAGTTAAAAGGCTTGTAATCAGCTGGCACTGTGAGGATAACGTGTGGCAGTCGGAGTTAAAAGTAAAAGTTTGTATTTCCCGAAATAAGGATGGAGATTGACAGACGTCACTATCAGTTTGCCAGAAATGATTTCCGTTCCTTTTTGGATATTGTGCTTGACGCCGCCAACCGTTTGCCCTCGCTGTGCGCCCGCAGGGCGGGATCGACACCCGGGTTCACGGTTTTGAGGTGGTGGGTCCCAAGAACACCTTCTGGCCCGTGTTCAAAGAGCAGCTGTGCTGTCGGACCTTCCTGTTCTACAGCACCAAAGCGCACTCGTGGTCGACGGAGGTGGCCGACGACAAGACGCGCCTCCTGCAGCTCTTCAACAAGTAGCAGCCCCGCCTCCCGCTCTCGACCCGCCGACCGGCGACTGGCTGGCTGGCTCGCTCACGCTCACGCTCACGCTCTGGCTGTGCTTTTTTTTTGTTTTGTTTTTGTTTTGTTGTCAGGCTGAACAGCGCCCTCAGGCACGAGCAGATGTTTGCCGACCGCTTCCTGCCGGACGCCGAAGCGGCCGAAGCCTTGGGTCGAACCTGCTGGGAGGCGCTGGTCACGCCCATCGTGCGCGCCATCACCTCGGCAGGTTTGTGCGTCTGCTGGCAAATGGAGTCGCTCGACGAGCAATCGTCGTCGTCATTCCGTGCTCAACCACAACAAAACTGTTTGTTGTCGTCAGTTGCCGAGTAGCAAGAAAGCAAATTCTTATTTGTGTACGACATGCGACGTCAACTTGTCAGATCGTGTGAAGAGATCTTAAAGCTACTTTGTTTTTCGTCATTTCACGTACTTGCGTAATAAAGCCAAGCCACTGACCTGTATATATGACTGGATAGCCGATAGCCCATACACGCCAGTGCAAGCCGAATGAAACGAAAATGTTCTTCAATTTGAGTTGAAATGGTTTTGTGACGGGCGACGCGGCCGATCGCGTGCGCGTGTTCTCCAAGAAGAAGGAAACGAAACAAAGCTGACGCATCGCTCGGCTCACCGAAAGCAAGTTTCAATCCGGCACCGTGCCGAATATGTGCTGCGGCCTCGTCAAGCCATTCCGTGATGTCTCGAAATGAATCCGGTCGCGGCTTGCCGTGCGTGAAGATTGTTGGATTGTGTCGGTCTCCCCAGAATCGGGTGGCTCCAGCCCGCTGTCCTGGCTGCTCGGCGAGTACCTGGACAAATCAGACTCCGCCCACCACCGCTACAAAAGCCGCGCGGCCATCTTCAACTCCCGCGTCAGACGCCTGACGCACCTCCTGGTGCACGTGGATGCCGACCCGGACCACGTCGGACCTCCCGTCAAGTCTCGTGAGTGCGGCGAGTCGGACACGAATGTTGCACGAATGTTGCACGTGGCCGCCAATCGCCCGTCTGCTAACCCTTCCTGCAGAAGGCAAAGAGGCCGATAACAAAGATGGCGCAGTGGCCCCTTCTTCATCGGTCAAGCCTCAAGCGAAGAGCAGCAGCATCGCAGACATCGCTCTCTGCTGGCAGGAGGTGGTACAGCAGCAGGTGAGAGAGGCGGCTTTGCCGTTGACTCGCTTGCTCGCGGTGGTCAAAATGTTTGTTGTTCAGGTGAAGAGCTTCTTGGAAGGCAGCTGCGAGCGCGCCGACTTTGTGGAGCGTTACCGCGCGTTGTACGTGCGTCTGAAGAAGGCCACGGAAGAGCTGTTTGGCCAGCAGACGGCCTTCGTGCTGGCCCTGCGACACGGTTTCTCCGCCGCGCTGCTGCAGCTGTCCATCCTCAGAGCCATGCACGTAAGTCCGTCCGCCTTTTGGGCTCGGCCGCAATGTGACCCCCGCGCGCAGCCCTTGAAAAGTTTGCGCCGGCGCGCAGGTGAGCGAGCGCTTTGCCCACTACGTGGACCAGACGTTGCAGGGCAGCGGCTCGGCTTTCGGCAGCGCCGAAACTCTGGAGCGGCTTCAGCAGTTTTTGGAGCCCATGCTCTTCCTGTCGGGATTGGAGCTGGCCAACACCTTCGAGCACTTCTACAGGTCAGATGGCTTGACCAAAGGATTTTTGCCGAGTTTGGGTTGAGGAAATGAACGTGCTGACGTGGGCCGTGCGCGCAGGTACTACCTAGCGGACCGTCTGCTGGCGCACACCAACGTGTGGTTGGAAGCTTTTGTGGTGGAGCAGCTGGGCTCGTGCTTCCCCAACCGCTTCCCCCAGCAGATGTTGAAGAACCTGAGCGAGTCGTCGGACCTGCAGAGCGACTTCCACCTGTACCGCCTGCAGCAGCTGGACCGCGCGCTGCACGGCCGGCAGGTGGGCCGCGCCGTCGGTCGCCGGGCTCCTCTCCTCTCCTCTCCCCTCGGCCGGCTCGGGATCACCTCCCCTTCGTCTCGTCCTCGCGCAGATGGACGGCGAGGAGTCGGAGGAGTCCGAGCGGGAGAGCGAGCAGGAGGTGGACGTTCGAGTCCTGCTCCTGTCTCCTCGCTGCTGGACCGTCTCGTCCCTCTGCTTCATGGACGACCCGGCGCGACGATTCCCGGCCGGCCTCTGCTCATACCTGGCGCAGTTTGCGCACTTCTACTGCCACGGTGAGCGCACGCGAAACCCTCCCGCTCGACTTGCCGTGCCGCGGCCCCGCCGGAGATCTTGAGGAAGTGATCCCGCGGTCCGAACAATATTTGGCACCCGCGGCTCGGTTTCCGGATACGGACGCAAAAATGGATTGGGTGGCTCAAATGTTTTGTCGTTTGTCCAAAAATGCCCTTCGCGACTCCTTGAAGGTCGCTGCAGCCCAAAAGTTCAAATTGGAGTCCGCGTATGAAAATGAATGACGAATAGACGACCTGCATTGCTTTTAAGCTGCTCGTGCGTCTTGGGGAACTTGCAAAGCTGGTCTCATTAAAAAAAAAAAAAAAAAAACGTCACGGGATTTGTGGTTAAAATGGAAACTCGTTTGTTGACGACTCGTAGGCCAGTCGGCGTCTGCCGGAAATCGGGGAAAGCCCGGAGGTCTCCAGTGGACGTGGCTGGGTCACGCCCACCTGCAGTTTGGCTCCTTGACGCTTCACGTGTCCACGCTGCAGATGTTCATCCTGCTGCAATTCAACACGCGCGAGGTAACGCATACGCACGCACGCACGCACGCATGCGCAGATTGTAAGGAAAGTGCTGGTCTTGCAGGAAGTGGGTGTGGCCTCTGTTCTGGAAGGATGTGGCCTATCAAAAGAGGTGGTGCTTCATGCTCTGCAGCCTCTGATCGAAGATGGCGGACCGCTCAGTTGCAGCCACCCGCAAGACCCCTGCCAAGGTCACACAAATACACAACACGAGACGAGACGAGACGAGACGAGACGTGCTTCTCACAAGTCGAAGTCAGCAAATTGACATGATTGAATGAAAAAGTGTTGAAAGCAAAATGGAAGTTGTTGGTCCAAACTCAAGCGACGCTGTTGAATATGTTGCGTCCCAAAATGTCTCTTGTTTTCCCCCTGATGGGCTTCTTTGAGTCTTTCCTTGCCCTCTTGTGGTTGCTTCAGCAGGATGAGGTTCATATTTGTCCACTGTGGCTGCCTGAAGCCATTTAAGACTCTTTTTGTGGTGTTTAGTTTAGTTTATTCATTTTTTCCTTTTGGACACATTACAGTTTACATCAATCACATCACATCATTTGCAACATTGACATCCGAAAGAAGGGCTGACGGGTAGAAGCCGAAGCTTATTCGAGACCCGTCCCCATCGACCCATGACTATAACGCATCAATCATATACATTATTTAGAATAGTCATGAATTTTGATCGTTATCCATCCCATCCTATCCCAGACACTGCTCGCTCACTTCATCTTGAATGTCCGTGTGTCGATTGTGGCTAGTCGCAGTCATTTGGCACTGGTGAGTCGGTCCCCAGACGCCGCCAGCAGCAAGCCCACCCCGCCAGGCGAGCAGCCAAGGCAAGCGCAATTCTTCTCTTTCACCAGTAGGGTCTTCGCTGACCTCAGATCAGCTTTCACACATGTTGTGCTTTCCAGAAGAGTAGATCGGCTTGCATTCGGCCCATTGCTTTCAAGCAATTTCAGCACTCGATTCTGGTCAGGTAGCACCACTGGTTGCTAGCATGTTGTGGATCTGATGACTCCTGTGCGCTGCCCAGCCGAGCGGCCCACGCCAGCCGCATTCCAGGAACCAGACCACCAACCCCATTTTGCGTATTGACAGCAGATTCATTGGAGCCACAATACAGCCTTATCATGTAGCCTTGACTGTTAGAACAAACGGAATTCGAGCCAGACAATATTTACATTCAAACGGGAACAGCAATACATGTTATCAATGCAGGTGTATAAACAAGAGTTAGCCTTGGCAAAGTCAGCAAGTAATCATATACAACTCCAGCTTTGAGTAATTTGCGATATTGTGAATTACTGTTGTCTCTCAAGCGCTGCCAATTCCTCAGCTCCTTTCACGATTCGTGTTTTTAGTTGACCAGAGTTATCTTTAGTTTGAATCCAAATTCGGCAGTCTTTTGTCCACGTGCTTTCGATAAGTCCATTCTTTCTCATTTGTCGAGCCTTTTTGGCCATGTCAGCATTTCGTTTGGTGAGGTTTTCGTTGATGTAGACATGTTTCCCACGAAGCTAGTGACGGTCTCTCAGTCGATCAATCTTTTTCTTTCTGTCAACAAACCTGATCAGAACCGCCGGTGGTCGCGTCCCTCCAGTTGGAAGCCAAAAGCACATCTGAATGTGCGCAGGATCAACAGTTAATCCCAAATCTCTGAGTTGAAGTGTCACTTGCTGTTCCACAGTCTCGTTCCCTGAAGATTGGTCAGAATCTTCCGTGCTCGTGCTAGCCGCAGCTATCGAAGGGCCACGGCGCGGCTTGATCTCGATACCGGTGACTATCGCATCGTTGAGACGAAGATTTTGTTCCAAATCATCCACTTTTTGTTCCAAGGCAACAATGCGCCGATCTTTTCCCTGCGTCTCTTTCTTCAATTGCTGTATTTCCTGAAGAAGTGGCTCAATGCTCTTCTTCATTTCAAGTCATTCGGCAACCATTCCACTGAGTTTCACAAGAGAAGATTTGATCTCCTCATTCTCGTCAGCGCTTTTTCCGCCAGGCATTCTGCAACAATGTCGGCAAAAATCCCAATGCAAAAATCAACAAGTAGTTAAGATTCACGAGCGAGTGCAGGAGCAAGTACAGATGCAAAATATGTGTCAAATATGAGTGGAAGGAAATGGGAACTGATCGGCGTTAAAGGGGAAGTCGACCCCAAATTGTCGTGACAATAATAGCGTCTATGTTGCCGTCAAATGAAAATGACATCACAGCTGCGCAGGTAACGACCGATCGCGGCTCACCTGCAGCTCTCCCTGTGGTGGTGGTTGGCCGTCATCCGTCTCAGTGTGGATGAACTCCTCCTGGGTGCCTTTCCTCACAGGGTTCTTCTGTGCCCCACCATGTTGAGCTTTGCGTGTGTGTCTGTGGGTACGATCATGGGGAGATGGAATCTTTTTATTGTATTAGGGATGTTTTAATTGTTCAGCACTTTGAGTTGTGTTTGAATGTATGAAAGGTGCAAGAGAAATCACGTTTGATGACCTTTTTTTGTAGTTTGGTCATGTGACGTTTGCAAGTGAAGCCGTGATCGGCCGTTACCTGAGCAACTGTGATGTCATTGTGACAAAATGGCCGCCCCCTGAGATAGATATAAATGGGTGTTTTTTTGTTTTTTTTTGCTTCTTAGCTCATATTTCATAAATCTGATATTGATCAGAAAAAAAAGTTGCGTTGACTTCCCCTTGAACTCATTCACTCATTCACAGACATCTTCACTGAAGCAACCCCCATTGGCTTAGATTTGGACGGATTTTGCAAGGCCCACAGAATATTGGCTTCTCATGCTCTAAAAACATGGAAGCTACCAAAAAGAAAGATTCGTCTCTTCATGCATCAGGGAAAAAAAACTCAAGTATATTTGTATCTGTTTCCGGTTTGCGGCAATTAGCATTAGGATATAGCCAAGGTTCATCAATTCACATTCCTGGTGAAAACGCTTGACAAAAAGAGCTTGTTGCAACATGGCCCTGGCCGATCTCTTATACTCTATTTCCGCCTGCTGGCCGTTTTTTTTTTGTAATAACGACCATTGCTTGTGTGACGTGTGACTGGCCGCTTGCTTTCAGGTGTGTTGCGGCTAAAGCGTTTGGCGGCGAGCGGCCCGTCCGCACGCGTGGAGCTTCAGCCGCGCCAGACGTACCTGAATGTGGACAAAGACGCCACGGCGGCGCTGGAGACCAAACGCAACTTCATCTACTGCCTGATCGTCAACATCCTCAAGCAGGAGAAGGAGATGCATATCGACAACCTGGTTTTCAAGGTCGCTGGCTGGCTGGCTGGCTTCTCGCTCGCCGCACGTCCCCGCGCCCGCTTCACGCGCCATCTTGCCTCCCTCCCGCCCCGCAGGTTCTCCACGCGTGCCACAAGCGGGAAGCCAGCCGCTCTCCGGCCTCCGGCGCCGCTTGCGGTCCGGCCGGCTTCAGCTGCAGCACGGGCGACGTCCTCTCGTGCATCATGCACGTGATGAGCAAAGGTTGCGTCCGCCGCAACCCGGAGCAGCCGCACGTGGTGGAGTTCCTCCCCGAGGACCCGGCCACGCCGCAGAAGGGCCACGCGCACCTCTCCTTTGCCACCGCCGACGGCAGCCGCGCCAGGTCAGCGTCGCCCTTGACACCCGCTAACGGACTTTCACCTCAATTTGCGACGCGATGCGGACGAGCCGTTTTTGGTTTTGTTTTTTGGGGGCTGAGCTGCAAAAAAAAAAAAAAAAAGTGGCATAACAAAAAAAAAAGGGTTGGAAGTAGGGATGCATGATAAATACTATTTTCAACAGATAGCGATAAAGCAATAATTTAGAATGCCGTTAACTGATATGTAAGCCGATAATTGTTTGCAAAATGACCTTGAATCCAAATATACTTTGGAGTCCAACAGATTTTGTAAAACACGGTGGAGCTGAATTTGATGGAGTTTAACAATTTTGGAGAGACCGTAAAAAGGCCACACTGGCGACCGCCATGTTGCCTGATGCAGCATCTGTCGACACGAGTCGCACTCGTTATGTCACAAATGTGCGACACTTCCATAGGAGAGGGGAGGGGTTGAGCAGTCGCGCACAACTTGAGCCACAACCACAACAGATGGACCAACGTAGCAATTAGGCGCATTTCCTTCTGATCTGGTTCATCTGTTTGGCGTCAAATTGGTGGCGAACGATCGGCCACCAATACGATCGTACATCCCGATTGGAAAGGCGCACGTGTGATGTTTCAGCTCGCCGGCGGTCCCCGGCGTGTTTTTGGACGGCGCGGCGGTGGACTGCGCTCTGTTCTCAAGCGGCCGCAGCATGACGCCCGAGGAAGTGTCTCAGCTGATGCGCACCACCGTCCAGCAGGTGCCCACAAAACGGCGCCCGCCAATCTCCGCCTGTTGCCGTCTTTCCCAACTTCCTCCCTCGGCAGGTGGCGTCCACCCTGAGCGTGGAGCCGGACCGGGCCGAGCACCTTCTGGTCCACTGCGGCTGGAACGCCGACCTCCTGGTGCGCCGCTACACGGACGACCCCGACGGCGTGGCGGCGGCGGCCGGACTGGAATGCGCCCGCCCCCAGGCGCCGCCCGGCCCCGAATCGGCCTGCCCCGTCTGCCTGGTCCCCCGCGGCGCCGACCCCGACCCGCCTCCCGCGCTCGGCTGCTTGCACTACTGCTGCAGGGTCAGGAGGCGCCCACCTGGCGTGTGCGTGCGTGCGTGCGCACGTGCGTGACGACGCTGTGCTCGTGTTGCAGTCGTGCTGGCGCGAGTATCTGAGCGCTCGCATCGAGCAGAACCTGGTGACCAACTGTAACTGTCCCATCCCCGAGTGCCCGGCCCAGCCCACCTCGCGTTTCTTCCTCAACATCGTCACCGACAAGGACACGCTTGCCAAGGTGCCACACGCGTCACCATTGCACGCACACTCGCAAATGTTCCGTCCACGTAGAAATCACTTTGACATCATCGATCGCTTTGTGGGACGAGCATTTAAAAAAACAAACAACAACAACTCAGTATTAGGAGTGTGACGATATATCGATACGCCTACTCAAGTATTGCGATATTTATTATGGTCATGATTTATTGACCCGCAATGACTGTGGCGGGCCACTAGGGGGAGCGCCTCATAAGAGTGGCTGTGAGACATACGCAAGTCTTCAGGCGAAGAAGACTCATCAGCGCACTTTGACTTGTCCCAAAACGGACTCACTTTTGTGGATTCGACTTGATACGAACGAACACTTTTGCAGTGTTACACACAAAAAAATGCGTCAGTTTATAAAATGAAAGAATTGACTGACATGTTGCATGACAATCGTGTTTAAGAAAGACAGAAATGTGTCGTCTTGTTAGCAAGACGTTGCTGTGGCTTTCGCCCCTTTTCAATGTGAAGTCTTGCCGTGCCTTCCACGTTGTTGGTTTTTTTTGCTTTTCAGTATGAGAAGGCGCGTCTGCGAGGCTTCGTGGAGTCGTGCTCCAACCTGACGTGGTGCACCAACCCGCAAGGCTGCGATCAGATCCTGTGCAAGGAGAACATGGGCAGCATGGGAACCTGCTCCAAGTGCTGCTGGTCCTCCTGCTTCAACTGCAACTTCCCCGAGGTGGCCGCAAGCCGAGCCGGATCGCTCGGCTGACGTCACGTCACGTCACGTCACGTCACGTGACGTCACGTCACGTCACGTCACGTCACGTCACGTCACGTCACGTCACGTCACGTCACGTCACGTCACGTCACGTCACGTCACGTCACGTCACGTCACGTCACGTCACGTCACGTCACGTCACGTCACGTCACGTCACGTCACGTCACGTCACGTCACGTCACGTCACGTCACGTCACGTCACGTCACGTCTTCCTTGCTTGCTTCCCCGCAGGCGCACTACCCGGCCAGCTGCAGTCACATGTCGCAGTGGATGGACGACGGCGGCTTCTACGAGGGCATGAGCGCCGAGGCGCAGAGCAAACATCTGGCCAAGCTCATCTCCAAGCGATGCCCCAGCTGCCAAGCGCAGATCGAGAAGAACGAAGGATGCCTGCAGTGAGTACGCGCGCTCGCTCGTTCGTTCGCTCGTTCGTTCGTTCGTTCGTTCGTTCGTTCGTTCGTTCGTTCGTTCGTTCGTTCGTTCGTTCGTTCGTTCGTTCGTTTGTTCGTTCGTTCGTTCGTTCGCTCGTTCGTTCGCTCGTTTGCTCGCTCGTTCGTTCGCTCGTTCGCTCGTTCGCTCGTTCGCTCGTTCGTTCGTTCGTTCGTTCGTTCGTTCGCTCGTTCGCTCGTTCGCTCGTTCGTTCGTTCGTTCGTTCGTTCGTTCGTTCGGCCTGCTCGCCTGCAGATGCGACTGGACCGGTGCCAGCTGGTGAAGTCACGCGGCGGCCATCTTGCTCCTCCCATCTCACCAGCACACTACTGCAACGACTCTACGCTAAACGTACACATGAGAAACAGCAGTAGTCGGCTGGAGGCGGGGTTCACTATCAAGTAAAAAAAAAAAATTAATGAACAAGTAGATGGTATGTGCCGCTTTGAAGAACCCCGTTTTCTTTTCTCACTCACTTCCTTACACCCCAATATTATGCTACGTTCTCACCAAATCCGGAAAGGCGAACTGGAACGCTTCCTTCGCAACACTTTCACCGAGTAGGTTTTTTTTTTTTTTTTGGAACGATTGCCGCTCATTCGCGTTTTGGTGCTCACCGGAGCGGAGGAGGCGTGTCCCTTGTGAACAAGGAAGTGGAGCACTTTAGCGAGTCAACAAAAAGTGAGCACCGCCAACAACTACTTTCACTTCTTTCCTGGGACTAAACTGCCGTGGCACTATTTTCTCTTCTTTGGAGAACTTTGGCTTTTTTAGTGGCAATCGGGTGGCCGGCATTTGTGCTAAAAATAGCTTTGGCATGAATAATGAGCGCTGCTGCTAACTGGGTGCAGTTCAAAGGCAATAAACAGACTTCATTCTGTCCCGGCTGGCCGTGTCGTTGCGCTCGCGGCGACAATCGAGAGGACGCTGTGTGTGACGTGGCCCCTACTCAAAGCCGATTGGCTACCACCAGGCCAGACGTGTGGATTTTGGATGTTCGCACTTTTGTTGCGTTGCGCGCCAACTCCACTGACTACAATGCAAACGCAACACCGAATCGCCGTCCCTCGCTTTTGGCACAAGCTTCTTTTGTGGAATTAGTGCTAATAAAAATATATATACAAGTCTCCTCCTTAAAGTCTGAAGTCCTCATTTTTTTGATGTTGAATACATTTAAAACACGATAAATGATGCTGTTCCTACTACGTAGTGTCTCAAATGTTGTCCAATTTGGATATTGTGAATGTATAGGAAGATATGGTGAAAAAGGTTTGTTGGGAGGAGCAACATGGCCGCCTGGTGACCTCAAAAGTCTCGGCCTATCGGCTATCCGCTCACATGTTGAGACGAGATGAGGGTTCCGTCGGTTCACTTTTGCCGACTTGTGTTGTTGGTCAGTATGACGTGCGCCAAGTGCAACTACGGCTTCTGCTGGCGCTGCCTGAAAGCGTGGAAGCCCACGCACAAGGACTACTACAACTGTGCCGCCATGGTGCGTAAACACACACACAGGCACGCCGGCCCAATCCTTGGCGCCGCACCTGACGGTCGGCTGGCTTGTCACCGCAGGTGAGTAAAGTGGCGCGACATGAGAAGAAGTTTCAGGACGTGAACGAGAGGTGCACCTTCCAGCACCAGGCCAAGGTACGAGCGGTCGTGCAATCGCACGCACAGGACAGGAAGTAGTTGGCGCCACAATTTCTCTTTTTTTCCGCCTCCAGGACTTTGCGGTGGGCCTGGAGAAGAAGGTGTCGTCCATCAACGAGGCGCTACAGATGAAGTCCCTCACGTTCGTCATGGACGCCTGCAAGATCCTGGCGCACGCTCGCAAGGTGAGCTCGTGGCACGATGATGTCGTGGTCACGTGATCGCCGTCGTCTTTTGTTGCCGTGGCTCCAAAACCCTTGGAAGTCATTCCTTCATGTTGACAAATCGTCAGGGTTGTCGTCGCTTTGCAAGTTTTGTTCGTTAAATTGCTGCTTCTGTTAGTTTTTAGTGCTTTGAGTTATTTCATGTTTACCGTCGTCGTGCGTGACACGCTTTCAAATGTTGTCATTCCGGTTCATATCCAAATAAATGGATTTCAAATCATCCCAAAAGGCTCCAACATGAAATTGATTTCCAAGGATAGTTTTGCTCAAATTATTTGGGATCGGGCCGATATGGGAAAATGTGAGGTCATTTTCCATCGGCGTCGTGACCTGTTGATTTCAGCCGTGTTCCGGTCGGCGATCACGTGACATCTTCAGTTAATAGTGAGCCTTGTGCAAATCACTCGCGAGCTTGCGTCCTGGCCACGTTTCTCACGACTTCCTGTTGCTTGTGCCACAGAAAAGCGACGCTTGTGAGTTTCTTTTTTCATTTCAGACGGCCATTTGATTGTTTATTTGCATTGCTAACAGCAGTTATGTTGCAGTTTATGCACAGCTATTCGTATTCATTTATATTCGTTTAGATTATTTCAGTTTTACAGAAGATAAAGTCGAAAGATTGAAGACAGTAAAAACTTTACTCCAGCCTCTTCATTTTTCCACTTTGACTATCTGTCAATTTGTGTTGGAGAGAATAAATATACATCTGCTCACTTATATTTACACAAAGTCCAAATATTGCTTTAAAAAAAAAAATGCATGGAAAGTGCACAAGAAGAAAAGGCACATCCATAAAAGTGTTCCAGGTGAAGACGATGACGAGTAGTTGAGCTGTTTTCTTTTTGATTGCGCGCATGGTCCCGTCCGTCTGTCCGTCCGTCAGGTTCTGGCCTACTCGTGCGTGTACGCCTTCTACAACCAGGACGGCGACAAGATGGACGTGATGGAGCAGCAGACGGACGCTTTGGACCTGCACACCAACGCCCTGCAGATCCTGCTGGGTGAGTCTGATCGCCGGCCGCTGAGCGCTTGCGTCCCGTCCTCACGTCCCGTCCGTCCGTCCGTCCGTCAGAGGGGACGCTGCTGCAGTGCAGCGACCTGGCCTCGTGCATCCGCCTGCTGAAAGCCGAACACATCAACACGGGCCTGGAACTGATGCGGCGCATCCTGGAACGCTTGCTGGCCATCCTGCAGCATTCCACGCAGGTCCCGCAAACCACACAAATGGCTTCCTTTCTTTCTTTCTTTCTGTTTTGCCGTCAGCTTGACGCGCTTTCTGCCTTCAGGACTTCCGCGTGGGCTATCGCTCGCAAAGCGTCCAGGAAGCGGAGAGCACGCGTGCGTCGGACGCGGCCAACGTCGCCGCCAAAGCGTGAGTCGCCGTCGCCCGGCGGTGGAGCGAGCCCTCGCCGGCCGTCGCCTCGCCTCACCGCACCGCACCGCCGCTTTTCTTTTCAGCGCCGAGTCCGACGCCAGAGACTCGGACAACAACAACAACCGCGCCGCCGAGGACGCCGACGAGGACGACGAGTACGACGACGACTACGTGCCCGAGTGGCACGACGACTACGACGATTACGACGACGACGAGATCGACGAGGATGACTTCTTCTCGGACGACGACGGCTCCAACCTGGGGGGCGACTTCGGCCCCTTCAACTGACGGACAGACGGACGGACGGAGGTTTAAGAGACCCGCAGCTACGCTCGCACGTTTTGCCGGCCCTTTTGGCGAGCGCCAACCACGCCCAAAGAACGAGATGGTCCCCGCGGGAGGCGCTGTCTCCACTTTTGCTTTGTTTTTTGTTTTGTTTTTGGATTGTTGTCAATCAGTCGTCATCCGGTTGTTATCTTGTTGTTTTGCGTTGTTGTCCTTGCACTCAGTTTGTTGCCTATGCACACCAACGACATGTTCCGTCGTCTGCTTTCTTTGTCAGAGCTCAAAATCAATAAAAAGCTTCCACAGCTTGCGGTCATTACTCTCATGTGATTTATCCACTTGCACTTTTCTCACGTATGACGTGCTGTTGTGATTTTCAAAGGGTAACACCAGCAAACTACAGTGTTGGGAATTTTCTTTCAGGCTTTGTAGCTCATGAACATGATTTTGCACGCAGTACTGGCAAGCATAAGGGCCTTCAAAGTGGGCCCCAGTCGGAAAGTGGCCCAACGGCTGACTGCCGGCTAACTTTGACCGCTCGCAGGCTCTCTGTCACTCAAGAGGCAGTGGAAACGGACAAATGGCCGTCATGGACAGATGTGTGATGTCGCTGTGCACTAAGGCAGCATAACAAAACTAGATGCAACTTGCCTACTGATATGCTGAAATTGGACGAAAATTGCCAATTCATGTACAGTGTTATGATGCAGGCCTACCCAATTTGAATACTTTTTGGACGATTCATAGACGCTTTACAGAGTAAAGGTCAAACGATGACAAAACAGAATTATGAATCATGTATTCAATCACGCTGACTTCAACAAAAATTGAGATCTTCTAAATTCAACAAGGACTGAATTTGTAGGCGGCGCTAAAGAGCCCGACGACGCGAGAGTGGTCGCCCGCCGTTCGGTTGCGCAGAGGAAGAAGAGAAGGGAAAAAACGAAGAAGAAGAAAAGTGAATAAACGAAGAAGAAGAAGAGAAGTCAATAAACGAAGAAGAAGACGCACTAGCCAGCGAACGGTGTCGATAGCATCTCGTTCTTCACGTTGGTTTTTTTTTCTTCCAAGTTTTCAAGTCAATTGGGCAAAAAACGAAGACGGTTAACCGGCTATATTTGTCACACGAAGGTCGAGTGAGTGACGTAATGTTTGACTTCCTCGTGACTTTGCTGAACCCGTTAGCCTGCTAGCTTAGCTCGTTAGCGCGACACAGCGACGCGATGAACCGAGGACGAAATCCCGACCAAGACGGACCGCCACCTCCGGGCTGTTGGCCGCCACCTGGAGAATGGGGCCCACCCCGAGGTTGGGGACCGCCACCTCCCGGCGGCTGGGGTCCTCCTCCACCCGGAGGATGGGGCCCGCCGCCTCCCGGGGGCTGGGGTCCGCCCCCTCCGGAGGGATGGGGCCCGCCGCCTCCGGATGGATGGGGCCCGCCGCCTCCGGATGGATGGGGCCCGCCGCCTCCGGATGGGTGGGGCCCGCCGCCTCCGGATGGGTGGGGCCCGCCGCCTCCGGATGGATGGGGCCCGCCGCCTCCGGATGGGTGGGGCCCGCCGCCTCCTGAAGGATGGGGTCCCCCTCCTCCCAACGGCTGGGGCCCGCCCCCTCCCGGGGGTTGGGGCCCGCCCCCTCCCGGGGGTTGGGGCCCGCCCCCTCCCGGCGGTTGGGGCCCGCCCCCTCCCGGCGGTTGGGGCCCGCCGCCTCCCGGAGGTTGGGGCCCACCCCCGCCAGGTGAACTGGGCCCCGACCGACCTCCGTCTCCGAGCTGGGGGCCCCATCCTCCTCCCCCGCAGTGGGACCCCAACATGCCTTCCCCTCCTCCGGGCTGGGGCCCCCCTCCCTGCCTTCCTCCGCCAGCGGATGGCGGCGAAGCGGCTCCCCCGCCGGGCTGCGTTCCTCCGTTTGGCTTCCCGGGATACGCGCCGCCCACATTGGTGAGTGCCGCAGAGTCGCTCGGCGTCCGTTTGCCGTTCGTCCTTTGATTTGTTTGCAAAGCGAATGAGAACTCCGGCGGCCAGGAGCCGCTTCCTGCTCTTGGCCAGTAGTCGGCTCCAAAACTTCCCTTCTTCTTTTACCGCCATGAGTGGCCAGGACGGCGTGTGCTACTTTCCTTTTCTGTGGTCATCATTTCATTTCAAATAGCACTGCGGAGTTCAGCTTTTCGTTGGTTGGTTGGCATTGAGAGTTGCAAGAGCACATTTGAAACATTTGTCAGTCTCTTGCAGATGGCACAAGAATGAGATCCAGTCCGTAGCTTCAAGTCTTGAATTGAATCTGATCTCTAATTCTTCCCAATTTGGAGGCGTGGCCAGCTGCACTGCTGCTGCAGCTGCAGCTGCACACACAAGGGATGCTCGCTGAAATCTGAAAATCTGCTTGCTGGCAAGGAGCGAGCCACAGAATAAAAGTCATCATTTGGTTGTTGAAAATTGTTTTGCTTTGGTTTCAGACGCCGGCGCAGGAAGGCGACGGGGCGGCCGCCGAGCCGTCGCTGGAGCAGCCCCAGTGGGTAAGTGGGCGGGACGGTCTGACGAGACCGCGCCGTCGGACGGCGTCTTCCGACTGACGTCTCGTGATTTCCGTCTCGGCAGATCAAAGCCTTGATTTCGGGCCCCTCGTCGGACGCCGCCCCGGACGAAAGCAAGCCGGCGGCCGACGAGAACGCGCCGGCCGCCCCGACGAGCGCCGACCCCGCCCCCCCGGGGGAAGCCGGCGGCGGCGCGGCCAAAGTCCTGGGACTGCTGGCGAAGCGAACCGTCGAAAAGTAGGCACCCGTCCGATCGGCGGCGGCCGTCCGACGGCCGTCCGTCCTGACCGCTCTCTCTCTCGCCCTCAGGCCGCCGGCGGGCAGATCGAGCGGCGTCATCTCCTTCATCGGGGTACGTCGTGCTGCTGTCATGCTGACCGCTTCGTCTTTGGCTTCAGTGAACGTATCGACACGTGACAAGTGTCGAGTACAAGTTGAAGTTCAAAAAGGAGAAAATTGTGGGAAGAAGTACACGTGATCTCATACTTCTATCATGATAATATACTCAGAAGTTGTTCTTACTAACATAAAGAAAACATGTTTCTCGTAAGTGCACAGATATATTGGTCTGACTTGTAAGTCCTTATCGGTGACATATACGCAAAGAAAGTAAAGCCTTCCATATACAAGACCAGAAATGATCCAACATATCCGGTCCACCATTTTGGCTGCAATGTTTTCCCCTTCTTCGCTATTTATCACTTGGCTAGTGCTCGCGCTTGTGCACCTGTGGGAGAATCCGCATAATCCACATAAGCATTTGCGACCTTCTTTTTCATCCACTTCTAAGCAGTACTGGTGAGTCCAGCATTTTTTGAATAGAATGTATTTTAGATTATTTGATGCAAATGACTTTGACGTCATGGGGAAATTCAACTTAAGTAAGAAATTTGGGTTACGTTGCTCGCGTCGGGACATTTGAGACATGAACATGCAAGTTAGTACGGAGAATGTTTGAGGCTTCCACGCACGCACGCACGTCGTACATTAGCCAAACGAAATGAAACAGCAGACGGAAACGTGCGGCCAGCTCGTCAAGTCACATCAGAGCACAAAGTCGTCAACGACTGAGCAGTTTTCAAACGCTGGCCGGCGTTGTTGGTTACTGGCACGAGCGCGTCCTGGTCGGAACCCGCAAAGCTTCACATCACTTTTTTTTGTTTTTTGCCATCTTCAGCCCACGTTCGGCCACATTGAGAGAGAAGACATGGAAAAGTTCACCTTCGACTTTGGCGTCTTCTTCGGGAACCCGAAAGCCATGAAGCCCGGCGTGGGAGTGCACTTCACCGCCTGCAACTTGAAGGTTTGATTGACGGCCGCCCCGAAGCCGCTTTGTCGTTTGAGCACGAGCTTCCCTTGCCGGCAGAACGCCAAGATCGCCACCGACGTGAAAGTGGCGCCGGGCGGGACGGAGAAGGTGGAGCTGGACATCTACGAGGCCGTGGTCAGCCAGCCCATCGTGGAGGCTCAGGTGAGCGCCGGCCGGACAGACGGACCCCCTCTTCCCCTTGTCGAGCCGCCGTCCGTCTCCCCGCAGGCGGGCGAGCGGCCGTCGCGCGGCCAGGTGCACGTGGATGTCAGGCCGATGAGGATCAACCTGCCGTTCGACAGGAAGGACAGCGCCGTCACGCTGCTCAAGAACGACCAAGTTCTCATCAACCTGCTGGTCGACGTCGTCAGCGAGAAGCGGCGCGCCACCAACGTCCGACCCAAACTTCCCGAAACCTTCGACTTCACCAAGGAGACGCGGGAGACGGTGAGCGCGCCGATTCACTGCCAAACGGACGCGCCGCCTTTTCCCGAATAAAACGCATTCCGGTTTGAGCCGGCTCACTGCACGGCATGACATGAGGCGGACATTTTAGAGCCAAAAAACTTGAGCCCCTGTCCAGCCTCTTTTCCATGTTTCTCTCCACCGACACACCTGATTCACGGTCAGGCTCATTATCAGGCTTGGATGATGAGCTTGATTTTATTCAGCTGCGTTGGAGGAGACAGACGTGCGAACCGGACTGGAGAGGGGCTCTGGAGCGGAACGGACGCGTACGGCAAACGCGGCGCGTCCGTTCCGCGGGCACTGCGACTCGGGCGTCACGCCGTGCGTCGTCCGGCAGGGCACCATCGTCAGCTTGGATGACAAGCAAGGCGTCATCAAGTCGGACGCGCACGGCGAGCTTCCCTTCGACCTCGGAGAGAACTTGAGCGAGGTGGACTTCGCCGCCGCCGACGTGGACGAAGAAGTGGAGTTCACCGTCCACAAGGTAAGCGGCGCGTCCCTCCGTCCGGCCATCCGTCCGCCATCCAACCTTTGCCTTCCCTGCCTTGGGCCAGCTGCGAGCGGGCGAGCGCGCCATCCGCGTCCGCCGCGTGAAGGAGCCGCTCCTGCTGACCCTCTGCAGCTCCGCCTCCAAGACGGTGCCGCCCAAGAGCAAATCGCCGCCCGCCTTGTGGCTGGACCCCGAGCTGTACGAGGGCACGGTCAGCCAGCCCATCATCAAGGCCACGGTGAGCGTCGTCATCCGTCCGGCCGGCCGGCCGCCTCTGACTTTGACTTTGACTTTGACTTTGTTGGGCGCGCAGGCGGAGAAGCCGGGCTACCCGGGGCAGATCTACGCCAACATCGGGCCCCTCCACACCAACGTGACCTTTGACCGGCGCGACTGCGGCGTCACGCTGCTCAAGAACGACCGCGTGCTCCTCAGCCTGCTGGTGGACCTGCAGTCCAAGAAGAAGCGCGCCGCCAACATCCGACTCAAGGTCCCCTTCACCTTCGCCTACACCAACGAGAAGCGCAAACTGGTAGGAGCATTTAAAAAAAAGCTCTCGATATTCTTGACATTCGTCTCCAAGGGCAAATTGAACAGAAATGATTTGGAACAAATATGGAAATCGATATCGTTGGCTCGTGCAATATGCATATCGCAAAGTCACACAATCAGTTTCAGATGGAATTTGATGCCTTGATCGGAATTTGACCAGACGGCCACTAACTCAAATATGCACCCACAATCCAATAGTTGAAAAAATGGAGTCACTAAGATGATATTGAATGTGCTTATTTTGCTGTCTGAAAAAATGTCATTCTTTCATTCGATCATAAAAATGCAATTTCTTTCGATCCATGTTAATGATGGCAATATCCATATCACTATATTCAGCAACCTCATGGCATGATTTCCCAGTATCGTGCCACACTTGGTGAGCGCTTTTAGCAGAAAAGCGTCCGGTCCGTATGCGCCAGTCGTGCGTCCGGCGCTTTGAACAGACACTGAGCTGCCGTCGGTGCGCGCGTGTCGCCGCAGGGCGTCATCAAGAGCCTGGAAGCGGCCGAAGGCGTGGTGAGCTCCGAGGAGCACGGAGAACTGCCCTTTGACGTCTGCGAGAACCTGAGCGACACGGAGTTGGATGGCCAAGACGTCAACAAGGAGGTGGAGTTCACCGTCTGCCAGGTGAGTGGCGTCGCAGCCCCACCCGACGGACGGACGGACGGACGGACGGACGTCCACCTCTTTTTGCGCTCACGCAGGACGAGGACCAGAAGAAAGCCATCAGACTCCGCAGGACCAAGATGGTGGAGGACCGAATCCTGACGGAGAAGAAGAGACAGGAAGAGGAGGAGCAAAAAGACAAGAAGTGGAAGGAGGCGGCGTCTGCGGCGCTTGCCGCCGCCAAGGACAAGGTGAGTCGCCGCTCCTCAATCGACGCTTCTCCAGTTGACAAATGGACGTCATCTGCTGACTTTTTTTGATAATTTTTTTTCCCCCCCTCCAGTGGACGCCGCTGGGCTTCAGCATGGCCGTCCCCGACACCAAGCTGGTGATCAGCAAGGAGCGTTTTGATGGCACCATCCTCAAAGCGGCACGAGGACAAGCCGTCAAGAAGGAGGTGGCGGCTGACGCTTGCGCTCAATCTTCATCAATCTCCCCTGACACCCTCATGTTGTCTTACAGGTGAAGAACAAGGTGGAGGAAATCACCATCAAGACGGAGCCTCAGGACCAGCAGGCAGGAACCCCTCACTAAATTTGCCTTTTTTTTGGGGGGGGACACGAGTTTTCAAACGCCGGCCCACTAAAAGCAAAGTTTTGAGTGACCAAGCGTCACCGACAGGACAAATTGAAATTGAAATTGAAACCCCAGTGAGATTTTGCTCATTTATCAAGCATCATATTTCCATACATGAATGGACCATTTGTAGTATGTACTGTAGCCCCACCCCCAGACAAATATTTGTTTCGATTGTGAACATGAATTTAACACTGAGGAGAAGAAGGAAAAAAAAAGGTTTGAAAGCTTGTTTGCTCAAAGGAGACCCAAACTTGTCATAAGCAAAAAGGGGAAAGTGAAATGAGATTTTTTTTTGGGGGGGGGGGGGGGGATTGAATTTTGGTGGTGACGTGTTGTCCCACAGGTGAGCGTTGTGGAGGTCAAGGAGGAGGGAGTGGACATCAAACAGGAAGTGGACATCAAACAGGAAGTGGACACTGAGGAACAGAAGACGGAAGACGTTGAAGCGGGAGGCGAGAGCTCCGAGGAGGCGGGGCGTCTGGTGATGACCATCGAGGGTCAACAAAAGCAGCTTCCGTTCTGGCACGCTGACCTGCTCACCAGCGCCACCATGTTGGCCGGCGACAAGGTGAGCGGGCGGGCGCTCACGCCAAAGACGGTGCGGAGGGCGTCCGCCGAGCACGCGCTGTGCTGATGATGTCGGCGTTGGTTTGCAGGTGCGCTTCAACGTGGCCACCGATCAGGACAGCAAAGAGGAACGAGCCACTTTTGTGGAAATCCTTTCCGCCTCCTTTGAAGAGTCCACAGAACAACGACGACACGTAAGACGTCCCAAGCGGTCTTCATATTTGTTGTTGGGGGGACGAAAATGAGTTCAAGCTTGAGTCAAAACGCGTTCAGTGGATTTTTGTCCACTTGTAGTCGACTACATGAATCGCTTGCCAAGGCCTCCATTTGTCACGGACTGCAGGTTAACGTGTCGTCGTCTCGTCGGCAGTAACCGATTCAGAATTGTCATTTGAGTTGTTGCTCGCTCACTGCTCGGCCTGACGGTTTCTTAAACGCGACAAAATCTCTGCAGGTACGATTGATTCCTTCTTCTGATTGGATTTCATGTGTCGTTTCGTGGTTCATTTGTTGAGGAGATTGTCAACCCAAAAATGGAGGTCTTGAAACCATCAATAATTTTCAAAGCGGATTTGCGTTGCCCTCAACCAATTTTTGGCATCTGTTGCTGTGGACTTTTCCGGCAACAAATAGGAATTTCCGTAATAATGGCTAGGATGGCGATTTGCAAAGAGATTTGTTTGTGACGGCCCCGGTTGCGTTTGCAGGGAATCGTCATCGAGTTCTCCGAGGGGAGCGGCCTCATCAAGTGCGCGCAGAACCCGCAACTCTTCTTCTACTTGTCGGAAGTCCTCAGCAGAAAGAAACTGCAGCTGAACGAGAAAGTGGAATTCAGCGTGGTCCCGGTAAGTCCGAGTACGCGTGCCGCCGGTCGCGTCTTTGCTCACGCGGGCTTCTTGTTGCAGCATGACGAAGCGGCGGGCGGCCACCAGGCCATCAGGATCAAACATTGCACCGAGAATGTTTTCCTACCTGCCAAAAAACTGGGCGCCGTCACCGCCGGCAAAGGGAAGGTGAGCCCCCTCGGACTCGTCAACCACTGCACATTTTGACACGTTGTCTACCAAATTACTTTGCCATCTCCATTGAGCCAAGGCACATATTTGACCTACAAGTCACGGCAGCAAACGGCAAATTGTTTTTGTGTGAAGAAAATATGCTCAAATTAGGTGCAAAGGGTATAACTGGATTATTTCTTCAACATTCTCCTCCATTCTTTCATTTGGTCTCCCACTCGGGGAACAAACACTCTTCTCGGCTCGCTTGACAAGTTTCAGTTGAAAATAGCCAGCAGTTTTTCGGGCAGGCTAAAGTTTCAAGACCTCATCGGGATAGAGCTAGCTAGCGTCATGTTTCAAACGCCGATACGTGCGACGAAAACTGCCGTTAACTTGCGCAGATGGAAGATTATTGGTGAGAAAAGTAGTGTGGGCTGGAGGCTCGGTCAACGTGTAGGTAAGCTGCAGTCCATGGCTGGATTTGTCAATGTATTTGTTGGGGATTTGTACAAGTCATTGTCACGTTGCTTCTTAAATGGCCAACCTGTTTTCGTAATCGTGCTGTTAAGGCTTCCTTCTTCCTCCTCAGATGACCATCAAGCTGACCAAAGCTTCAGAAGACTCTGAGTAAGTCCATTCGTTGAAGGTTCTGATGGAGTAGTTGACAACTGTTGCAGCAATTTCCTCTTCCCTCAAAGGAAGGAGAAGACCAAGACCAACACAGACAGGCTGAAGACAGTGGTGAAACAATTGCGAGCTCAGGACAAGTTAACGACGAGCCGGCGTCGTGGCTACAGCAGGAGCCGCAGCCCGAGTCTGCCCAAAGACAAGTTTGGACGAGAAATCAAAAGGAGACGCAGCACGAGTCTGGAACGCAGGCACAAAAGCAGTCGGCATAGACGAAGCTCGAGTCGGGAAAGGTCCCGCAGACGTACAAGAAGCCGCAGTCGCAGTCGCAGTCGTAGCAGGAGCGGTAGCAAAGAACGATCAAGAACGAAAAGGAGCAAAGTCAGCGGCGATCGAGAACAAGAGCACAAAAGGAGGAGGGAGCGCAGCCCTCCTCCCAAGGCTCGTGCCGCACCGGTGGATGACGAGCTGGCGCGGAAGAAGCGAGAACTGGAGGAGCTGAATGAGATGATTGCCTTCAAGAAGTCGCTGATGGAGCCGCAAGGTCCCGAGCCCGGACAGCGAACGTGCATCGACTATGATCATGGTCGCATTGCGAAACCTTTGCCCGAGTTTAGGCCGGTCCGCTCCATTTTGAAGAAACGACCAGAAGTCCCGGAGTACGCCCACCATCTTCCTCCGCCCTATGACGAGCCTTATTACGACAGGCCGTACCCGCGCTTTCGGGAGCGCTATGCCGATGGCTACGCTGGCGCCTTTGCCAACCATCCCTACGCTGAGCGACCCTACGACAGTAGTCCGTATGGTAAAGTTCCGTACGAAGGCCCGTTCGGCTCCGGCCAGCGTTACACCGACCGCTACGACGTTTACGACGAACCGTACGACGATCCGTACTATGACCCGGCGTATGCGGACCATCCTCATCACAGCCAGTACACGAAGAGCCAGGATCCAGAAGCTTGTGCGCCGCCCCCGCCTCCATCAGCTTCTGACTCTTCATCTCTGCAAACGACCTTCGGGCCATCTTCTCCCACACGGCCGCCGGCCAAAAGCCCCTCGCCGAGCCGCGCAAACGCGACGCCAGCCCCGGTCCCGACGCCCCCACTTGATCGCTTTCTTGATATGCTTCAGAAGAAGGCGATTGCTGAAACGCAAACGGAAGCGCTTCCTGTCAGGGACGAACTTCTGCCACATGAGCGGGCGCTTGAGGATGGCAAAGGCTTCTCTCGGCTTGTGGGTCTGGCTCACGAGGCGCCCGGTGGCTGCGCCACCTCGGAGCCTGAGAAGAAGTCACCTTCGGCGGAGAGAACAGCTGAGGCGGCCGTGAGCACTAGCGCCAGCGCCCCTTACAGCCAGTTCCAGACTTTGTTGCGTACGATTGGCCTGAAGCTGTCGTCGGGAGACGTGTCGCAGCTGGCTCGCGCTGCCTCAAAGTCCAAGTCCTCATCCGCTGAGAGAGAGCGATCTTCGACAGCGTGGCAGGAGCCCCGCAGACATGGGACCCCGTCGCTGGAGGCAGACGCCGTGGTTTCCCCGTCTTGCACCAGATCGTCCAGTTCGGAGCCCCCCAGCAAAAAGAAGGCCGTCTCAGAGTATGAAGAATTCCTCGACCAACAAGAGTTGGAGACGCTAAAAAAGGCTCAAGAGCTGCAAGATCTCACAAAGACCATGGCAAGTACGTCATCAACACCCAGACCGCCCCCTGGGCCCCCACCTGCGCACTACCGCCATCCATCCCCTCCGGTCAACTGGCCCCTGGAAATTGCCCCCAAAGCTGCTCCTGCTGCTGGCCGTCTGCCCCCGGGACCGCCTCCCGGACCACCTCCCCGACGTCCTCCTGGGCAGCCTCCTTTCATGATGCCCTCCAGGGATGCCAAGCCGCCTGGAGCTCCGGCCTTTGGCTCTTCCGGCCCCATTCCGCCAGCAAGCGCCGGCCAAGGAACGCCGCCATCAGCGACTGCCAGCAAGGAGCAGTCCAGCATCTCCACGACGGTGGCCAAATGCCTGAAGGTTATTGAGAGCGTCAAGTCGATGGCTGCGGCCCCAGCGGCAAAAACACTCAAATCGGTCCAGTTCAGTTTACCGTCGGCGTTGCCTTTGACCTCCGCTCCCGATGGCGACACGAAGAGCAGGCAGACGGAAACGGTAGCGTCTGCGGCGGCGTTTTTCCCGCCGGAGCTTCTTCAGCTTGTTCATGCGTCTTTTGTTGCGTTGCAGCTGAATTTGTACAACCAGAAGATGGCGGAGCTGTCCAAGGCCCACAACAAGCAAGGGAATGGCGCCGTGATTGCCCCAGGTATCAAAATAATTTTCTTTACATTGACTCTTCGCAATGCTAAGGAAATCTGTTAGTACGACTTTGCGTTAGCTTTCGTGACGATGCTTCCGCCGTGGAGGAACAAGCTAGCTAACCTGATGGACTCGTATCATGTTTGCTCAACGTTGAATGGAGGCACGTTGTTGCTTCTTGAAGATGTTTCTCCTTTTATCCAAAAGGTTTTTTTCACTTCTCAGGGCATTGTAAGTGCAACCATTGCCTCGCTCCAAGGGGGACTACCGAGTTTTTTTGCCACAAGTCCGCTGTATACTTAAAATAAATACATAAATAGAATCAAATATTTATTGCGGTGAATAAGCAACAAACTGAAACAACCTCCATGTGACCACTGCGAGGGGATGCCCACCTGAGACGTCGACATTCAGAAGCCTTTTGGATTCAAGTTGAAACGTCTTCAACAGCCAGGACGAGTCCCACTGCCCCCATTCGTCGTTAGCAGAAGACCAGACAAGGTTGCCTCAGGTTTTCATCCCTCGTTGCGTACGCTAGCAAATGGTTCGTTTTTGGATTACAGCTGCCAAGAAAAGAAGCTAAGCGCAAGCGTCGCCGCAAAGTAACTTTGTTGTCTTCACATGCGTTTGCTAGCATCCCGCTTTAAATTTCCGCAGCCAGTCGACTGTGAGCAGTGCTCCCTCGCTACAAGTATCGCTAGAGGTGCACTTGACAGCAGATGTTTACAACATCAAGTCATAGCTTAAGCCATCGTTCAGGTGGCTAGCTAGCTAGCTAGCTAGCTAGCTAGACCTGTCTCTCATTGCTAAACCCGAATCCTACTTTCCAGGTGAGTTGAACATTGTTCTTGTCAACTCTTCACATTCTGCTGGATCTTCACTTCAAGTGCAGCAATTTTGACCTGCGAGTGTCTTGATGCTAAACTCGTTTTGTGTGCGCGTGTTGAACGATGTAGCGCTACTAGCGTTACTGGTTTGCTACAAACCAGCTTTCAAGGACATGGCTTGAAGTGACTTAGTGAGCCCAGTATGTTAAAATGTGCAAAGTGTTTTCACCTCGGGTAATGTTGTTGATGTACTGCTACTTTTGTAAACGTTCAGTCGCCGTTTCAAGAATGAATATGCCTGACCCAGCCATTAAGCATCTCAGCTAGCTCGGCAAGAATGTGATTTTAGATTTTATTCATTTATTTATTTATTTATTTATTTTTATTGTGGTCAAATCAAGCACAAAGACTCCAGACCACCTACAAATAATAACTGTGACTTTCCAAAAAGTGGAGTTTGATAAATATAAGCCATGTTCACGAAAGCTTTCACTCGTGCTCAAAACCTTCCCACATCAAGACGTCATTTTGGAGAAGCCCGCGAAGCACGTTGAGACGAGGCGTTAACTGTAGTTTGTTGTCAAAGGCTATTTTTGTATTTCGTCTGCAGTAAGTCTCAGTTCAGAGTCAGGGTAAGTAAAGTCAACATCTTTGTTATTCTGACACCATTTCAACCTTACAGTGCATTTTTGTCAGCTAAACTATGAAGCAGAAACGTGACATCTGCGTGGTGGCATGCTATAGAATGTAGAGCGGAGAACATCATGTTTAGTTTATAAACAAAACGGTTTTTACTTTAGGGATGCGGATTCCAGAGCCAAGCCAGCTACGGTAGCTAGACATGTCGGAAAATGTTTTACACTAAGCTTGCTATGATAAGTTAGCCCCACCCCTGACAAGTACACAGCTAGTAGCATCTTCTTGCTAGGTAGCTTCGATAATGTGGTACTTTGCAATCTGTTTTTGTGTCCGTCGCTGAAGGGAAATCCGCCATCTACCGACAATATGGCGCAAGAACTTCCATTTCCGTCATTAGCCGACGCCCGCCAGGAAGACGTTTTGAGAGGCTGAGGAAGCTAAAGCTAATGTCTAGCGTTGTTTACCTCTCAGTGAAGTAGCCCGTTTGCGTTAAGTGCAGTCCACAGACTCCAGTTTTCAATCCAAATAATGACTTATGTTAAGTCAAAAAACGGTTGTCTTCATTTATTTTTGAATTAAATGAGAATGAAATGTCACTGTAAAAAATGCACTTGCAATTATTTAGCCAACCACTTCCCACTTCAAATGATGACAGGTCTGTATTGGTTTGTAGATGATGGTGGAAAATCCATATTTGGTCGATGAGAAGAATTCAACTCGCGACTTTTGTAATGTAACCTTTGTTGGCAATGGCACAGAGGTCAAGGGTTGAGTGTAGGCGTTTTTCACTGACGACAAGGACGTCTCTTTTGACCCATTGTTCAGGTTCGGCAGAAGCGCTTGTTCATTTTATGCCAAGTGGCCTTGTTGAATGTAACGATTCAAGTACCTTCTCATCTTTTAAAATCAAGTCATCAGAAATGTCACGAATCCTTTTTCAAGGCAACTGCGGCAGCCGCGGAAGGAAACGTCCCCGCAGATGTTTTCATCCCGTTTCAAGTCAACTTCAACTTTATTGTCAAGTCGTATACACGCAAGACGTACAGAACAGATGAAGTGTCGGCCCTCTCTCGACTGCCGTGCAAATATGGGGAAAAAAAAAATAATACAAGTCAAGCAGTGTTTGTTCAGTCTCAGGTTGACTTACTGAATGTGAAATCTGGGACTGTTACTATTCTGGCAACAGGTGGATGGAAGACTTTTTTTTTTTTTTTCCCTTTTTTGCATGGCTGGCATAGATGGATCAATAAAGTGAAATGAAATGATTTCACACCTGTTGTCTCATGGCACAGTGGTTGGGAATCACTGGTGCCATTTTTGCAACAGTTTGCTCATTTTGCTACTAAATGAGTCCAATCAGCAAAGGTAAGTGAGCAATTATTTTCACTTTTCAAACTTTGAGTTGACACACGACGAGGAGGCGCGGTCGCTAGTTAGCTAACGAACCTTTGATGTCTGCTAAGAGAAAGTGGGGCTGGTTTGCCAAGCGGGCTTTGTGGCGTCACCCATCAGTTTACCTTCATGTCCGCAGGAAAGCCCGTCGGCACGAGCGCCCGCAACGTTTGGATTTGCGGCCACTCGCTGGTCTACTGGGCCGAGGCGCGGGCCAAGTCTGCGGAGGTAGGTGCGCAACTGGGCATGGATCCCCACAAGGTGACCCTCAGGTGGAAGGGGGTCCAGGGCATGACCTGGCCCCAGCTGCTGCCCCTGCTGCGCCAGCTCCAAGTCACCTGGCCCCAACCCCACGTCATCATCATGCACCTGGGCGGCAACGACCTGAACACGGAAACGCCCAGCGACCTGCTGGCGTCCGTCCGGACGGACGTGGCTTCCATGAGGGCCGCCTTCCCGCACTGCGTCCTGGTGTGGTCCCACATCCTGCCCCGTCGGGCGTGGCGCCACTCCGCTGACGCCCACGAAGTGGACCTGGTCCGAAGCACGGTCAACCGGCGAATCCACAACATTGTCTCCGAGGTGGGCGGCGTCTCTCTGACCCACGACAACATCCGCTGCGGGGCCAACACGGGCCTCTACCAAGCCGACGGCGTCCGTTTGTCGCACAAAGGAATCGACGCGTTTAACGGGAACCTCCGCGACTTTCTGGAGAAATGGGCCGAGGAAGTCGGTGCCGCCTCCCAATAACACCGCCTGCTTCATAATACTTGCCCTCGACTCCTTTACTTGTCATGGTTTTTCCTAGTTTTTAATAAATTTGCTTTGATGCTAAGTCTCTTAAGTCTACGTCTAAGTTTTGCGATTGGCGTCATGTGCTGAGATATGAACCACCGACGGCACGGATCATTTTCAAACGGCTTCTGCTGCCTTACCGAACCGAGTCAGGTGAGTCAAGTGCTAGACTCTCGGCTTCCGCCGTGGCTAGTGAAAACATTTTTGCACGTTTTCTTCAAGACCTGATGTTTCTGCCAACGCTGCGTTGTCATGAAAAGGGCCCGAATAATTCCTCGCCTCATTTGAAAAGCCGTCACACAAGAGCCGCTGATCTGTTCTTGATTTTTCAACAAATACTTTGTGAGATGCATGTTAAGGGTTAGGGTTAGGGTTAGGGTTCCACCACGACGCTTCAGCACATACGTAAGTAAAAAGCCTCCGTAGCATTGGCAGCAGAATTCAGACATTCCAAAAACAAGTGACCGGAACAGTCCGGAAGCTCTGCGGCCACAGAATCTCAAAAATGTCATCAAAACAAAGCAGAAGGCTTTCATTTTCACTGATGCTACCACAGATGCTGGATGTGGCTTAAGCAGGAGCAGTTTGCCCCGCCCGCCCGCCCGCCTGAAGAAGTAAGCATGCGACGCATTGACTGATGTGATGGCCTCACTGGGCTTGTCTTGCCAAACGGGTAAGTCAGCTCAAGGTTTTTCCGTTTCTCAAAGGAAAGCAGCCTTTTCCTTGAGTAGCTCATAAACATTTGCTGTACTTCTCCAGTGAAAGGTCACGCGGCATGTGCTTGAGTGAAGTGCTTCACAGATGGATACGGCTTTGAAAAGAAGACCCGCCACGGGAAGGCAACTGGATGATGTTGCATTGACTCGATTGGATCGCTTCGATCTGCTCTTAAGGTCAAGTCTCAAATCGGTTGGACCCAGGACTATCGTTCCCAGTTGAGACCAACAAAGAAGTCACACCACGCATGTTTGATCAAGAAGGCGAATCTGTGGCAAAAAAAAAAAGAACTGCCACCCAGGATGATGAAGTCATGGAGAGAGAAACAATTGTTTCCAAGCGCCTACCTTAGATGAGAATCTTTATTTGAAAAGCCAACATCTACTCGTTCAATTTCCAAACTTGGCGCTTCCGTTGCGACAAACCACCGAAGACGAATTGGCCGGGTACCAACAACATCAGGTAGGATTTGTGTGTGTGTGTGTGTGTGTGTGTGTGTGTGTGTGTGTGTGTGTGTGTGTGTCGTGGAGATGCGACACGATTTGTCAAACTGAAATGATTACAAGAGTTGGCGCAATATTTTGGACTCATGGACGGTAAGCGTTTTTAGGAAGGTGTAGCGAGCGCCTTTGGAGAAGTTTGCCGCAGTTGAAGTTGACATGATGCTCGCATACGTTTTTGTCAACTGGTTGCTGGTTTTGACATCAAGTGGTGTGAAGCTTGTTTGCATCAAGCGTTAAGACTTCCCCGGCAGCTCATGGAGTTGACATGTAGTAGTGGAAAAAGTCAAGTTGTGGCATTCACTGGCTCCTACATCAGCTCTATGCTGTTTAAAACAAACAAACAAACAAACAAACAAAAAACTGTCCAAGAGCCCCCGCCCACTTGTTACAAACAATTTGGAACTAACACATTTACAGAATAGTTGATATGAATCAACGGTATATAGAAATCACTCGTTTTAAACAGAAAATATGAGTTTTGAGACTGTTCACAAAATGAAGAAAAAAATTACAAAAATATTTACTCAGCTTCATGTGTATACATTAAGCATGTTGTAAACACACACACAATCTGTTAGTAATTTGAAGTGGCCTACACTGAGCCCATTTTTTCTCAGTGTAGCAAAATTGCTTCACCTGGAGCTCACTGTATTCTCATAATGTTCATTTTAAAAACACACTATTTTCAATAATATGCCAAAAAATGTTCTGTAACATAAATGTACTTTATTTTTGAGGTAGGTAGTGTAGTGCGCATGCTTCAAAAAGCACGCGCTTCCAAAAATGTCAATATTCTCACTTTAAATAAATATGTTTCGAAGAAAGATCATTTGAAGGCTCATTTTGCGTTTGTCAATTTCCAGTTTTTGAAACCGGAAGAGGGAGATGGCTCGTTTCTTTTCAATGGAGACGTCAACAACAGTGCCGCCTAGCGGGCGAAGGAGGGATGGCCTTGCAACAGTCGCCAGCTGGACAAGCTGCTTGTGTCCAAATTCACAAGGCTCAAGGCAACTCGAAGGCTTCCTTTCTGCAATAAAGAGAGTCAACAAAATGAAAAAAAATATTTCCAACAACCTTGATTTTTATTTGGGCGAAATTTCATATCCATAAATTCAAAGCTAGCCATTCAAAACCTTTGTTTTTAGTTTTTGAAATGGAAACCAAACGATGCATAATATTGAGATCTATCAACAAGAACGCGATGACAACTGTGGCTTTATGCTCCTTTTTCATGTTTTCTGACACCATATGGCTCTTTGTTTTTCTGTATTAAAAACGTGTTGAATTGTCGTGTTCACAATTTGGATTTCAAATTGTTTAGTAACGTGCGTGTCAGAACTGAAAGCTCCTATCACACAAATCAATCTGTTGGTTTGCTTATTTTTCCACACAAGATTGTTGACCAATCTAAAGTGCTGAAATTGTCTCGCACTTCTTTCACGATTGAGTGTCAATGACGTCACAAACGTGTCGTTTTGTGGCTCTCCTGAAAAGTGTTGATTTTGGAGGTACTACCGCCAGCAGCTTGAATAACAAGTAAAACCATTCATGAGGAGGAGTGGAGTTGCGTTCTATAGCTGACATTTAGGTGGCGCTCATGCTGGCGGTCAACCGCCATTGACACGGACGAAGAAGAAGGAGCCTCGCATTGGCACGCATTGACGAACCTTTAGCCTGAGCAGTAGCTTTAGCTTCCGGCTGTGTTGTTGTTATTGTTGGCTCCCGTTTCAGCGCCAAGAACCGGCACCGGCTGTCGCTTTCGCTTCGACCGTTGTTGACTCGCTACGAAACATGTTCCGCGGTCGGCCTCCGCCGCGGGGCTTTTACCGGCCGCCTTTCGACAGCCGCGGCCCGCCGCCGTCGAGGCCGTACCCGCACCCGCGGGACGACGACCGCAACCGGGGCAGATCCTCGTACCACTCTGGCTACCACCACCGCGGACACCCCGCGGACTACCGTCGCTCTCCGCCGCACCGCAGCTACTACCCTCCCGGCTCGGCGGGACACCGAGGCGGACAGCATCGCTCCAACGCTCCGCACAGAGAGGTCCGAGCAATCCAAACACCCAAACGCACGCGCGAATTTTCGGCCTTTTGGTCCTCATGTGTCGCCTGATGGGCGTTGAACGAAGTCTGGAGATTCTTTCCATGATCCATTCGGTCCAAGCTAGCTTGCCGGACAATGATAGCAACGCTTGTTTATGTTTATGTCTCGCAGAGGTCGCCATCTCCTCACCATCGTCTTCCGGCCGACCACAAACTCGTCATCACGGTGGGAAACGAGCTGACGGGCTCCGCAGCAGCCCCGCGGCAGCACGACAGGTGCCGACTTGTGGTTCTGACCCCGTCCCCGACCCTCACTGCAGCACGTTTCCCCACAAATTGCGCTTCCACTTGTGCACAGACCGAGAGAAAAATCTCGAACGAGCACAATCATTCATTCGTTCCCCAAAAGACCATTTTTTCCCCCCAAATCCGTTCCAACCTGAGTAGGACGTAGTAAGAATTTTGAAAAGCCGATGACGTGCCTACAGAAAAAAGAAAAGAGCCGCAAATGAGAGTAAACTTGTAACTTGAAGTCATGAAGTTCTCTGATTGGCTTCGAAATATTCAGCGATGAGCTGCTCTCTGCCAACATTCCAAGGGGCAAAATGACTCTTGCCATTTCACACGGTATCAAGCGTGAGAACTAATGAAAAAACTAAAATTCCAAAAAATTTCCATTTATTGTGATATTAACAGCAGTGATGTCATCTAGCAACAGCCAATAGAAAAGCACCTTCACATGACGTTGCTCATATGGTGTTTTTAACTAACTCCAAGTCAACATTTATTTAATAACTAAAACTAATAAAACTACCTTGAACACTAATTGAAACTAAATGTAAAAACAAAACTCAAAATGAAATAAAAAGTCATGAAAATGAAAATTCCAAAACGATAACAACCCTGTACGGTACTGATGTTTATGACGTCTCTCTTTTGAATATTGGTCCAGTAGTTCTTGTGATAAGTAGAATAGCTCAACTTTCATCATCCATCAATTGTAATTCCACAAAGATGGCCGACACTTGTCAATCAATGAATGTTTGCCGTGCATGTTGCCGCAGAGACCGAAGTCCCGACCGGAGTCGCGCCCGCAGCAAGAGTCGAGCGAGGAGCAAGAGCCGCCATCGCAGCCGGGGCCGCAGTAGGTCCAGGTCCAGATCCAGGTCCAGATCCAGGTCCAGGTCCAGGTCCAGGTCCAGGTCCAGGTCCAGAGGGCGGAGTCGAGGGCGGACATCCAGCCGAGCGCCGAGTCGCGGCCGCAGGTGCAGTCGCAGTCGCAGTCGCAGCAGCTCCAGCACATCCGGCAGCGAGAGCGGCGAGCGGCGGCGCTGGCGCACGAAAGCCTTCAGCGAACTGGAGGAGGCTCGTCGCAGGAAGGAGCTGGAAGACTTGCTGTGTCTGCCCACAAAGTCCATCCTCAAGAAACGCTCCGATTACGAACACTCGCCTCCGGTCACGGTGCGTTCGTCTGCTCGTCGTCCTCCCGGTGGTCGGCAGTGCAAACACATTCAACGAGATCACAACCGAAGCCAACTTTGCAACACATTTGCTACTTATTACTTTGAGGAAAAGTCTTCATTGAGCCATTTTCAGCAGTAAAAAGTGTATATTTTGTCCATAATTAATGTGCTAACTTCATTATTTTTCATGTACAATCAATACATTTAAGAAGTCGACTGACGATGACATCACCTGTGCCGAGGACGTCGGTAACGGCCAATCATGGCTCAGTTTACTGACCAAACCCAGTCATCAGGTGCGCCATGATTGGCCGTTACCGACGTCCTCGGCACAGGTGATGTCATCAGTTGACGGCAAGTAGAAAAATGACCTTTTCAAGGTATTATTCATTGTACATGAAAAATGAAGACCTTATCAAATTCATTCTGGACAAAATATATCATATATCAAGTATCCCTTTAAACTATCCAATGTGCATAATCGTCAAAAAGTTCATTGGAACGATTGCGCACAGTAAAAAAAATGGCATGAAAGTTTGTTTTTTTTTGCGTGTGCCGACATTAAACAAAAGAAGCAGCCTAAAAGGACCAGTTAGAAAGCAAACACATTTTAAAATGGAAAATGCTGTGAAATATTGCCTTTGTAAAAGAATCCTCCTCAATCTTTTTGTGCTAATCTTTGCCCAAAGTGCGCCCCCGAGACCGTGCAAGTCATATTCAAGCGTCCGTTTTGAAAAAACTTGACTTGGGTTGTCAGTCAAAAGTTGCGATTGTGAGCCAGACGTCTTGACGACTTCAACATCGGAATGAGCGTGACTTTGCGCGCGTCTGTCTCTGTGTGCTTCAGGGTCGCGACTCGGGCCTGTCGCACGTGGCCGAGGAGCTGCTGCGGGCCGTCCGAGGGATGGAGCCGGCCGCCATGGTGTCGGTGCTGAGCGAGCTGCGCTCCGACCCGCAGATGTCGCAGCGGGCCGATCTCAACGCCGAGCTCAAGGAGATCCTCAGCTTGCTGGAGCCGGCGGCGGCGGCGGCGGCGGCGGCGGCGGCGGCTCAAGGAGCCAAGCGTCCGCCGGACGACATCGACGACGAGGAGAAGTTCCTGTACGGCGACTGCGAGGAACCCGAGACCGGGGCTCCTCCGTCCCGGCCCTTCCAAAACCAGACGCCCGATCTGCACGGAGACGTAACGGAGGACCTTCTCTACGGGGATCTGGCCGGCGGCCCCCTCCCTCCGGCGGCTTCGCCTCCCGCCGCCAGCGAGGCCCGCGCGGAGTGGCCCCCCTCGGTTTCGCACGGCGAGGCGCCGGCGTCCGCTCCCGCGCCGCCGGCGCAAGAGGAGAATGATCAGCAGGCGCTGGAAGACTACCAGAAGCTCCAGAACCTGCTGAAGACCATCGGCTTGGATCTGGGCGTGACCGACATCAGCAAATTGGCCGCCAGGACCAAGGAGCGCCTGCATGGAAACAAGCCGCCCAAAGCCCCCAGGACGCCCAAACGTCGCTCGCGCTACTCGTCGGGCAGCTCGGACGACGGCGGCGGCAGCGGGCGCAGCCGCAGCTCGGACGACGACGACAAACGGAGCCGCGGTCGCAACGCGGGCGGCGCGCGGGCGGACGGCTGGAGCGAAGACGGCGGCGGCGGCGCTCCCGGCGAGGCGCAGCAAACGGCGGCGCTCGACGCGGCCCCCGCCCCTCCGCCGGCGGCGCCCGCCCCCGCGTCCTACCCGCACGCGCACGGCATGATGGCGCCCGGCTACCCGCCGCCGGCCTACGGCCAGTACGGGAACTACCTGGCCTACGCCCACCCGCAGTGGCCGCCGCCCATGTACCCGCCCCCGAGCATGCCGCTGCCCCCGCAGACGCCCGGCGCCAACAGCTTCCCGCCCGCCTTGCCGTACAACCAACCCGCCCCCCCCCAGCCGCTGCCGTCGCCAGAGACTCAGGTCAAAGGTCAGTCGCTTTCTGGTTCTACTTGGATTAAGTTGGACAAAGGTCATGACACAGGTCACACTTTTGCTTTTCATTCTGCAAACGCATTTTTGTCACGTCGTAGTTTTGATGCCAGCAAAAATTGTTTCTGTACAAATTGAAGTGTTAAACTAAACAAAAAGAATTTTTGATCAACACACATTTCTCACCGGACTGAAACGAGAGCAGACTAAAACCCTCATGAATAATGAATAAATAATAACTGGGTGTGTCTCAGTATGCGTTGTCGTCGACCCGTGAAAATGTACTTCACTTCATCAAAACTGGACTAAAATCTACCGACATTTGAGTTCAGGGACAAAAAGGAGACACAAAATAGGATTTTTGTCAAATCTTGTCTGCTAATCTGTCATGTGACCTAGTTGACACACCCCCTTTCAGATCTGCAGTCGAGCGGGTGCAACATGCACAAATGTGGGATGGGACAGACAGGAAGTGGATTCACAGTGAAAGGTTAAAAAAAAAAGAAGAAGAGAAGTCAATTATCGTTGGAATGCAACATGAATCTAACAGCTGTAATGTTCCAACAATAATGCTAATCCAACCACGAGCTAATTGACGAGCTCGTAGATGGCGCCACTTGTTCATATCGTGTACTGGAATTGTGTGTCAAGTTGTTTTTCATCAAGAAGGCGAGAGAAAAATCATGTGTGAAATAGTTTTAGATTGCAAAAGTCTGCTGATAAAAAAAAAAAAAAATCTTAAAAAATGACAAAATACATGCGTTAACACTAGTACAAATATTCTTCCGTTTATCGCGGAAGGGGGATTGGTAAGAAAAAAAAATGCTTGCGGCGTTTTTAAGTCAAGACGATTTTCAATTTTGCGATCTGAGCATGAAGTCATGCGACACATTTTGCTTTACGCTCGTGAAAGGAGAACCGGGGACTTTTTCATCCGGGGCCACATATTGAGCCCGAGCTTGGCCCCCGCTGACCTCGGTTTGTTGTTCAGGTGCCGTCAAGTCGTGTTGGCTCGCCGGGACGGGAGCGGCCTCCACGCCGGTGTCGGAGCAGGAGAACAATGAAAGCCAGAAGCAGAAGGTCAGCGCTGCTTTCTCCCTTCTGGTGGCGGCACGAGTGCCTTTTAACCTTTGAACCTGTTCAGGTTCTGGAGGAGCGGGACAACCTGAGGCAGGAGCGAGAGCAGCGCATGAAGAAGAAAGACTACCTCATGAAGGAACTGGAGCGGCTCCGGAAGCAACAAGGTAGCGCACGGCAGCAGTACAAGTCGAAAGGAAACGCTAACATTCGCACCGTCGACGGGAACGCGCAATCGAGGGCCGCAAGGGTGCGAGTACTGGGATGCGGCCTATGTGTGACTTCCGGAAGTCCAGTACTTCAAAAGGTGCCTGGATTCCTTCCACCTTCCGCAAAGGTGGCCCGTGAGCAGCTTCTAGCTTCGATCTGAACCGCATTTCTTTACAGCAGCAAGATCAAAGCAACAGGCTAGTTGACGGATTAAGCAGACTTTTGGATTTCACATGCAAAAAACAAACAAACAACACTACATGAGTACAAATAGTACTAAACTTGTTTTTGGATAGCCAATGAAAGCAAACCAAGAAATCCACGTTCAAAGTAAAAGGGACACATCTCCATTATTTATTTGAGAATTAGAAAATCAAGGGAAAACACAACCATGGAGTCCAATTCCGTTTTGTTCAAAGATGGCTGTGTGGGAATTAGGGCCGACTAAAAAGAAAAGAAAAGAAAAAAAAATGTTGGCCATTCGGAACTTGTCTGGAATTTCCCATTCTGCGTTGGGATCATCCATCCGAAACCCACAGAGGCGGCATACCCAACCCAACCCGGGCTGTTTCTTTCTTTCTTTTTTTGTGTGCAATCAGGCGAGCTGCTGAGGAAGAAGCGGCGGCAGAAGGACGGTCACAAAGACCCGCTCCTGCAGGAGATCAGCCTCCTGCAGGAGGACATCATGACGCAGATCTCCAACCTGCGCAAGGAGCACGAGGCGGCCGAGAAGAAGCGCAGCGAGATCGACACGGTGGCGCTCATCCTGGGGCTCCAACCCTGCGACCGCCCCCGCTCCGCCTCCCGGGCGCCGCACCAAGACCGGCCGCTGGCCAGGCCCGGCAAAAGCCAGCCGTCTGCCGAGCGCAGCCCGGAGCGCCAACAAGACGGCGGCGGCGGCGGCGGCGGCGGCATCGTGGCCCTCAAGGTACAAACAAAGCAAGCACCAGCTCAAGTCAACTTGAAAAATAAGCATTGCCGCATACAAAGCGCTGACATCCAAACGGACACGGTTGCAACAACAAAACACTAAAAGCATGCGGAGTTTTTGAAAGGCAAAGAAAAAAGCGAGGGGAGGGCAGTTAGCCGAACGTTTAGCGGGAGGTCGGAAGAACTCCGCCAGAACCCCACTGAGCCTCCGCCGGTAGCGTCGAGCCCCGCTGAGCGCAGGTTGGGACGAACCCAAACCCAAACCCAAACCCAAACCCAAACCCGAACCCGGGACCTCATGGGAATGGCAGGCCACTGGCAGCAAAATGGAAGCCAAAACAAACGGGTCTGTTTGGCAGCAAACAAAAAAATCCGCAAATTTGCCAATGTCGAACCACCAACATTCACACATAGACTGCACTGCGTCTTTGTTTGTTTGTTCTCCCATATTTTCACGACTTTAAGGTGCACTTAAGAGTTCTCAAAAATGGACGGTGCGCCTTTTGTGTGCACCGAGTTCCCAAATGTGTAAATGTGCGACTTGGCTAAGCGCTCGGCTTGACTTGATCTTGCTCATACGCAGCAAATCCGGCCCCGCTCGAGCCCTGGCAGGCACGAGAACCCGAAAGATGATGCGAGTCGATCGGGTTCTCGTGCCTGCCAGTCGTCAACTTGGATAGAACAAACAGTTGGACGTCTTGGCGCGTTCTGCTTTTGCTTGGGAATTCCGCCAGAATTTGCGAATGGCTTGCTAAACGCATCTGTTGGCGCTTTCGCCAAAGCCGGCCGTCATTGTTGTTGGTTACGAGACGGACTCCGACAATACTGCAATGACGAGAGGGAACCTGGCGTGTTTGATGCAGAACGAGCCCGGCGGTTTGTGTCAAATGCAGAAGATTTGTGGATGAGGACTGATCAAAAGTAATGTGAGTACATTGTCAAATACTTCAAGTACAAGCAAACTCAGTTTTGCTCCACTGCCTTTTAAAAATGTACGCTAGCAAGTGAAAGCATGCTAGCATATGTTTTGAGCTAGGGGATGTTTAAAACCGTGCCTGCGCCCAACAGTACCTGATGTGTTCGTGTGTGCGTTAAATACAGAAATGGCACCCGGAACCGAGACTGCACCTTATGATCGTGAAAATACGATCAAAGCGTCTTCTTGGGTGAAAATGTCTTTTGGTTCAAATGCATCCTGAAGTGTCCGACTGCCGCTCAGGTAAGGCAAAAGCTGTCAAGCGCATCCAAGCTTTCAACAAACGAGCTGACCACCCACCAGGTGGCGAGAATGTTGGCAGGCCCCGTTTGACGACATCTTCATCTCCGCGAATGAAGACTCGCTGTCGCGGTTAGCGCGCCACGCTCGCCGTAGTGTCTAAAAGGGCTATCGTCCCGTCCCGTCCCGTCGCGTCCCGTCCCGTCGCGTCCCGTCGCGTCCCGTCCCGTCGCGTCCCGTCCCGTCAGTGGCCAGAAGGGTCTTCCGACGGTCCTCTGGTTCTGAACTGTGCCACTTCACTGTTACGTTTAATGAGGACAATTTCTATTTATTGCATTTTGGAGAAGAAGAAGAAAAAAAAGTTTGCACAGGTAAGCAAATGAAATTTGTCGTCAAACTTGCTGCGGTCTCATCAATGCTCGCATTAACGCTGCACCGTCTTTATTTCTTTAGCAGAGCATCTCAGAACCCAAGCAGCCGGACCTCGTCCCCCCGACTCCGCCCCCTGAGCCCTTTGAGTACTACGACGCTGGAAACCATTGGTGCAAAAACTGTAACCTCACCTCGGGCTCCATGTTTGATTTTTTTAATCACTTGCACAGCAAAACCCACCGCAAGGTTTGTCATGGTTTACTCTTTTCTCCTCTTAATACTTTTGACGACTAAAGCTCAGTCAGGAAAGCTAGCATGTGTCGCCATGTGGGAATGTCGTTCATTCGCTCGTTTGTCATGACTCGCTTAACTCGCTCAGATGTCGTTCAATTGATGTCATTTCCTGTTTTCTGGCGGTGACGGCACTTTGCCTCTTTCGCTGTCCAGAACATCTTGTGGACAAACTGATGTTGTCTCCCGGTCCCCTTCCAGACTCTGGACCCATACGAGCGTCCGTGGGCCTCGCCGCCGACCCAAACGGCGAAGAAAGCGGAGGCGGAAGACAAGCAAATGAAACCGGCCAAAGGTCTGTCCTTTTTGTCTTCTGGGGATTGGTCGCTTGTCTGTTGGGGCCATCTTGTGCTTCCGGGCTAGCTCAATCCGCATCCAACCATCTTGACTGTGAGGAGACTGGAACCTTGTGTTCGTTCTCCACGTGCTTGCCGAAAGGCGTTTGTCTGTAAAATGAACCGAAGATTGCCGGCAGCTTTAAAGCTGCCGAGAACGCCACCGAGCGCCTTCTTGTGGATTTAACAAGTGCGGCTTGTCTTGCAGGTTCAGAGTTCTTACTTCCCGTGCGAGGATTTTTCTGTCTACTGTGTGAAAAGTTCTTTGGAGACGCAATCTGTGCAGAAGAGCATGTGACCACTCACTGCCATAATGACAACTACAAGGTATTTCCATTGAGCATCCGTGATGTGATGATGTGGATTAGCCAGGGAATGACTTGCTTCAAACAGAGGGACGACGTTTAAAGCCGCGTCTGTCATCCTTTGCCATCACATGGTCTAAAGCGACAGATGCCACTTTGAATAGGCCACTTTAGTCTTTCTCTTTGTCACAATTGCTGTCCTTGCAGCACACACATTGTACAGTGAATTAATCACAGCCGAATTCCAAATATTGCACAGACCATTAAAGCCATTTCTCTCTCTCTCTCTCGTCCAGAAACAAATGTACAAGAATCCGCTGTACGAGCAGAGAAGGAATCTGGACCGCCAAGCCGGACTGGCCTCCAACCCGACGGGGAAAAAACGTAAACATGAAGAAGACAGGGCTGACAAAAGCAAAGGCAAAAAGGAGAGAAAAGGTGAAAAGGAGTTTGTCACAGAGGAGACCTCGTCGAAAGTTGTGGAGGAAGAGAGACCAAAAGTGTTGAAGAAAGAAGACGAGCTGAAAAACACAGAGGCGCCTCGTTATGTCAGGCAAGAAGAGGATGACGACAAGTTGAAATCCAAGAAGAAGAACGACAAGTACCATTGGAGCAAAGAGCAAGAGGAGCGGCCACATTGGAGGAGAGAGGAGGAAGAGCGACACAAAGCCAGCCATGAAGGACGCCATTATCGCCATCACAGACAGGAAGAGGATCCGTACGAGCGCCGGCCGCGATATGACGACAGGCCCAAATTCGACAAACGGGAGCGCGAGCGAGAAGACAAAGAAAAAGTCCAAGAGAAGAGCACGCAAGGTGTCTTGAAGCAATTGGAAGGTGCGCTCAAGCCCTACGACCCGCCCAAAATCATCTGTGGGCCCAGTCCAGCCATGAGAGCCAAACTTCTCAAACAGAACCCGGACGCCGCAAAACTGGCGCCGACCTTCGGAAAGTTCACCTGGAAGAAGCGGGAGAGTCAGCTGACCAAAGATGCCCAGAAAGCGGCGGCCGAGTTCATCAAGGATGACGAAAAAGCTGCCAAAGAGGAAAATATGTCTGTGGACGACTCCTTTGCAAAATCCATGGCCTTCGCCAAAGAGATCGCTCAGAAGTTAGGAGGCACGAGCAGCTCGCCTGCGCCGTGGCTGTCGGGCAACCGCTCACAGACGCAGACCAACTTTGCGGTGCCTACCGCCGCAGCGCTGAGGAGAAAGTACACCGTGGGGAAGCCTGCGCCTCTCGACACCGTCCCCTTCGTGCCCCCTCAGGGCTCAGGTGGGCTACTGCCACCTACGGAAGACGGACCCATTTTTCCTCCTCTCAAGAGACTGCCAGAAACTAAGCAGGATAACCCGAACCCAATAAACAGTCCTGGCCAACCGGTGTCTCAATCTGTTCAACATTTGTCTGGTCTGAGCCCATCAGTCCCCAGAGTAGCGTTACCAGTGTCAAGACCTTCCCTTGCATTTGTAAGACCAGCTCCACCTCGGTTTCATCCTGCTCCATCGGGCCCCAGATCGCCTTTAGCTCTGTCGAGTCCTACCCCGGAAGTTGGTCGACCAGCCCCACCTGTGTCAAGTCCTACTGTGACCGTACTTGGACCAGCTCCACCTATGTTCCATTCTAACCCTTTGGGCGCCACATCCTCGTTATCTGTGTCAAGTCCTACCTCGGCTATTATGCGAGCAACTCCACCTGTGTCTACATCAGCGTTGAGTCCCGCTCCCCTGCCGTTAAGACCCGAGGGCAATTCAGCCGCACCGCCGCCATCGAGCCCCGAGGTTACCCCGGCCGCGCCGCCGCCGCCGTCAAGGCCCGAGGTGAACCCGACCGCTCCGCTGCCATCGAGGCTCCAGGTTAACCCGGCTCCCGAAGTATCGCAACCTGTCCAGTCGGTCGATGAAATAGAAATGGTGGACATGGAGCCGGATGTGGCCGCTCCCGGTGTTCCAGAGAGTGAGCAGACTCACGCTGTGTTTGTTAAACCGCCGCCACTCTTCAGCATGGTGGATGGAGGTCAGAAGTCTGACAAACCAAAAAGTAACCTGGCTGCAGCTAAAGCCCAGGATTTATTTGGTATCTTCTACAGCTCTAAGGACAAAACAGGACCCTTACCCCTGACAAAGTCAAATACAGCAGACATCGAGACCCTCAAAGGACCATGTGTAAGTCAACCAGTACAGCCTGCGGCCCATTCTTTAAATGCATCTTCGGATCCAGATCCTGCTCTGGCACAAAACTCCAACAGTCCCCCACCACAGCCCCAATCAGAGCTCCAGATTGAATCAGTTTGGTCTTTACAGAGCATCCCCGAAGGAGCGCCCGAGGGAACTCTGGTCAACACTCCTGTCGAAATTCCACAAGTCGAGCGTCCTGAAAGCACGACGGCACCCGCGTCGCAAACTCAGCAGGAGGTCAAAGCTTGTGAAGCCAAACCAGACGATGAAAACCCTCTCACAGGCTTTCCAGAACCACTCCAAGAAACGCCTGCATCGACAAAACCTGAATCCACTCCTGGTCGTAAACCACGAGGAAGAAATGCTAAAAAGAGAACTCCTCCCTCGTCCTGTGTCCCCGTCCGACAAACCCGATCCCAAACCAGATCTCAGACCAGGCTTCATCATCTAGAGTCAACTCGAGGAGATGCTGAGCACAAGCCCTTAGAGTCCACAGGAGATGTTGAGCACATGCTGTCAGACTTGACAGGAGATGCTCAGTGGAATCTCTCGGAGTCTGCAGGCGGTGCTGGCCACGAGCTTGCCGAGTCCACAGGAGATACTGACCACATGATGTCAAAGTCCGCGGGAGATGCTGACCACAAGCTCTCAGAGTCCGCGGGAGATGCTGAGCACAAGCTTTCAGAGTCCGCGGGAGATGCTGAGCACAAGCTTTCAGGGTCTACAGGAGATGCTCACTGGACTCTCTCAAAGTCTGCAAGCGGTGCTGTCCAGAAGCTCTCAGAGTCTGCAGGAGACGCAGACCAGAAGCTTTTAGAGTTTCCGGGAGATGCTGGCCACAAGCTCTCAGAGTCCGCAGGAGATACTAACCACATGCTGTCAGACTCCACAAGAGATGATGGCCACATACTCTTAGAGTGTGCAGGAGATGCTGAGCACAAGCTTTCAGAGTCTGCGGGAGATGCGGACCAGAAGCTTTCAGAGTTCCCTGAAGACGCTGACCAGAAGCTCTCAGAGGCTGCAGGAGACACAGACCAGAAGCTTTCAGAGTACCCAGGAGATGTCCAGAATCTCTCAGAGTCGGCAGGAGACGCTGACCAGAAGTTCTCAGAGTTTCCAGGAGATGCTGGCCACAAGCTCTCAGAGGCTGCAGGAGACACAGACCAGAAGCTTTCAGAGTACCCAGGAGATGTTGACCAGAAGCTCTCAGAGTCCGCAGAAGATGCAGAGCAGAAGGTCTCAGGGTTTCCAGAAGATGTTGACCAGAAGCTCTCAGAGTCCGCAGAAGATGCAGAGCAGAAGGTCTCAGGGTTTCCAGAAGATGTTGACCAGAAGCTCTCAGAGTCGGCAGGAGACGCTGACCAGAAGTTCTCAGAGGTTCCAGGAGATGTTGGCCACAAGCTCTCAGAGTCCGCAGCAGATGCAGAGCAGAAGGTCTCAGGGTTTCCAGAAGATGTTGACCAGAAGCTCTCAGAGTCCGCAGAAGATGCAGAGCAGAAGGTCTCAGGGTTTCCAGAAGATGTTGACCAGAAGCTCTCAGAGGCTGCAGGAGACACAGACCAGAAGCTTTCAGAGTCGGCAGGAGACGCTGACCAGAAGTTCTCAGAGGTTCCAGGAGATGCTGGCCACAAGCTCTCAGAGTCCGCAGCAGATGCAGAGCAGAAGGTCTCAGGGTTTCCAGAAGATGTTGACCAGAAGCTCTCAGAGGCTGCAGGAGACACAGACCAGAAGCTTTCAGAGTCGTCAGAAGATGCAGAGCAGAAGCTCTCAGGGGTTCCAGAAGATGCTGACCAAAAGCGCTCAGAGTCGTCAGACGGCGGCTCTGGGACTCCTCAAGATGACGGAAGGACAACATTAACAGTTGACCATCTCCACTCTTCCGGTCTTGTGGCCCATTTGAACCGAGAGTAGGAGATGACGCGAGGGAGTCTTCGTTTGAAGTTAATACATCTTGGTAATGTCTCAATCTCAGATTTGGCTTTGTTCTGTGATCCATGATTCAAATAAAGACTTGGATAACAACATGTTTTATTTCTCTCTTATCCAGGGATTGGTCCAGTACCTACAGAGACCGAAATCAGTTTCCTCCACGTTAAAAAGAAAGGGGGAGTAAAAAAAGAAAAGAAAACACACGTTTGTCATTCCAAGATTACAAAGTAAAGGCTTGTTTTTCCTCATTTGTTTTCCTGGCTGAACATTTTTGAGGTAACGTACGCTTGATTTTTCTTTTTCTTCTTCTTTTTTCCCTATTAAAGCCGAGTCCCTTGCTCCGTACTGTTGATAGATTTGACTAGACTAGATTGGTCCTGGTGGTTTTCGTCTTCGGAGACGGTCGAGCGCTGGCACACTTGGTCAAATGCAAATATGTTCATTTGTTCCCCTCTGCTTGGCTTGTGCAACTTGTTTTAATAAAAGTTACTTTGGGACAAACATGTTTTCTGCAGTCATTCTTGACAGTTTAGCCGTAGTGCATATGAATCCACTTTGGTCAAATGGGGGCCAAATAAAGCAGTCAGTGACTGCTTCTGGCGATGCATCGTCGCGTTTGCATAAATGACAAAACATGTCGTCCATTTGCTGTTTGAAATTGACATTTGAGCTATGACGTCAGTGTAGCTGTGCTGACGTACGTCATCGCTGTGTTGCTTTAGTTTGTGCTGCTGGCGATCTTCACGTTGAAGGTGTGTTGCTGGGAGGAGGGAGGCCTTGCCGCCTTGCCGCCTTGCCGCCTTGCGCAGACGCGGCCAATCACAAAAAGGCCTCCGCGGGGTTGCTAGGCGGATGTGGACGCCGGCGGCCAATGAGGTGGCGGCACCAGGAAGTCCGAGGCACGCCGTCGCAGCGTCCGCCGAAGAGCCCGCAAAACGAGCAGAATGCCCAACAAAATCAAGACAGACAAGGTGAGCGGCGCCCCTCGTCGACGTTCTGCGTTTTCATGCCTTCGGGCGGCTGCTATAGCTAGCTGCGAGCTCGCCTGCTCAGGCTCTGACGTAACGGGCGCGAGTGCGAGCTCGCCGCCCGCTCATATCACAGCGAGACCTTAATAATCATTCAAAAACAAACAAACAAACAAACAAACAAATTGGTAGCGGCTGACGGCGCGACGTTCGGTTCACTGTGCGGCAAAGCCACAAACGCGATGCTAACGTTAGCCGCGCGGCCAGTTGGCTCGGATGACGTCAGACTCATTCAGTCACTCCGAAGCGAACCGCGGTTGCCATGACAACGGCAATCTCGCCCGACAGCTGCTGTGACCCTGCTGAAGATGAGCCTTGACCTTTTCAGCTTAACAAAACACACCATTAATTAAATGATGACGATGATGAAGGTCACGTTAGCATGCTTCCACATTTCAACGACACGTGATTCATTTGACTGAACATTGAAAGATGTTGATTTGAAATGTGTCTGAAAATCTCTCCATGTGTCGTCAATGCTGTGCTGAGTATTTTGAAATTGACATTTGAAATCACGCAGGCATGCAAATGCGTGAAAAAGTGTGCTGCAGTGCCACCTATTAACGCGCAATATGAATATAATCAATATTGACAAAGAAAACCAAACCAACCCCAACCCCCCCCCCCCAAAAAAAAGCTGCTTCTCCAAACTAAAAAGTCCCCGATCAGGATTGTTGAAATATGACCTGTCCAAATATGTTCCGTCATTTCATGAAACCTGAAGGCGCAGTTTGCTCAACGTTGCCGTCACGTTTCCTGCTCACGTCCGCGTTTGTTTTGCTTTTGAACAGGAAAGCGGCGCCAACAGCGCTGATGCCAACATGGCCGCCGACAAGGACCTTCCTGCAGACGACAGCCAGCAGGTGAGTCATGTCGTCTTTCTTCCCCTTGGGAAAAAAAAAAAAAAGTCGACGTGCTGCGTCTCGTTTCAGGTGTGCGTGTTTGCTTGACGATCGATTGGCACGTGCAGTCTGAAGTGCATTTTTTTTTTTTACTTTTGTTTTGTCTTTCATATCCGGTCGAGGCAGACTTGTTTGTTTGCACTTGACTCGAGTCCGTTCACGTCCTGTGGCTGTTTTTTGGTGACCGGACGCTCTCAAAAGAACACGAGACAATCGCAGCTGCTTCCCAACGCTGCAGCTGGAAAACAAAATCCGTGGGAACGTCTCGTGCGGTCCTGAAGGCTTGACGCCGGATCGGCCGATCCCAAACGATTCCACGTGTGTGCGCGTGCAGGGCGCCGGCAAGCGCTGCCGCCGCCCGCTCAGCTGCGCAGGATCAAGTATTGCGGCGGGCCGAAGAAGGAACGACGTCACGGTCGCTCTCGCGTCGGCGCCGACCGGGAACTCGGCAAACTTCCCGCCCTCAACGCTCGCCGGTGACCTCGCGTGCATCAAGTGCATTTGGTATTCTCTGTCCATTTGCAAAACTGGAATGATTCCAATCTGAATTGGGACTTGTGACATCACAAGACGCGTCGATTGTTTGTTGTGCCACAAGAGGGCGCCACTTTGCATAATCGCTCCTTTCCAGCGGTGCCGCGCGATCAAATTTTGCGATTGACGTTTCTTTTCCTGCTTGTCACTTTTCAGTCAACTTGTTCCGGACTCTCCCGCCATCGTCCAAGCCCGCGGGGGCGGAGTTTGACCCCGAGGAGGAGGAGCCGGCGCTGGAGGTCGCCTGGCCTCATCTGCATGACGGCGTCTCATCTTTTCAGCTGGTTTACGAGTTCTTCCTTGGCTTCCTGGAGTCGGCCCACTTCCAAGCCAACGTGGCCAAAAAGTACATGGACCAAAACTTTGTCCTGTCGGTGAGATCCCGCACACACCAATGACAAAATGGCCGCTCGCCTGTGCTATTTTTATTTTTTTGGACTTGTCACACGAGCAGTTTTCAAATCTTGCCAGATGAACCGGAAACGACCAAAGTTGAACACGGAGCAGCGCAGGCGTGAAAACGCCATCTTGCAAAAACAAAACAAAAAATGACAACAAGCGGGAAACGAGACACAAGACGAGGTTGTGAGGGTTTTTTTTTTTTTTTTTGTTTTGTTTTGTTTTTTCAAGCAAAATGGCATCCAAGAAAAAGATGAAGATCGGCGGCCGTTTGACCTCTGACCCCCGCCCCCTCCAAGGTGAGGGCGGGCCTGCTGAAGTTCTGGCCCAAGACGCGCAGCCCCAAGGAGATCCTGGACGTGATGGAACCCGCCCACTTCCGCAAAGTCCGCCGGCTGGCCAAATGAGAAAGAAGCCGTCGGCGGCGTGCGCGCAGGTCGCCGACGTGCGCTCTGCTACTGGACCGACGACCACGTCATGAGTTTGATCAGCGACGCCGCCAGCGTCGTCAGCGTCACAAGTAACGCACGTCGCCGTTGACACGTCGAGAACGACTCGTGAGCTCCTCCTCCACTTTTCAGCCAGGGGAAGCGCGCTCGCCAGGTGCGCTAATTGCGTGCGTGTAGTTGTGCAGCACGCCGTCTGCGGATGGCGACCTTCCCACGCTGCTCAAGAAGGTGGTGGCCAGCCAAGCAGCCCTGGTAAGCAATCAATCAATCAATCAACGCCACCCTCAGCCAACCCGCGTGTGTGCGTGTAGACGGCGAAGGAGTCGAGGGCGGCGGCGACGACGACTCGCAGGAAGTCGGAGCTTCCGCAGGACGTTTACACCATCAAAGCTTTGGAGGCCCACAAGAGGGCGGAGCACTTCCTCACAGCCAATCAGGAGGCTCTGGGCCGCTGCTGTTTGAAAGGTGCTGGGCCACGCCCATCGCCAATCACGGCTCTTCCGCTGGCCCCGCCCCCCCCAGCTGTGGAGGAACATCAACTTAATTATTTTCAAAGAAGCACATTAGTGTGAAAATCAATCGATCAATGTTTTGAATGAACTTCTGCCATCAAGTGTCGCCGATTGAAAGTGGTGAGCGGGACTTGCGATTGGCGTTCCCGCGCCGACTTCCTGCTGTCAAGTCACAATTTCACCACCACATGACAATTTGGTTTGGGGGTTTTTCCCCACACGGGGGCGACCTCATCATTGGACCAATTGCACGCATGTTGTGGGTCACCCAGTGGGTCGCTGGCGACCAATCACTTGTTTGTCGTGGCGCCGTTTGATGGAGTCCACCTCAAAACCACAAAACGCAAGTTGGGTTCTGAAGAGCCCCTGTCCGTCCGTCCAGCCTGTTTTGAGTGGTTCCCTCCACCAACACACCTGATTGACCATCAGGATCGTCAGCACACTTGTGCAAAACTTGAAGATGAGCCGATCATTCCATTCAGCTGCATCGGAGGAGGGAGACGGGAAGAGCAGGCCGGACGGGGGCTCTCCAGGACCCGACTTGGTTAACGGGAGTCCGATGAGGACCCGATCCAAACAATGCGCACGCACGTCTGAAGCAAAAAGCGCCGCTCGCTCGCTCGCTCGCTCGCTCGCTGCTTTTGTGGCCACAAATAAGAAAAAAGCTGCCGACGGAAGATTCGTTTATTCACACGACAAAACACGAAAGATTCATTTCAACACTTTGATTCAGTTGCGACAAATAAAAGTCCCACTTGAGGGAGGGAGGAGGCGTGGCTTCTTTTGCAGCCAGTTTGAAGGAACCAAAGCGACTCGCCTGAAGCGCAAATCAAGCGCGCATGTTGAAACGTTTGTCAGCCGGCCGTGAAGGGGAAGAAAGTGAAGGCGAGGAAGGCGTCATCGTCGGCGTCATCGTCGGCGTCGGCGTCATCGGCGGCGTCATCGTCGGCGGCGGCGTCGTCGGCGTCATCGTCATCGCCGTCTCAGCTGTGGTGGCGGGCGCCGAGCGCGCGCCGGACGGCGTCCCGCCACTGGTCGTCGGAGATCTGGCGGGCCCACGCCGGCACGCCCGGCGACGGCAGCGCCACCGCCGCCATCGTCCGCTTCACCAGCTCCACGTGGGCTGCCGGAGCAAACAAACCGACAACAAACGTCAGTTGCGATTCACGACATCTTACGGCCCATTTTTTTCACTGAAATCACCATCAGCAAAAAATCGACTTCATTGTTTGCATCAAGAATATCAAAAATGTAACTTGTACAAGTTGGGCTTATATTTCGCAGCCGTTGTTTCTTTTCATTTCATTTCATTGTTGATGCTTCTGACAACATGATGAATCTTTCGGCACACTTGGAACGAGAAAATTCATATTCACGTTCTTGCTGATGAAATGTGCATTTATACTTATTTTATACTCATTGTTACGAGCGTTATTATGTTATTGTCGCCGCAGAGGAAGAAAATAACGTGAAAAGTAGCAGCGGAAAAGTCAACGTATACAATTTTCTGGAGGTGTGGCAAGGCAAGATGGCCGCCGCCAGCTTCGCTTCTTGCTTGGCATGAGCAGTCCGGCATGTTATTATTTTTTTTTTTACGTCCGTGCTGCGGCAGCCTGCGAATCCGCCGCAGTCTGACGTCGATCTTTTGGGAAACTCTGAGCCAGGACAGTTTTGGTTGCGTTTTCATGTCATTTTGTGAACTCGGTGAGCGTCACGTTTACTGCCGGCGACTTGAACGACGGGGCACTCTGCTCTGCTTCAAGCGCACATCTGGATGCCTACTGGGCTAATATTGCACTTTGTGATCTCGATGGAAGTCGGTGGATGATCAAAACGCGCACCGGCAATTTGGCAAGCGTACCGCGACGCCGTTTGCGCGTTGAGACGCTCAAGGGAGATTTGGACAAATGGCGGAGATTGAAAAAAAGGCGTTTTGATGAAGCAAAAATCCAAACCGACCGTCATCCATGGGGATGGAGGCGCGGCTCCTCTCGGCCGCCGCCGACTCGGGGTCGTCCTCGTCGCTGTCGGAGGGCGGAGCCTCGGGGAGGTGCAGACCCATCACCTGCGCCGCAACAAGGGTGAGCGAGCGAGCGAGCGAAAGTGCAACTTTGCCAGCCGACCCCACCCACCTCCATCCTGCGCCGGAGAGCGCCGTCCCCCCCCGCCGCCGCCGCCGCAGCCGCCTCGTCCCCATCCTGACTGAGGGGCTGGTACGAGTAGCCGTCCTCGTCCGAAGGGACCTGCTCGCCCTCCTGATCCTCCTCGCCCCCGCTCCACGCCGCCCCCCCGACCGCGTCGCCGTCGGGGGGGCTTTTGTCGTCATCCTCGCAAGGTGGGAAAACTCGCTCTGGTCCCATGGCGGGGGTCGCCACTAGGGGGAGACAGCAAACGACCTTGAAGCATGTTATTCAAAAGTGATGATTATACAAATTAAATTCAAAAAAAAAATCATTACTAATCGTCATGGTCATTTATTACTTTATTTTAAAAAAACTGACTATTCATCTCACGCCTCACTATACATAGTCATTTGGAAAACAAACAAAAAAAAACACCTTATTATACACGCTTCTTCAAAAAACAAACGCCTTCCTATTTGTTGTTTTTTTTTGTTTTGTTTTTTAACGCCTTACTATTCATGGTCATTAAAAAATGCCTTACTATATATTTTTTATATTTATATATATTATATATTAATTATTTATTTATATTATTTATTTATATTTATTATATATTTATATGTTTTATTTTTATACAGTATTTTTTTTAAACGCCTTACTATACATGGTCTTCAAAAAAATAAAAAAATTAAAAAAAACTTACTATACATGGTCAGTTTTTTTTTGAAACGTCTTACTATACATGGTCTTCAAAAAAATAAAAAAATTAAAAAAAACTTACTATACATGGTCAGTTTTTTTTTTTAAACGCCTTACTATACATGGTCATTTTTTTTTAAACGCCTTACTATACATGGTCTTCAAAAAAAAAAAAAAAAAACTTACTATACATGGTCATTTTTTTTAAACGCCTTACTGTACATGGTCAGTTTTTTTTTTTAAACGCCTTACTATGCATGGTCTGTTTTTTTTTTAAACGCCTTACTATACATGGTCTTCAAAAAAAAAAAAAAAAAAAAAAACCTTACTATACATGGTCATTTTTTATTTATTTTTTTAAATGCCTTACTATGGTCTTCAAAAAAAAAAAAAAAAAAACTTACTATACATGGTCATTTTTTTTTTTTAAACGCCTTACTATGGTCTTCAAAAAAAAAAAAAAAAAAACTTACTATACATGGTCATTTTTTATTATTTTTTTTAAACGCCTTACTATACATGGTCATTTTTTTTTTTTTTTTTTTAACACCTTACTATACATGGTCTTCAAAAAAAACCCCCACCTTACTATACATGGTCAGTTTTTTTTTTAAACGCCTTACTATACATGGTCTTAAAAAAAAAAAAAAAAAAACCTTACTATACATGGTCATTTTTTATTTATTTTTTTAAATGCCTTACTATGGTCTTCAAAAAAAAAAAAAAAAAAACTTACTATACATGGTCATTTTTTTTTTTTAAACGCCTTACTATGGTCTTCAAAAAAAAAAAAAAAAAACTTACTATACATGGTCATTTTTTATTATTTTTTTTAAACGCCTTACTATACATGGTCATTTTTTTTTTTTTTTTTTTAACACCTTACTATACATGGTCTTCAAAAAAAACCCCCACCTTACTATACATGGTCAGTTTTTTTTTTAAACGCCTTACTATACATGGTCTTAAAAAAAAAAAAAAAAAAACCTTACTATACATGGTCTTTTTTTTTTTAAACGCCTTACTATACATGGTCTTCAAAAAAAACAAAACAAAAAAAACCTTACTATACATGGTCATTTTTTATTTATTTTTTTAAATGCCTTACTATGGTCTTCAAAAAAAAAAAAAAAAAAACTTACTATACATGGTCATTTTTTATTTATTTTTTTAAATGCCTTACTATGGTCTTCAAAAAAAAAAACAAAAAACCTTACTATACATGGTCATTTTTTATTTATTTTTTTAAATGCCTTACTATGGTCTTCAAAAAAAAAAAAAAAAAAACCTTACTATACATGGTCATTTTTTATTTATTTTTTTAAATGCCTTACTATGGTCTTCAAAAAAAACAAAAAAAAACCTTACTATACATGGTCATTTTATTTTTTTTTAAACGCCTTACTATGGTCTTCAAAAAAAAAAAAAAAAAACTTACTATACATGGTCATTTTTTATTCTTTTTTTTAAACGCCTTACTATGCATGGTCTGTTTTTTTTTTAAACGCCTTACTATACATGGTCTTCAAAAAAAAAAAAAAAAAAAAAACCTTACTATACATGGTCATTTTTTATTTTTTTTTTTAAACGCCTTACTATGGTCTTCAAAAAAAACAAAAAAAAAAACCTTACTATACATGGTCATTTTTTTTTTTTTTAAACGCCTTACTATGGTCTTCAAAAAAAAATAAAAAAAACTTACTATACATGGTCATTTTTTATTATTTTTTTTAAACGCCTTACTATACATGGTCAGTTTTTTTTTTTTTTTTAACACCTTACTATACATGGTCTTCAAAAAAAAACCCCACCTTACTATACATGGTCAGTTTTTTTTTAAACGCCTTACTATACATGGTCTTAAAAAAAAAAAAAAAAAACCTTACTATACATGGTCTTTTTTTTTTTAAACGCCTTACTATACATGGTCTTCAAAAAAAAACAAAAAAAAAAAACCTTACTATACATGGTCATTTTTTATTTATTTTTTTAAATGCCTTACTATGGTCTTCAAAAAAAAACAAAAAAAAACTTACTATACATGGTCATTTTTTTTTTTTAAACGCCTTACTATGGTCTTCAAAAAAAAAAAAAAAAAAACTTACTATACATGGTCATTTTTTATTATTTTTTTTAAACGCCTTACTATACATGGTCAGTTTTTTTTTTTTTTTTTTAACACCTTACTATACATGGTCTTCAAAAAAAACCCCCACCTTACTATACATGGTCAGTTTTTTTTTTAAACGCCTTACTATACATGGTCTTAAAAAAAAAAAAAAAAAAACCTTACTATACATGGTCTTTTTTTTTTTAAACGCCTTACTATACATGGTCTTCAAAAAAAAAAAAAAAAAAAAAACCTTACTATACATGGTCATTTTTTATTTATTTTTTTAAATGCCTTACTATGGTCTTCAAAAAAAAAAAAAAAAAAACTTACTATACATGGTCATTTTTTATTTATTTTTTTAAATGCCTTACTATGGTCTTCAAAAAAAAAAAAAAAAAACCTTACTATACATGGTCATTTTTTATTTATTTTTTTAAATGCCTTACTATGGTCTTCAAAAAAAAAAAAAAAAAAACCTTACTATACATGGTCATTTTTTATTTATTTTTTTAAATGCCTTACTATGGTCTTCAAAAAAAAAAAAAAAAAACCTTACTATACATGGTCATTTTATTTTTTTTTAAACGCCTTACTATGGTCTTCAAAAAAAAAAAAAAAAACTTACTATACATGGTCATTTTTTATTCTTTTTTTTAAACGCCTTACTATGCATGGTCTGTTTTTTTTTTAAACGCCTTACTATACATGGTCTTCAAAAAAAAACAAAAAAAAAAACCTTACTATACATGGTCATTTTTTATTTATTTTTTTAAATGCCTTACTATGGTCTTCAAAAAAAAAAAAAAAAAAACTTACTATACATGGTCATTTTTTTTAAACGCCTTACATGGTCTTCAAAAAAAATAAAAAATTACTATACATGGTCAGTTGTTTTTTTTAAACGCCTTACTATACATGGTCTTCAAAAAAAAAAATATATTACTATACATGGTCAGTTTTTTTTTAAAACGCCTTACTATACATGGTCTTAAAAAAAAAACAAAAAAAAAAACCTTACTATACAGTCTTTTTTTTTTTTTAAACGCCTTATTATACATGGTCAGTTTTTTTTTTTTAAACGCCTTACTATACATGGTCTTAAAAAAAAAAAAACCTTACTATACATGGTCATTTTTTTTTTAACGCCTTACTATACATGGTCTTCAAAAAAAAAAAAAAAAAAAAAAAAAACCTTACTATACATGGTCATTTTTTATTTTTTTTTTAAACGCCTTACTATGCATGGTCTGTTTTTTTTTTAAACGCCTTACTATACATGGTCTTCAAAAAAAAATAAAAAAAACTTACTATACATGGTCAGTTTTTTTTTTTTTTTTAACACCTTACTATACATGGTCTTCAAAAAAAAACCCCACCTTACTATACATGGTCAGTTTTTTTTTTAAACGCCTTACTATACATGGTCTTCAAAAAAAAAAAAAAAAAAAAAAACCTTACTATACATGGTCATTTTTTATTTTTTTTTTAAACGCCTTACTATGGTCTTCAAAAAAAAACCTTACTATACATGGTCATTTTTTTTTTTTAAACGCCTTACTATGGTCTTCAAAAAAAAAAAAAAAAAACTTACTATACATGGTCATTTTTTATTATTTTTTTTAAACGCCTTACTATACATGGTCAGTTTTTTTTTTTTTTTTTAACACCTTACTATACATGGTCTTCAAAAAAAAACCCCACCTTACTATACATGGTCAGTTTTTTTTTTAAACGCCTTACTATACATGGTCTTAAAAAAAAAAAAAAAAAAACCTTACTATACATGGTCTTTTTTTTTTTAAACGCCTTACTATACATGGTCTTCAAAAAAAAAAAAAAAAAAACCTTACTATACATGGTCATTTTTTATTTATTTTTTTAAATGCCTTACTATGGTCTTCAAAAAAAAAAAAAAAAAAACTTACTATACATGGTCATTTTTTATTTATTTTTTAAAATGCCTTACTATGGTCTTCAAAAAAAAAAAAAAAAAACCTTACTATACATGGTCATTTTATTTTTTTTTAAACGCCTTACTATGGTCTTCAAAAAAAAAAAAAAAAAACTTACTATACATGGTCATTTTTTATTCTTTTTTTTAAACGCCTTACTATACATGGTCTTCAAAAAAAAAAAAAAAAAAAAAAAACCTTACTATACATGGTCATTTTTTATTATTTTTTTTTAAACGCCTTACTATGGTCTTCAAAAAAAAAAAAAAAAAAAACCTTACTATACATGGTCATTTTTTTTTTTTTTTAAACGCCTTACTATGGTCTTCAAAAAAAAAAAAAAAAAAACTTACTATACATGGTCATTTTTTATTATTTTTTTTAAACGCCTTACTATACATGGTCAGTTTTGTTTTTTTTTTTAACACCTTACTATACATGGTCTTCAAAAAAAACCCCCACCTTACTATACATGGTCAGTTTTTTTTTTAAACGCCTTACTATACATGGTCTTAAAAAAAAAAAAAAAAAAACCTTACTATACATGGTCTTTTTTTTTTTAAACGCCTTACTATACATGGTCTTCAAAAAAAAACAAACAAAAAAAACCTTACTATACATGGTCATTTTTTATTTATTTTTTTAAATGCCTTACTATGGTCTTCAAAAAAAAAAAAAAAAAACCTTACTATACATGGTCATTTTATTTTTTTTTAAACGCCTTACTATGGTCTTCAAAAAAAAAAAAAAAAAACTTACTATACATGGTCATTTTTTATTCTTTTTTTTAAACGCCTTACTATGCATGGTCTGTTTTTTTTTTAAACGCCTTACTATACATGGTCTTCAAAAAAAAAAAAAAAAAAAAAAACCTTACTATACATGGTCATTTTTTATTTTTTTTTTTAAACGCCTTACTATGGTCTTCAAAAAAAAAAAAAAAAAAACTTACTATACATGGTCATTTTTTATTATTTTTTTTAAACGCCTTACTATACATGGTCAGTTTTGTTTTTTTTTTTAACACCTTACTATACATGGTCTTCAAAAAAAAACCCCACCTTACTATACATGGTCAGTTTTTTTTTAAACGCCTTACTATACATGGTCTTAAAAAAAAAAAAAAAAAAACCTTACTATACATGGTCTTTTTTTTTTTTAAACGCCTTACTATACATGGTCTTCAAAAAAAACCAAAAAAAAAAAACCTTACTATACATGGTCATTTTTTATTTATTTTTTTAAATGCCTTACTATGGTCTTCAAAAAAAAAAAAAAAAAAACTTACTATACATGGTCATTTTTTTTAAACGCCTTACATGGTCTTCAAAAAAAATAAAAAATTACTATACATGGTCAGTTGTTTTTTTTAAACGCCTTACTATATATACATGGTCTTCAAAAAAAAAAATATATTACTATACATGGTCAGTTTTTTTTTAAAACGCCTTACTATACATGGTCTTAAAAAAAAAACAAAAAAAAAAACCTTACTATACAGTCTTTTTTTTTTTTTTAAACGCCTTATTATACATGGTCAGTTTTTTTTTTAAACGCCTTACTATACATGGTCTTAAAAAAAAAAAAACCTTACTATACATGGTCATTTTTTTTTTAACGCCTTACTATACATGGTCTTCAAAAAAAAAAAAAAAAAAAAAAAAACCTTACTATACATGGTCATTTTTTATTTTTTTTTTAAACGCCTTACTATGCATGGTCTGTTTTTTTTTTAAACGCCTTACTATACATGGTCTTCAAAAAAAAATAAAAAAAACTTACTATACATGGTCAGTTTTTTTTTTTTTTTTAACACCTTACTATACATGGTCTTCAAAAAAAAACCCCACCTTACTATACATGGTCAGTTTTTTTTTAAACGCCTTACTATACATGGTCTTAAAAAAAACAAAAAAAAAAACCTTACTATACATGGTCTTTTTTTTTTTAAACGCCTTACTATACATGGTCTTCAAAAAAAAAAAACAAAAAAAACCTTACTATACATGGTCATTTTTTTTAAACGCCTTACTATACATGGTCAGTTTTTTTTTTTTTAAACGCCTTACTATACATGGTCTTCAAAAAAATAAAAAAATTAAAAAAACCTTACTATACATGGTCTTTTTTTTTTTTAAACGTCTTACTATACATGGTCAGTTTTTTGTTTTTTTTAAACGCCTTACTATACATGGTCTTCAAAAAAAAAAAAAAAAAAAAAAACTTACTATACATGGTCAGTTTTTTTTTTTTAAACGCCTTACTATACATGGTCAGTTTTTTTTAAACGCCTTACTATACATGGTCTTCAAAAAAAAAAAAAAAAAACTTACTATACATGGTCAGTTTTTTTTAAACGCCTTACTATACATGGTCTTCAAAAAAAAACAAAAAAACCTTACTATACATGGTCATTTTTTATTTTTTTAAATGCCTTACTATACATGGTCAGTTTTTTGTTTTTTTAAATGCCTTACTATACATGGTCAGTTTTTTGTTTTTTTTAAACACCTTACTATACATGGTCTTCAACAACAACAAAAAAAAAACCTTACTATACATGGTCATTTTTTTTAAACGCCTTACTGTACATGGTCAGTTTTTTTTTTTTAAACGCCTTACTATGCATGGTCTGTTTTTTTTTTAAACGCCTTACTATACATGGTCTTCAAAAAACAAAAAACAAAAAAAAACCTTACTATACATGGTCATTTTTTATTTATTTTTTTAAACGCCTTACTATGCATGGTCTGTTTTTTTTTTAAACGCCTTACTATACATGGTCTTCAAAAAAAAAAAAAAAAACCTTACTATACATGGTCATTTTTTTTTTTTTTTAAACGCCTTACTATGGTCTTCAAAAAAAAATAAAAAAAACTTACTATACATGGTCATTTTTTATTATTTTTTTTAAACGCCTTACTATACATGGTCAGTTTTTTTTTTTTTTTTAACACCTTACTATACATGGTCTTCAAAAAAAAACCCCACCTTACTATACATGGTCAGTTTTTTTTTTAAACGCCTTACTATACATGGTCTTAAAAAAAAAAAAAAAAAAAAAAAAAAAAAAAACTTACTATACATGGTCTTTTTTTTTTTTAACGCCTTACTATACATGGTCTTCAAAAAAAAAAAAAAAAAAAAAAACCTTACTATACATGGTCATTTTTTATTTATTTTTTTAAATGCCTTACTATGGTCTTCAAAAAAAAAAAAAAAAAACTTACTATACATGGTCATTTTTTTTTTTTTTAAACGCCTTACTATGGTCTTCAAAAAAAAAAAAAAAAAAACTTACTATACATGGTCATTTTTTATTATTTTTTTTAAACGCCTTACTATACATGGTCAGTTTTTTTTTTTTTTTTAACACCTTACTATACATGGTCTTCAAAAAAAAACCCCACCTTACTATACATGGTCAGTTTTTTTTTTAAACGCCTTACTATACATGGTCTTAAAAAAAAAAAAAAAAAACCTTACTATACATGGTCTTTTTTTTTTTAAACGCCTTACTATACATGGTCTTCAAAAAAAAAAAAAAAAAAAAAACCTTACTATACATGGTCATTTTTTATTTATTTTTTTAAATGCCTTACTATGGTCTTCAAAAAAAAAAAAAAAAAACCTTACTATACATGGTCATTTTATTTTTTTTTAAACGCCTTACTATGGTCTTCAAAAAAAAAAAAAAAAAACTTACTATACATGGTCATTTTTTATTCTTTTTTTTAAACGCCTTACTATGCATGGTCTGTTTTTTTTTTAAACGCCTTACTATACATGGTCTTCAAAAAAAAAAAAAAAAAAAAAAAACCTTACTATACATGGTCATTTTTTATTTTTTTTTTTAAACGCCTTACTATGGTCTTCAAAAAAAAAAAAAAAAAAACTTACTATACATGGTCATTTTTTATTATTTTTTTTAAACGCCTTACTATACATGGTCAGTTTTGTTTGTTTTTTTAACACCTTACTATACATGGTCTTCAAAAAAAAACCCCACCTTACTATACATGGTCAGTTTTTTTTTAAACGCCTTACTATACATGGTCTTAAAAAAAAAAAAAAAAAAACCTTACTATACATGGTCTTTTTTTTTTTTAAACGCCTTACTATACATGGTCTTCAAAAAAAACCAAAAAAAAAAAACCTTACTATACATGGTCATTTTTTATTTATTTTTTTAAATGCCTTACTATGGTCTTCAAAAAAAAAAAAAAAAAAACTTACTATACATGGTCATTTTTTTTAAACGCCTTACATGGTCTTCAAAAAAAATAAAAAATTACTATACATGGTCAGTTGTTTTTTTTAAACGCCTTACTATATATACATGGTCTTCAAAAAAAAAAATATATTACTATACATGGTCAGTTTTTTTTTAAAACGCCTTACTATACATGGTCTTAAAAAAAAAACAAACAAAAAAACCTTACTATACAGTCTTTTTTTTTTTTTTAAACGCCTTATTATACATGGTCAGTTTTTTTTTTAAACGCCTTACTATACATGGTCTTAAAAAAAAAAAAACCTTACTATACATGGTCATTTTTTTTTTAACGCCTTACTATACATGGTCTTCAAAAAAAAAAAAAAAAAAAAAAAACCTTACTATACATGGTCATTTTTTATTTTTTTTTTAAACGCCTTACTATGCATGGTCTGTTTTTTTTTTAAACGCCTTACTATACATGGTCTTCAAAAAAAAATAAAAAAAACTTACTATACATGGTCAGTTTTTTTTTTTTTTTTAACACCTTACTATACATGGTCTTCAAAAAAAAAACCCACCTTACTATACATGGTCAGTTTTTTTTTAAACGCCTTACTATACATGGTCTTAAAAAAAACAAAAAAAAAAACCTTACTATACATGGTCTTTTTTTTTTTAAACGCCTTACTATACATGGTCTTCAAAAAAAAAAAACAAAAAAAACCTTACTATACATGGTCATTTTTTTTAAACGCCTTACTATACATGGTCAGTTTTTTTTTTTTTAAACGCCTTACTATACATGGTCTTCAAAAAAAACAAAACAAAAAAAACCTTACTATACATGGTCTTTTTTTTTTTTAAACGTCTTACTATACATGGTCAGTTTTTTGTTTTTTTTAAACGCCTTACTATACATGGTCTTCAAAAAAAAAAAAAAAAAAAAAAACTTACTATACATGGTCAGTTTTTTTTTTTTAAACGCCTTACTATACATGGTCAGTTTTTTTTAAACGCCTTACTATACATGGTCTTCAAAAAAAAAAAAAAAACTTACTATACATGGTCAGTTTTTTTTAAACGCCTTACTATACATGGTCTTCAAAAAAAAACAAAAAAACCTTACTATACATGGTCATTTTTTATTTTTTTAAATGCCTTACTATACATGGTCAGTTTTTTGTTTTTTTAAATGCCTTACTATACATGGTCAGTTTTTTGTTTTTTTTAAACACCTTACTATACATGGTCTTCAACAACAACAAAAAAAAAACCTTACTATACATGGTCATTTTTTTTAAACGCCTTACTGTACATGGTCAGTTTTTTTTTTTAAACGCCTTACTATGCATGGTCTGTTTTTTTTTTAAACGCCTTACTATACATGGTCTTCAAAAAACAAAAAACAAAAAAAAACCTTACTATACATGGTCATTTTTTATTTATTTTTTTAAACGCCTTACTATGCATGGTCTGTTTTTTTTTTAAACGCCTTACTATACATGGTCTTCAAAAAAAAAAAAAAAAACCTTACTATACATGGTCATTTTTTTTTTTTTTAAACGCCTTACTATGGTCTTCAAAAAAAAATAAAAAAAACTTACTATACATGGTCATTTTTTATTATTTTTTTTAAACGCCTTACTATACATGGTCAGTTTTTTTTTTTTTTTTAACACCTTACTATACATGGTCTTCAAAAAAAAACCCCACCTTACTATACATGGTCAGTTTTTTTTTTAAACGCCTTACTATACATGGTCTTAAAAAAAAAAAAAAAAAAAAAAAAAAAAAAAAAACTTACTATACATGGTCTTTTTTTTTTTTAACGCCTTACTATACATGGTCTTCAAAAAAAAAAAAAAAAAAAAAACCTTACTATACATGGTCATTTTTTATTTATTTTTTTAAATGCCTTACTATGGTCTTCAAAAAAAAAAAAAAAAAACTTACTATACATGGTCATTTTTTTTTTTTTTTAAACGCCTTACTATGGTCTTCAAAAAAAAAAAAAAAAAAACTTACTATACATGGTCATTTTTTATTATTTTTTTTAAACGCCTTACTATACATGGTCAGTTTTTTTTTTTTTTTTAACACCTTACTATACATGGTCTTCAAAAAAAACCCCCACCTTACTATACATGGTCAGTTTTTTTTTTAAACGCCTTACTATACATGGTCTTAAAAAAAAAAAAAAAAAAACCTTACTATACATGGTCTTTTTTTTTTTAAACGCCTTACTATACATGGTCTTCAAAAAAAAAAAAAAAAAAAAAACCTTACTATACATGGTCATTTTTTATTTATTTTTTTAAATGCCTTACTATGGTCTTCAAAAAAAAAAAAAAAAAACCTTACTATACATGGTCATTTTATTTTTTTTTAAACGCCTTACTATGGTCTTCAAAAAAAAAAAAAAAAAACTTACTATACATGGTCATTTTTTATTCTTTTTTTTAAACGCCTTACTATGCATGGTCTGTTTTTTTTTTAAACGCCTTACTATACATGGTCTTCAAAAAAAAAAAAAAAAAAAAAACCTTACTATACATGGTCATTTTTTATTTTTTTTTTTAAACGCCTTACTATGGTCTTCAAAAAAAAAAAAAAAAAAACTTACTATACATGGTCATTTTTTATTATTTTTTTTAAACGCCTTACTATACATGGTCAGTTTTGTTTTTTTTTTTAACACCTTACTATACATGGTCTTCAAAAAAAACCCCCACCTTACTATACATGGTCAGTTTTTTTTTAAACGCCTTACTATACATGGTCTTAAAAAAAAAAAAAAAAAAACCTTACTATACATGGTCTTTTTTTTTTTTAAACGCCTTACTATACATGGTCTTCAAAAAAAACCAAAAAAAAAAAACCTTACTATACATGGTCATTTTTTATTTATTTTTTTAAATGCCTTACTATGGTCTTCAAAAAAAAAAAAAAAAAAACTTACTATACATGGTCATTTTTTTTAAACGCCTTACATGGTCTTCAAAAAAAATAAAAAATTACTATACATGGTCAGTTGTTTTTTTTAAACGCCTTACTATATATACATGGTCTTCAAAAAAAAAAATATATTACTATACATGGTCAGTTTTTTTTTAAAACGCCTTACTATACATGGTCTTAAAAAAAAAACAAAAAAAAAAACCTTACTATACAGTCTTTTTTTTTTTTTTAAACGCCTTATTATACATGGTCAGTTTTTTTTTTAAACGCCTTACTATACATGGTCTTAAAAAAAAAAAAACCTTACTATACATGGTCATTTTTTTTTTAACGCCTTACTATACATGGTCTTCAAAAAAAAAAAAAAAAAAAAAAAAACCTTACTATACATGGTCATTTTTTATTTTTTTTTTAAACGCCTTACTATGCATGGTCTGTTTTTTTTTTAAACGCCTTACTATACATGGTCTTCAAAAAAAAATAAAAAAAACTTACTATACATGGTCAGTTTTTTTTTTTTTTTTAACACCTTACTATACATGGTCTTCAAAAAAAAAACCCACCTTACTATACATGGTCAGTTTTTTTTTAAACGCCTTACTATACATGGTCTTAAAAAAAACAAAAAAAAAAACCTTACTATACATGGTCTTTTTTTTTTTAAACGCCTTACTATACATGGTCTTCAAAAAAAAAAAACAAAAAAAACCTTACTATACATGGTCATTTTTTTTAAACGCCTTACTATACATGGTCAGTTTTTTTTTTTTTAAACGCCTTACTATACATGGTCTTCAAAAAAATAAAAAAATTAAAAAAACCTTACTATACATGGTCTTTTTTTTTTTTAAACGTCTTACTATACATGGTCAGTTTTTTGTTTTTTTTAAACGCCTTACTATACATGGTCTTCAAAAAAAAAAAAAAAAAAAAAAACTTACTATACATGGTCAGTTTTTTTTTTTAAACGCCTTACTATACATGGTCAGTTTTTTTTAAACGCCTTACTATACATGGTCTTCAAAAAAAAAAAAAAAAAACTTACTATACATGGTCAGTTTTTTTTAAACGCCTTACTATACATGGTCTTCAAAAAAAAACAAAAAAACCTTACTATACATGGTCATTTTTTATTTTTTTAAATGCCTTACTATACATGGTCAGTTTTTTGTTTTTTTAAATGCCTTACTATACATGGTCAGTTTTTTGTTTTTTTTAAACACCTTACTATACATGGTCTTCAACAACAACAAAAAAAAAACCTTACTATACATGGTCATTTTTTTTAAACGCCTTACTGTACATGGTCAGTTTTTTTTTTTTAAACGCCTTACTATGCATGGTCTGTTTTTTTTTTAAACGCCTTACTATACATGGTCTTCAAAAAACAAAAAACAAAAAAAAACCTTACTATACATGGTCATTTTTTATTTATTTTTTTAAACGCCTTACTATGCATGGTCTGGTTTTTTTTTAAACGCCTTACTATACATGGTCTTCAAAAAAAAAAAAAAAAACCTTACTATACATGGTCATTTTTTTTTTTTTTTTAAACGCCTTACTATGGTCTTCAAAAAAAAATAAAAAAAACTTACTATACATGGTCATTTTTTATTATTTTTTTTAAACGCCTTACTATACATGGTCAGTTTTTTTTTTTTTTTTAACACCTTACTATACATGGTCTTCAAAAAAAAACCCCACCTTACTATACATGGTCAGTTTTTTTTTTAAACGCCTTACTATACATGGTCTTAAAAAAAAAAAAAAAAAAAAAAAAAAAAAAAACTTACTATACATGGTCTTTTTTTTTTTTAACGCCTTACTATACATGGTCTTCAAAAAAAAAAAAAAAAAAAAAACCTTACTATACATGGTCATTTTTTATTTATTTTTTTAAATGCCTTACTATGGTCTTCAAAAAAAAAAAAAAAAAAACTTACTATACATGGTCATTTTTTTAAACGCCTTACATGGTCTTCAAAAAAAATAAAAAATTACTATACATGGTCAGTTGTTTTTTTTAAACGCCTTACTATACATGGTCTTCAAAAAAAAAAATATATTACTATACATGGTCAGTTTTTTTTTAAACGCCTTACTATACATGGTCTTCAAAAAAAAAAAACAAAAAAAAACAAAAAAAAAACTTACTATACATGGTCAGTTTTTTTTTAAACGCCTTACTATACATGGTCTTCAAAAAAAAAAAAAAACTTACTATACATGGTCAGTTTTTTTTTGAAACGCCTTACTATACATGGTCTTCAAAAAAAAAAAAAAAAAAACCTTACTAAACATGGTCAGTTTTTTTTTTAATGCCTTACTATACATGGTCTTTAAAAAAAAAAAGGTCTTTTTATTTTTTGAAAGAATGCCTTACATGGTTGTTTAAAAAAACCCGCATACTATTCATGGTCTTTAAAGGCGCTTTTTAAAAAAGGCTTTTTTAAAAATTATTAAATAAATAGATAAAAATAAACATGAATAGTAAGATTTTTTTTTTTTTAAACAACCATGTTGGGCTTTTCGATTTTGCCTAACAAGAAAAAACAGATTATTTTCTCTCAAACCCGAATTTCCAATAATGATTATGATGTCATTGTAAAATAAAAATAATGACAAAAAATATGATTATTTATGCTTTTTTTTTTTTTTTTATGGGAAAAAAACAACACCTGAATCAGGAAATTTGACATGGCTAATTTTGTCATTTCTGCACTGCTAATGTGGTTTGTGTCAAATATGGTGGCCCTCTGGGGGCCCCTGCTGGTTAAGTGGGCCCAAGCAACTTCCTGCCTTGCCTCATGGCAAACTACGCCTCTCGCCATCCCTAATGATTAGGAAACACATCCAAATAATATTCCTAGAAATTCACAACGTCCCACGACTGCTGATCTATATTTAGCTCAAGATTTCCCTCAACAATTCGTCTCTTTTGCCCTCATTTCGCAGAGGATGCGCAGAAGCGAAGGAAGCTCTGTTTTGTTTTTTTGTTTTTTTGCCAAGACGGCCTCACTTGCTAGCTAATGAACTCGGTGCTGGTTCTCGCGCATGACGTCATGAACATGACTTCGAACCAAGTGTGAACGTGATGCGACTCACCTGTTTTGTTCGCCAACCGAGATCTGCTAGCAACAACACGGACGCGAGCGCGAAGGCTCTTCCGCATACGCAATAGTAACGCGACCGCATCGCTGTCCAATCAGCCTTCGCCTCCTCGTGACGTCACCAAAAAAAAAAGCATCAGCAACGTCCTCTTCTAGAAGAAGCAACATTAAATTCTCCGGCCGCTCGTTGTTGACGATGTTGCGTCAAAAATGCATTTATTAGCACTTTCATTTTGTTTTAATAGGGCGTGAAATTTTCTACAAAACGGCACCAGCCCTCGTCCTCCAAGTAGACAAGGTTTTTTTCATGGACATGTTGGGAAAAATGGATTTGTGGAAACGTGGAAGGCTTAACGGCAACAATCAAAACTTGCTTTCTTGTGTTCGATCCTTGTCACGTCTTCATCGTGTGACAGACTCAACAAGCAGCTTTTCTTTTCATTGCTTACCAACATCGCCCCCCTGTGCCAAAGTGCGGCACTGCAACTTTACTCCTTTTGGACGCCTCGAAAATGTCGCGAGGCATGTTATGTTATATGTTATGTTATGTTTTGTTTTGTTTTGTTATATGTTATGTTATATGTTATGTTATGTTTTGTTGTATGTTCTGTTCTGTTATGTTTTGTTATATGTTCTGTTCTGTTATGTTTTGTTATATGTTCTGTTATGTTTTGTTATATGTTCTGTTATGTTTTGTTATATGTTCTGTTATGTTTTGTTATATGTTCTGTTATGTTTTGTTATATGTTCTGTTATGTTTTGTTATATGTTCTGTTATGTTTTGTTATATGTTCTGTTATGTTTTGTTATATGTTCTGTTCTGTTATGTTTTGTTATATGTTCTGTTATGTTTTGTTATATGTTCTGTTCTGTTTTGTTATATGTTCTGTTATGCCAGGCGCTTTTGGCCTGAATGGCTTTTAAACTGGCCAGGCTTGGTCCGTAACACTTGGCTGAGAGTTTGAAAGAGTTACTTGACTGTGAGACTTTTTTTTTTTTTTTTAACAGCAAGAAGATCACATTTGGTCTCGAATGAATGTGATAACGTTATTATTTGTCATGCACAACCTTTAAAAACTCATTCAACACTGGCTGTTGGCTCGCCCGTTTTCTGGGTTTGGTCAGCAAACGGAGCCACGATTGGTTATTGGTTTGAACAGGTAGAGGGACGGAACCCGCTGGCCAAAAACTGGTCTTTGGGCGAGATGCAGCAGGTTCCTTGAGACGCCGTTGCGCTCATCTGGACCACACCTGAGTTGAGGCCAGCCTCAAGTTACTCGAGGTTCCCCCTCCTCTGACACACCTGATTGGTGAGCTGCTCGTTTGACTCAGGTGTGATGGAGGAGGGAGACCAGCTGGAAAAGAAGCTGGATGGGGGCACCCCTGCTCCAGATCATTTGCAGCTGGAACGGGCGAGGGGTCGACGAACTTCCGGTTGCCTTTTTCGGCACGAAAGGAAAAGCGGGTCACTTGATTTGGATGGAAAGCTCGCGGCTGTCGGACGCCAATTGCTTGCACAGCCAAGGTGGAATGGAAGGAATTGGTCGGGACCTTCCTTCTTTCCGTTCCTTCCTCGGCGTCGTGCATTTTGTGTCCGTGACGTCCACTTTGGAGGCCAATCTGACGAAAGGCGCCAATGATTAACATGAACGAAAGGTTAAACAAACACCAAGTGGACGCTGACCCGAGTCCGGCGCGTGCGCAGCGCAGCCAATAAATGTGGTCCGGTTTGAGGGACGGGCGCCATTTCCCACTTTGAGATCCGACATGAAGCTGTTCCTGTTCCTGCTGCTGTTGCTGTCCGTCTGCTCAGGTTTGTTGTCCTCGCCGACGACTTTCCCGCCTCGGAAACCTTCCCTCCAACGCGCCTCTTTTGCGTCCCGACAGCGCAATTTGACATCGAGTGTTTCGGCAAAGACCCGCTGGCGATGCTGCCGCCGACCCTGCGCTGCAGCGGCGCCAGGCAGCGCTGCTACACTAGAGGTCAAAGGTCACCATACGGCCGGACGCTTGAAGCAGACGTTTGACTTTTGTGCTTTTGCTCTGCCGCGCAGACAACGGCGAGAAAGGCTGCGCCACGCCGGACTTGTGCTCGCGGCCCGGATGGACGTGTTGCGACGGCGCCCTTTGCAACGCGTGACGGATGACGAACTACGCGCGTCAAAAACACAAAGTCACAAAATGGTTGTCAAGTCATCTGTCATGCAGTCACCACTTCAACCAAATCAATAAAGCCAGCTGCATCGCTTGACCGTCAGTTGACTCAGAAGGAAAATGCTGACATGTAATAATAATTAAATGTGTACATATTAAATAGAGTAAGTTGTGATGGGAAAATTAAGCTTAATTGGGAGATATGTGTGTGTAGATGCAATTTCCACTTGTATTTATCTTTAAACCAAGAGTGCCATGATTTATAGTAAGGGTTTAAAAAAAAAAAAAAAAAAAAGCCATGTCGTTCAAATCATTATTATTTTTTAAGGCATCATGTATATTAAGGCTTTTTTATTTTATTTTAAAAAGCCATGTATAGTAAGCTTAAACATGACTTTTTTTTTTTCTAAATTAAAAAGGGTAAAAAAAAAAAAAAGGTGCCACAGGAAGTCTCATCTCGCCTTCCATGCATGACGCAAACGTCAAGTCAACAAGAAGGAATTTTTGCACTTAACTTCCTTTTGAATTGGTTTATTGTATGAATGGGACCCGCATGACGATGGGATAAAACGGCGCCAGGAGGGCGGAGTCCGGACACAAGGCTGAAAACCGGGACGTCCGTCCTCCGTCCGTCCAGTCACATGACACGACACGTGTCCAACCACCCCAAGCAAGCTCACAGTGACAACAACAACGTTTTCCCAACAGAGACAATCAAATCAATGCACAATCAATATTTGGAGTTGTATCCATTTGATCAATCAGCACACGTCTTCCATGAGGACGGCTTGAACGAGATCAAAAGCCCCACCAGCGGCAAAAAGTACATTTGAGATTCCAAAGAAAAAAAGCACACAACATGCATCAAAATGAACAACAAAAGTCAAACTTTTAAGATTATTATACGGGGCCAGTGATGGTCGGGGTCCTGGCGGGGCCACCAAAACATGGCTCATGGTGGCCCCGAGACCAAAATGCCACAAGGGCACGCAAGAAAACGTTACAAGACGGACGAGGGCAACATCGGCGGCGGCTGGCGACACGAGCAACAAGTCGCTGGGCGGACAGACGGACAGTTGCAGACACCTGATAGGAGGAGGAGGAGGAGGAGGAGCCTGTCCTGCTGCGGTCGAGGCGCGGCGCCACGGAAGCGTCCGCGTTGACGTCCCGACCGACATCGCGGCCACGCCAAATTGAGCCATCCAGTTTGGGAAACAGCAAAAACAACGAGCGCTTAAGTTTGCCTCGCCCAGCGTGACTGACGTCAACGCGTCCCGAATCAAAAAGTGGGCGTTTCCCGGCATCTTGCCAAACGTGCGCCCCGCCCACTCAAAGGCGCATTTCACGTCAGCGTTCCGACAAAAAAGGCTTGAACGATCCCGACACCGTTTTCAAACTTCCTGGAATGTGGGAGGGAAAAGCCACTTGAGCACGACAAGGACAACACGCTAACTACACGCAAACCGCCGACCTTTGAACCCCGAACCTCATAAAAACGCCACGCAGGCCCGCCCGACCGGCTCGAGACAGCCGCGTGATCGGCGAGCGAAGCCGGACGACGATTTCCAAAAGTTTCAACCGACGAAGGAGCAGCCAACGTTCGCCGACCTCCGCGGCCCGCCGGCCTACGAGGGGGGCGGGCCCTCTTCGGCGCTGAGCGCGGATGCATCTTCGCCGCGCTCAAAACCGTCTTGGGGACTTTGGGAAGCGGGCGGTGCCGACTCTGGAGGAGGCGGGGTTAACTCTGAAGAGGGAGGCGGGGTTAACTCTGAAGAGGGAGGCGGGGTTAACTCTGAAGAGGGAGGCGGGGTTAACTCTGAAGAGGGAGGCGGGGTTAACTCCGAAGAGGGAGGCGGGGTTAACTCCGAAGAGGGAGGCGGGGTTAACTCCGAAGAGGGAGGCGGGGTTAACTTGGAGGAGGGAGGTGGGATTAACTCCAAGTCAGGAGGCGGGGTCGGGGTCTGTGCCGGCCCGTCGTCGGAGCGTCGCAAGGCGTGTCCGGCGTTGCTCTTGTCCAGCAGGCGCCACTGCAGGATGCTGGTGTCCTTGCCGCCGGTGGAGATGAGGTGGGCGTCGTCAAACAGGAAGCTGACGTTGGTCACGTGACTGCTGTGAGCGCTGTACTTGTGGCTGGGAGCCTGCCGGCCATCACAACAACACAACAAGACGTTAGCGGCGGCTTTTTTTTTTGGAGGGCGGTCTGTCTGACCTTGGCCGTGGCGCACGGGTACGAGAAGAGATGAACTTTGCAGAAGTCGTCGGCCACCGCCAGCACCTTCCTGCTGTGCGAGCGGATGACGGCGTTGATGTCGGTCCCGTCCGAGCCCTCCGGCCACACGCCTGCCGCGCGCACGCACAAACAAACAAAAGGCTTGAGGATGTTCCGGAAGGCAAAACTCACAGCTGAATTGCGGACTTGCAATTGCAAACAGGAAGTTAACAAAGTGAGGACGCAAGCAAGCTTGAATGAATGAAAGGTGAGGGTAAATTTGTGGCGGCCATTTTCGTCTCTAAGTCCAAAAACATGACTAAAATGGACTCTGTTTCAAAATGGCGGATAAACTGAACACGAGTGCCAAGCTGTTTGTTTTTTGTTGACTTTTTTTAGATGTGGCATTGTCGTCGCCTTCCTTCCTTTTGTCATGAAAGAATTTCGGGTCTTGTCACCTTCCTTGGGGGCGAGTGCAAACTGCCAAATGGATTTGATGTACTTATGACATGTGATGATGATGACGATGATGATGGTACTGACCAAAGACGTGGTATCCCAGAACGCAGGTGTAGGTGGCCCAGTCGATGTCTTTGCACTCGGAGCGATTTCGGATGTATTTGCATCCGTTTGGAACGTCCCCTAACGGAGAAGGAGAAACAAAGGTGAGAGTCGAGACGCCATGTTGGCGTGCGTGCGTGCGTGCGTGCGTGCTGACTGACAGTAGAGGATCTCGTAGTCGCCCGAGTTGGACATGATGAATTTATTGTCGGGCGACCAATCCAAGTGCGTGATGTAACTGGAGTGACCCTGCAGAACACCCATTGGACTGGTCAATCGGCCCCGCCCACACAATTCCTCCGTCAGCGTGGAACTTACCGAGCACTTTCCGTATCGGCTGTACTTGCGTCCTCGCTCCGCCACGTTGTACACGTAAATGAAGTTGTCGTGAGAGCCCACCGCCAGCAGGGCGCCGTCTAAGCACAACCAGTTGGAGCGCAGACGACATGTTGGACGCGATCGGTTGCATCAAATGGCTTTTTTCCATACTCTCCATGCATTGTGGTCTCTATCAAACCGCTTGAGTGAGCATCGATGTTCACTACTTTTCAGAGTGCATTGTGGGTCATTTTGAGCCCTACATTTTCACTCCCTGGATATTTGGACACCCCACTGACCTGTATACATTTTTTTTTTTTTATTGTCTGCCTGCTATCGGGTGACAAGAATTGATTTGAGATTTGACCACTGATCTTTATATATGACTGGATAGCCAATAGCCCAGACATGCCAGGACAAGCCATTGAAGTCACACGGCGGCCATATTGGTCCTCCCACCTCACGAGCAGACTCCTGTATATAAACAACACACTATACGTATATACACATGAGACATATACAGCTCAGAGGTGGCTGGAGGTGGGGGCGCTCACTATGTCTTAAATAAGTGTTTAAAAAAAACAAAAAACAAACAAGTGGCTGGTATGCGCTGCTTTGAAGACCCCCCCGTTTATTTATTTGTTTAAATCGCCCAGTTTCTTAGACCCCAATATTAGATTTGGCAAAGGCATCTTTTCTTGAATGACCCTTATAATTCTTTCGTCAAAAATATATACAAGCATATAACGTGTATGTAAGGCAAGTTGCAAAATGTCTGAAGTCTTCTTGTTTATGTTTAACAAACAAAAGATCAGAAATGATGCCGTTTCTACGAAGCACCGTTTCAAAGGTTCTCCAATTTGGATCCTGTAAATGTCAAGAAACGTTTCTTGGGAGGAGCAATATGGCTGCCTCGCCACCTCAAAAGTCTTGAGCTATTGGCTATCCACTCATATATAGAGATCAGTGATTGTGGGTCATTTTGAGTGCCCTACATTTTCACTCCCTGGACATTCGGACACCCCCACAAAATGGCGTCCGACACGGGTGCGCATTGGGACACAGCCCCCGTTTACTCCCCCCCCCCCCCCCCCCAATTTGAGGGCTTCTTTTCATATTGCCCAAAAGTGACATCATCCAAATCGCATCTTTCAAATCAAATTTTGGCCTCAAAAATCCAACAGGAAGGACGGGAAACGAGCATGGCTCCGCCCCCCCGGATGCCCTTCGACTCCACCCACCTACAGAGAAGCGCATGACGGACAGCTGCTCGTTGCCGTCTGTGTGGATGGCGACCAGGTCGGTGGTCTCGGCGTCCAGCACGAACCACCTGACACACACACGCGCGCATTAGCCCCGCCCACCGCGCCCGCCATCCTCGAGGACGGCCTCGAAGACTCACTTTCCCGAATGGGTTCCGATGGCGACCACTCCGCCGTCGGGATGAAAGTCGGCGCAGTGTCCATGTTCCTGGCCGAGGGGGCGCGGCTGTCAATCAATCAATCATCCGCACAGGAAGTGACATCATCACTCACCTCCACACTGCGACTCCACTGCAGCCGGTGACGTTCGGCGTTCCACAGGCACACCAGACGGTCCTGCGCGCACGTCAGGAACAAACTTTTGGACGGGTGAGACGCCAAACCCCACAGCTCGTCCGTGTGACCCTGAACGACAACCACACGCAATCGCACCGCTTCAAATTTTTGCGCCTCGCCGATGGAGCCGGATGAATGGAAAATAAAATCCGCTTCTGTCCGTGCACTTTTTTTTCCCTCTCCATTACGAGCTGTATATGTCTCATCTGTAAGTGTAGCGTAGTTGATACATGAGGTGGGACTAACAAGATGGCCGCCCTGTGATTTCAACTGACGTGTATGGATATCCAGTCACACATACAGGTCAACTGTGCCAGCCAAATGGCTTTTGGACTGCCATCAGGAAAGGCTCAAAATCTTTCAAAGGCAGCCGCCTGCTGGTGACTTTTGGTCACGACGTGTTTTTTCACCGGGACGTCGTCGTCGTGGCCGTTTGGCCAATGGGAAGGTGTGAAAGTGGTGGGCGGGCCTTACCTGAACTTCCACGGTGAATCCGTCGTGGAAGGTTCCACGCAGGATAAAGTTTCGCGACGTTCCCACCAGAAACTCGTCCGCCTTCCCTTCGGACACGGCCCGGATGCTTCCGTATTGCTCGGGAACCTTCGCAGACGCAAACACGCGGTCACAAAGACAAAACGACAAACACGTGCGCGTGCGCGGCGGCTGCTCCACCTCGACGTCGCGCTCGGCCCGGACCTGGTGGTCCCACAGGACCACCTTGCGGTCTTTCCCGCCTCCGCTCAGCACGGCGCCGCTCCTCATCTGGCACAGGCAGAACACGCTGCCCTCGTGACCTTTCACCTGCCGGCTGATCTGAAAGGCTGCGCAGCAAAACGCACGTTGACAAGGCGGCAACATCTCACGCTTGGCGGCAAGGTGGCGCCGCCCGCCGCCAATCACGTGCGCTCGCCATCAAATACAAAACGCAAAGTGCCGCTGTTGCTCGCAATTCCGACGCAACTGCAGCTTCTGACGCCACGCCTCTTACCTGAATGACTGGCAGCCATTTTGACAGAAGCAATTCCCTTCGCTGGCGGCCATTTGACTGCATTTGGACGGATTTTGCAAGGCCCGCCCACATAATATTGTCTTCTATTGCTATCCAAACCCAACCGAACCGACCAAAGTAAATCCATTTCCGTCCATTTACTCGACCGCTTATTCCTCACAAGGGTCGCGGGGGGTGCTGGAGCCTATCTCAGCTGGCTTTGGGCAGTAGTCGGGGTACACCCTCAACTGGTTGCCAGCCAATCGCAGGGCACACGGAGACAAACAAGCATCCGCACGCACAAGCACACCGACGGGACAATTGGGAGCATCCAAGTCACCTGCCACGCGCGTCTTTGGAATTGTGGGAGGAGAGCGGACGGAGTACCCGGAGAACAACCACGCGGGCACGGGGAGAACATGCAAACTCCACCCAAGAAGGCCGGAGCCTGGACTCCAACCCGAGTCCTCAGAACTGGGAGGCGGCCCTGCTAACCAGTCACCCACTATGTTACCCCCAAAGTAAATTTGAAAGAAAAATAGCATTAGAATATATTTACGTTTCATCAATATTCGCATGCTCACCAGACGCCTTTTTTTTTTTTTTTTTTGCATTCTCCATTCCGAAAAGACAACCCAAAGTCGCTCGCAGCCGAGACTCGCCGCACATTTGGAGGCGCTCCATTGGCGCCTTCCAAAAGCCAGCCGGCTCTTGTTTAAGCGTCGTCGCAAATGTTTCCAAGTGCAATTGCGCAACCATCGGAATGTTGTTGCTTTGCTTTCAAATCATTTCAAGGCAGAAGCAAAACACAAGCAAGCTAACTTCGGCTTGCACAAATGACAACAACTTCTCTTTTCTTTCCATTCTTTCTGGCAAAGCGGTGGGAATTGATTTTTGATTCCAAATGGTTTGATTGACAATGATTTCTGCTTTATTTTGTAGACGAGCAAATAATGGTCATTGGAGAGGTTTCCTCCGGCCACTAGGGGTCACTGGGGGATTAGGTTTGACACTGAGCCTGCGATTGGCTGGCGACCAGTTCAGGATGTACCTGTCGCCTATTGCCCCAAGCCCGTTGGGATAGGCTCCGGCACCCCCCGCGACCCTTGTGTGGAGTAAGCGGTCAAGAAAATGGATGGGTGGGTGGACGCTCGACTCCAGCCTGACCCGCTAATGCTAATTAGCATGCTACTCGTGGCAATTTCGTCCCTTAAACGAACGGCTATTTATACAAAACCATGTTTACTGAGAAGCATCTTAACATGACTCACCGCCATTTGTGCTTCCTATGCTGCAAAGAAAAGAAAAAAAACTCAACTTTTATTGATTTTATTGATTAGCATTTTTATCGTGACTTTTTCCTTCTACTCTCTAATGTGGCACTGTGAATCAGAATGCATGAAACCACACTGCCCCTAAGTGGCCAAATCAGGTACAACATTCCCAGTAAAGGCGCACGCACAGACAAGGGCAAGACAGTCGAAAAGAATTCAAATAAAACTGATTTTGGGACATTTAAAATCCATCCTGAATCATACTAAATGAGAATCATGTTTGTTTGGTTTGTTTTTTTGGCATAGCCAGAAAATACAAAACAAAAAATCAAGCCAAACTTGTTTTCGACTCAAGTTGTTGGTATGAAAATGTGAAGCTTTGATTTGGATCTTCGGGCCATCCGGCGGACATCCGGCGGACATCCGGCGGCCCTGGAACGTCCCCCCACCACGGTGTCCTCACCTCGCGGCCCTTTGCCGGACGTGTCGGCGGCGCTGCGGGTCCACACCAGCAGGACGCCTCCCGAGTCTCCCGTCAGAAGGTCCCCGTTGCTCAGGAAGGACAAACACTGGATGAACTTTGGCTTCTCGTATTTCTGCCACAAACGTTCAAGCGGCGAAACGAATCGGGCGCGTCAACGCGATTGTCGGAAAACGCCAATCGTCTCAAGCGCCAGCCTACCCCGAAGATGCCCTGTTTCCGAGCCAGCGAGTTTCCGGACCAGGCCCAGAAGAAGATGTGCGACTTCCCGCAGGTGATGATGGTGTTTGGCTCCGTGGGGTGGAAATCCACCACCAGGACCACGTCGGTGGTGGTCTGCAAAAGGTCACAAAAGGTGACGGGCGGCGCAAAAGCGGCCGGCCGGACGGACGCACCTTGATCTCAGCCATCTTGGACTTCTTCTGCCAGTCCCAAACGGTCAACATGTGGTCGTTGCAGTCGTCGATCACGCTCAGATGCTGACCCGAGTCCTGAAGCGACAAACGTCAGGCGAGCGGCGGACGGACGTCCCGACGCGGCGGCCCACCACTCACGGCTTTGGAGAAGGCCAAGCATCCGACGCCTCGCTCAAACGTTCCCACGCCGACGATCTGCAGCGTGCTCAGACTCACGCTGTCCCAAACGCGCACGTGCGGCGCCACCGCCTGCAAAACGGTAACAACGGCAAACGTGACGCAGGCTTGGGGTCCGCTTGTTGGGACGGCTCGGGCGCGGACGCAACTCACCCGTCCGTCTTTGTCCACGCCGGCAATTTGTCCGGTGGCGATGCGAATCTTGTCGGGATGAAGGGCCAGGCTTGCGAGAGGGAGAGCGCGAGACGTGAGACGCGAGGCGGCGGGGACGGCCGGCGGACGCGAGCCGCAGGCGCCTCACCACTTGACGCAGTCGGTGTGTCCCAGGTAGTGCCGCTGCGTTCGCTCGTGCTGGTCGAAGAGGACCACCACGCAGGCCACAAAGTAGACCATCTCGCCGGTGGGCAGCAGGCACACGTTGGCTCGGCAGTCGCGTCCTCGGTAGCCGTAGCTGAAGGCTCGGCCGTCAAGGAAGATGGCCGCCAGACGCGTCACGTCCGAGCCGACCGGCCGATCCGGCGCGCTCGCCAGCAATTCGCGTCGGCGCGCCACATCGGCCCGGACGTCACTTTGTCGGCCAACCGCACGCCGCGTTGCCTCACATTAGCCAAAAAAAGTGACTTTGTTGCCGTTTTGCAAAGAAAAAACCTTTGTCACATTGTGGCGGTTCTTCAGCTAATTCTTGCGAAGGCCAAAAGATGGCGAGCACAAAAGGATACGCCCACTCCAGCTTGAGCTTCTCGGCGGGAAGTTCTGTGCGCACGTCGTCGTACTTTTCCACGTCGGAGGGCAGGAACATGGTGATGGGACGTCCGCGCATGAACATCTTGATGTGGTTTCCCTCTGCGGCGACAACGCACACGCGCAAGTTGAGCGCACGTTCGCCGAGCGCTCCGTTGGAATGAGCGTGCGGCGGACGAGCTGAGCTGAGATGAGCGAGGCCAAGCAAAGCAAAAGTGAGGACGAGCCAACGACACGTACGCCTGCCGAAGAGTCCCCGTCGGCTGGCCGGCGCAAACGGGCAGGCGAGGCGCCGCACGCAGCCAGAGAAGAGAAACAAGGCGGCTCACTCACAAAGCGTTAGCATGCTAGCTAGCCGTCTGCTCGGCACTTACCCGCTTGGCTGTTTTTCTCCCGGGTGGACATTTTGGCTGCTTTGAGACAACGACATGATGGTCACTCAACAAACAAACAACAACAAGCGGCCGCCTTGCGCGAGGAAAATGTCACGTGACCGTGAGGAGGAGGTCTTGAGACAACATCAAGTGATTGATTACCTTGACTCACCACCACATCTTTGTGCCTAAAAAACAAACAAACAAACAAACATGCGTGATCATTTTCTTCTTGGAACCGAAAGAGCATTCAAGCAAATGTTTTTTGCTTGTTTTTTTGCTTCTTTCTGCTGCTGCTTGTTTGTGGTGCGGGTGTGCCACTAAGGTGGCGGGCAACACTTTTCACTGCGGATGCACAAGAGATGACAAAACGGGGCAAGTGGCGGCCATCTTGGGAGAAGAAAAAAAGAAAAGAAAAACAACATGGAGCGAGCACTCCAACGTATGACGGTGTATTAGGGCCACGTAGAAATATTTTTTTTAAGAGGGCGGGGGCAATATTCCAAGAAATAAACTCAAACATTTGTGAGTTGATGTCATATTTGTGAGAACAAAATGATCAACTTAGGAGAAAGCTCTCGTCTAATCGTTTGAGGATTGCTTGGTGGTTCCTGACAATATTTATCAAATCAAAAAGGCAGGATGGAAACGGATTCATTTTTCGTTTCAACTTTACTCGTCAACGCCAATCAGCTGAGACTTTTTCATGGACTTGCAGGCCATATTGGCACGTGCGTGTGTGCGTGCGTGCGTGCGTGCGTACCTGCCGTCAGCATTCTTCACCACTTTGGCAAGCAGTTTGGAGGTGGACGCCGCTTTCACCAACTTGCTTCGGTTGTCGTCAGACGTGTCCCAGGTGCTACTCTGCGAACGCTCCATGCCCGCGGAGCGCCTCTGACCCCTGGCGTGCACACGCACACACAACTGAGGGTCAACGAAGAGGAGGGGGAGCGCAGACAGGAAATGAACTGGCCGGTTAGTATCAGCGGGAGGCAACACCACAGGAAGTTCATGACAAGGCAGCGTTAGGAACAATCCCTCCCTCATAAGAGAGCGAGAGCGAGAGCGAGAGCGAGAAGTGGACGTCCAGCAGGTTAACTAGAAGCAGGCCCAGGTTATGCATCAACGGCTAAAAGGAGGACGGACGGACGGACGGACGGACGGTCGGAGGCATTAGTAGCAAGGTGGTCTTGTGAAGGGGGCCCGACATGACGAGCTCGCCCACAGCAGGAAGTGATGTCAGACAAGAAAGGAAACCTTTTGGGGGCCGCGTGACTTTTACTGGCGTCGCCCGGCTGGCTTCTCGATGAACTTTGGGGCTGGTGGGGGGGCGCGGGGGAGGAGGGAGGAGGTTCCTCCCGTTGCTGGATCTCCTCCATGGGACTCCTCCCAATGCCCGACGCCTCCTTTCTGGGATCGGCCGCTCCGCTGCGGACACACGCACGCACGGCTTCAACGTCTGGCGGACCCGCGCATACGTCAAGCGACTCCCGTCACATCACGTGACGTCACGTGACGTCATGCTGGCCTTACAATCATCCAAACGGAGTTTTCGCAAAGCGACGCTTGCAAAAAAAGTCATTTGGCAATGCCGGCCATCCGTCAACAATCAGCGGCGTTGCCGCGTTACCTCTTGGCGGTGGATGACAGCGTTTCCTTCCTGCTGACGGAGGCGGAGTCGCGCTTTCGTCCCGACGTTCCTCCGTTGGGGATGCACGAGTTGGACAAGGCGCCGCCTGCAGGAGGCAACACAAATTGCACCCCGTCAGCCACTTGCTCATCGTCGTCATGATGATGATGATGATGATGATGATGATGATGATTTGTTGGCCGTTTCCAAGATGTTCTGGCCGCTGTTGTGCCATCAGCAACTTTTGCTGGTCACACATTGTGGCCGTCGCAAGTACAGTCGCAATCAAAAGTTCACTTCAATTTGCCGCTTTTGTTCAATTCCTTTGCATTTGTTTACGTTACTTTGGCGTTGCTCGCATGTTCTCAAGAGGACATTGGAAACTGAAGCAACAGAGTGACTACTTTGACTTGTAAAACAAACTTGTTGATGTTGAGTAATTTGACTTGGACTCACAACTTGTCCCATGTGTTGCATCTGTCCGACGTACCTTTCCCCGCGTGCTGCTTCTTGGCGTCTTCCGCCGCGGCCAGTCGTCGAAGCACGTCGGCCAGCGCCGCTTTCATCACCGTCACTTCGTCTTCCTGCTGCTGCACGCGCAGCTCCAGCGCGCACAGCCGCTCGTTGACGTCCGACACGCTGGCGCCCGACATGCTGTCGTCTGCGACGCGGCGCAAAACAAAAACAAAACACGGCCTCAGCTCCCAGGGCGGGCGTAGCAAAAGGTTGAAGTTCATCCAACATGTCAACGTAACATATCAACATTAACAAATAGCGAGTCAAAGTTGAGAGAAAGAAAACCATCATTAGAAATGGTTTACATGTCCAAAGGGAGTAGGAAGAAGTTCAAAACTGGTCAAATCCTACCCCTTATTCTTGCCATCTTATTTCGACAGTAAATGAACACGTCACAATCATAGAAAACGTGCAATCATACTCGTGTGGACGAGCTCGCTTCAACACACGTACAATTGCCAATAGCGCATGTGCACGAACCCGCGCGGCGAACTTCATCGTACTGGCACATGCGACCCTCATCACCCTCACAATGCAATCAAAACAACATTTCAATTGTACCCGTTCACGTCTGATCCAAATAATACTCTTGAACTTTATTTTGGAACATTTTTTGAAACGCAACCATTGACTTGCATCTTTTCAGGTCATACCAAAACTATTCCACAAATGAACACCTCTTACAGAAACACACCTTTGCTTAATATTTGTTCTTGTTTTGTTTTTTTTTAATCCACACTTGTACCCCTCATCTCATAAAGACTGCGTCTAATTTCAAATAGCTTCTGAATACTGTGGCAGAGTAGATTGTTGTGTACTTTATACATTATTTGTGCTATTTTAAACTCAACTAAGTCATAACATTTCATTGTGTTTACTTTGTTAAATAGCGAATGTGTTGGTTCTCCATATTTTGATCGATTAATAATTCTTAAAAGTCTCAAAAGTCCACACACCCCATGCTTGGAGACCAGCTTATTTGAACAAGCAAAAACCGAGACCAAGATGAATCCGTCCCAAAGCGCTCACGTGACCTCCGACCTGCTTTGGCGTCCCAAGATGGCCGCCCTGTGACGTGATTCTCATTGGCTCACAGCAGACATCTCGCTAGCATCTTGTATGGACCACCGATGTCACAACTTTTCAAAGGGCTTTGTGGGTCCTTTTGGACATTTGGGACACCCCGACAAAATGGCGGGACCCCTTCATGCTTTGCTAATTTTACGCAGCTGTGGGCGATAACAAACAGGGGTGTCTAAACTACAGCCCGGGGGCCATTTGTGGCCCACTATCCTTTCTTTTTTTAATTCATTTTTAGCAGCCCACAAAATATGCTACACATAACTTTTGACATGGCCCACAATGCTATTTTCCAAAATCATGTGTCAGCTGACCAAAAAGTGGGAGAAAGAACAATACGGACTTCCGCTAATAAACGTCTCGACATTATATACAAAGACACAAATCAATTCACAGCTAAAATAGTGACACAATTTCAGATGATTGTGGAAAATCAACCATCCATTTTCTTAACCGCTTATTCTTTACAAGGGTCACCATGGGCGGGGTGCTGGAGCCTATTCCAGCCGGCTTCGGGGCAGTAGGTGGGGTTGTGGAAAAATCAAAATCACTCAATTTCACAAAAAAATTATCTTTTCCTTTGCATTGTTTTGGGTTCCATTTGTCAACATCATCACATGATAATCTCGTTTGCTGCTCAGCGGATTTATTCTGCTATCTTTCAAATCATAACAACAATAATAATCCCCAGCCAAATGCCCAATCACCTTTAACAGAAAGCCTCGACGTAGTAGATGTTCAAATAAACAATATTTAATTGAATGATTTCAAAGTGTTTAATAAGGTAAAGTCACAAAAAAAAAAAAAAAAAAAGTGTGTCTGTCGTCTTGATGTTTTTATGTATGCGGCTTTCAGATGAAAAAGTTTGGCCTGCGGAGGCAAAAAAATCTCAACTTGCTGGCACGTGCGAAGACGAGTTTGAATGCGATCGGATCGTTGTGACTGAAGCCAACCACGTTACCTGTTCCAAGCGGGTGTGACCACTTGCGCAACCCACTTGATCTCCATCATCTCATTTGCACCCACTGTCGGGAAAGATCACTTTTTTTTTTCAGCAGTTATAAGCCACAGTCCGGTTTTTGTGGGCAGGTAATGATTAATCTCGGTCTCATTTCTCAGATTACCAAAACCCGCCATTTAATAATAATAACTTGATACATATGTAAAAAGTGCTTGACATTTGAAATCAGATCTCAAAGTGCTGCACTGGGCACAACATGAAACTCAACAACAAAAGCAACATATTAAAAATCAGTCAAGAGTACATTTGAGCACAGGTGTGTAGACTTATGAAATCCAGCGTATCCACAAACGTATCACGCCGGCAGCGACGTGGTAAAACATCAGCTTTTATTTGCCATTGTTGAATTACAACCCTTTCCATTGACAATTCAATAACGTGCTTTATGAAATCATCACGAGAAGCCAGCTTATTATGCCAGGAATATGCGGGGCACCAAAACTTGCCTCATGGTGGCGCTGTGCGTATAAAAAGTCTGTCAAATACAGTCTGGCTAGCAACTGACCAACACAAGTTCCCAATCGCAAATCATGTGCAGCCCCACAAAGAGTCCAAAGTCACTTCTGAGTTGCTCTATCTAAGCCAGTGACGTTTAGTGACAGGCGGGCCAATTCAAAGCACTGCCACTAGATGGCAGAACTTCGGTCCAAACAGCCCGCGACCATGTGCACCTTACGACACGTCACCTCGGCTTTGGGGGAAGCTAAGAATGACGTCCATTTTGACCAAGCACGTATCAAATTATTATTATTATTTTCCATTCCGTGTTTGTTTTTCTTTTGACAAAAGAACGAGCGCCTCCCACGGGCCTTTAGCTGGACGACATAATAGGCTCGTGACGACAATCCACAAAGGAGGAAGTAGTTTCTGTTTACGTTTTTATGACGTCACCACCGAGCATGGCGTTTGTGGCGCACAAGTAGAAGACGCGCTCGTTTTGCACTGATGCAGCAGCCCAGAGGGGCGGAGGGGCGACTGTGCGAAGTCTTGGTGACACGTGGAAAGACGCACGCGCTCAGAGGCGGGAGCGACCTTTGACCCGCGGACTCACCCAAACTGCCGCCACCGAACGCGTCCATTTCCAGTCGAGCGATGCCGGAGGAGGCAGGCCTAGCCCGGCCCGAACCGGCCCAGCGGTCCTTTGTTCCTGCGTTCCGACTGGGGAAGGCGAGCGAGCGAGCGAGCGAGCGTGCCGCCGCCGATGCCTGCCTTCCGCTTTCCCCTTTCCGTTGGCGTTTCCCGGGCGTCCGAGCCGCGGCTCGCTACGTTCTCCGCGACGTGGAGCACGACGAGCCGCTCCCGTAGTAGCGCGGGCTTCGGCCGCCGAGAAAGGAAGGAAGGTCGGACGGACGAAAGCGAGCGTCTAAGCCGACGCGACGGAACCTCAGAACGGACGGACCGAGCGACGCTCACTCGCCCGCGCGCGCTTCCGACTCCGCCCGCGCACTCCGGGGAAGGAGCAAGAGGGGGAGGGGTTTTCAGGCTCGCAACGGAAGTCGCTTATTCGGCGGCGGCGCCCCCTGTTGGTCACATTCATATTTAATCGCCCATTTGGAGTTGTTTTTTTTATTTTTTGTAACTTTTTTTGAACAGTTTTAAACAAATGATACAAACAACTTGTCAGCCCTACACAAACACGTTATTAATACAGAAAATATCTAAATATTTTTTAAGCCTAAAGCCACATTATCAAGTTAATTAGAAACTTTTTTTTCTTTTATTTTGTTCACTATCATTATTACAGAAACCAAACAATACATTTTCCCAGAAAAGACAGAGTCACTATAATCAATAATAAAACGAGACTCACGTCGCGTATCCTTTTCGGGGACAGCGTCCATGGACGTCAATTCACTTCCATGTTCGGAACCATCGAATTTGTGAACGGGGTCGGGTGGGCCAAGCCAATCATGTAAGTCGACTTCATGTTTCTTGCTAAAATTGCAAAACGCATTCACTAATGCTAACGTTTTTTTTGTTGCTGTTTCCTAATCCCTTTATTGAAATAAATGGAATAATGGTCGAACAAACCATTTTTTAGCAGCTTCCGATTTCTAAACTGGACACAGTAATAATAATAAGAGTTGAGACATTTCTGCGCCATCTAGTGGCCGACTACAGTATTTTCAATGTGCATTGCATTTTTGAACCTGGAGCCAATTGGGTTTCAGTGTCTTGCTCAAGGGCACTTCAACATGGTGACGAGGTGTGAGGTTGCGCAATTTTCTTTCCGCCAGTCAATTTGTGCCCCGCCCCCAGCAGACTATCGAACGGCCTCTGATTGCGACCGACACCGCAACTTGGACGTGCCCCGACAGAAAATGGAGGTCACGCATATGGGGAGACTTTAGCGTGCGGATGTGAAAGTCCTCCCGGGAGGTCCATTCAACACGTTACTGACTTGGTAAACATTCCATCTCCAAAACATCAGTCAACCCCCAAAGATGGAAGCGGGGTGCTAGCCGGCTAATGTCCCTTTGGGACGATCAGGAAGATTGCACTCGGCTTCCCCCCGTGATGTCATAGCACAATGGATTGTGGGTAACTAACAAGACGTCAATCAAGAGCACAACGTGCGTATAAAAAGCTGCTTTAATACATTTCACAGTACAAACACAAGAAGGCGGAGCTTAAGGAATCCAGTGCGTCACTTCCTGAATGTCTTCAGTTTGCTGGTCGGCACGACATGGCGTGGTCATGTGACTTCAGTCCGCCGTCACCTGCCACACGTGACAACCCGAACGGACCAAAGATCCAAAAGACAAAAATCGGCTGCAGCTCGACTGGCGACAAGTTTGCCGGCGCTCAGCATCTCAAGCAAAGTTATCCCGTCCGTCCGTCTGTCCGCCGACCTCCGGCCGTATGTCCGCCCGCCGCCGGGTTCAGTAAGACAAGCGCACCTTTTGAATGTCCGAGATGAGTGACCGGGCCAGGTAGATGCCCACCATCTGCCGGGCAGAACGTGGACCTTACACTTGACAACATTTTCAGCTTTTGAAACTTGTCCTGAATTGAAAGACGATTTGGGACGAACACATCTTACCTGCAGCAGCGAGATGACGACAAAGACGGTGGCCAGTGTGTAAAGGTTTGCAGGTAACCAGTCTTCCAGCGCCGCAACGCAACCTTTCACGTAGATGTCGTCCGGCCACTCGCCCTGAAAACAGATTGCACATGATTGGTGCCAGCAAACAGGAAGTGATGTCACCTTTGGAGCACCCAATGGACTGCGAGTGCTGTCGTCTCGGAAGACGTTTGCCGTCTCGTCCGTTCTTCTGCGGCAAGCGGCCAAACGTCCTCTCGTGAGACCGACCGCAACAGTCCGCTTGCCGTGGACAGTGAGGACCCGGACCCCGTGAGCACCCGGACCCCGTGAGGACCCGGACCCCGTGAGCACCCGGACCCCGTGAGCACCCGGACCCCGTGAGCACCCGGACCCCGTGAGCACCCGGACCCCGTGAGGACCCGGACCCGGACCCCCTGAGCACCCGGACCCCGTGAGGACCCGGACCCCGTGAGCACCCGGACCCCGTGAGGACCCGGACCCCGTGAGGACCCGGACCCCGTGAGGACCCGGACCCCCTGAGCACCCGGGCCCCGTGAGCACCCGGACCCCGTGAACACCCGGACCCCGTGAGGACCCGGACCCCGTGAGCACCCGGACCCCGTGAGCACCCGGACCCCGTGAGGACCCGGACCCGGACCCCCTGAGCACCCGGACCCCGTGAGCACCCGGACCCCGTGAGCACCCGGACCCCCTGAGCACCCGGACCCCCTGAGCACCCGGACCCCGTGAGGACCCGGACCCCGTGAGCACCTGGACCCCGTGAGGACCCGGACCCCGTGAGCACCCGGACCCCGTGAGCACCCGGACCCCGTGAGGATCCGGACCCCGTGAGCACCCGGACCCCGTGAGCACCCGGACCCCGTGAGCACCCGGACCCCGTGAGGACCCGGACCCCGTGAGCACCCGGACCCCGTGAGCACCCGGACCCCGTGAGCACCCGGACCCCGTGAGCACCCGGACCCCGTGAGGACCCGGACCCCCTGAGCACCCGGACCCCGTGAGGACCCGGACCCCGTGAACACCCGGACCCCGTGAGCACCCGCACCGGCCTCACCTTGGCTTTCTTTCTGACGTCGTAGCCACACTGAGTGTTGAGCACCGAGTCCTGGAGAGCAAAAGCAGGTTTGAGTCCAATGTTGGCACTCGCGACACGATGAAGATGAGGAAGACGGCGGCGGGCGGACTCACGGCGGGATCGGCGACGCAGCAGGAGAAGGGAACGCCGCACTTCTCTCTGCTGGGATGCGTCGCGTTACAGCTGAAGTAAACGTTGACGTCCCAGTCGTCGGGATCCTGCGCGCCGCAGCAGCGGTTCTGCGTCACAGACGGGCCCCGCCCCCACCCGCGTTTTACACGGCCGGCCCACGCCGCCGGCCGGCCGGCCGCAGCTTACCGATCTCTGCAGCGAGTCGATCAGGTTCTGCAGGTCGATGTCGTCCCGGTACGCTTTGACGTTGGCCAGGAAGAAGCCGTTGATCCACTCTCGCAGCTGACTCTGGAAGAGGACGGCCAGCACGGCCAGCGCCAGCTCCGCCAGGAAGATCAAGACGATCATGCCGGAAAACTGCCAATGTCAAAACCGTGGGAAACATTTGTCGTCAATCGTGCGCATGACGCGACTCCGGCGAGGAAGGCGGCCGGAGAAAACTTTATTATTATTTTTTTTTCTCCCCTCGTCCACCTTCCTCGTTCCGAAGACTTAGCGTGACGAACGCGGCCGTCAAGCGGCAGAGAACGTTTGGGTGGCGCGTACAAACTTGAGCAGGCAGATGTTTTCGCGGAGCGCGCCCACGCAGCCGGCAAAGCCCAGGACGAAGGTGACGACGCCCACCAGCAGCAGCAACCAGACCGGGTCCAAACCGCGCTGACGGGTCACCTGCGTCAAGTCCAGTAGGACCCCCTGACGAACAAACACAACGGTGGAGATCCGCCGGCATCGTCGGCACGCCGCTTTCACCGTTTACCTTCTCGCTCCACGCCCAAAAGCCCGCCGCCATGAACAGCACGCCGGCCAGCTGCAACACACGCACACGCACGTTTCCAAAAAGATCAATCATGTCGAGGAGCAACATTTCAAAGCGGCGCAAGAACAGCAACGCGTCGTCCGTCCGTCCGTCCGTCCGTCCGTCACTTTTGCTGCCTTCATGAAGGACGTGAGCAAGTGCAAACTGGTCGCGATTGAAAAGCATGGAAAGGTCGCGCCCTTTCTTTTGATCCCGATGACTTTGCAAGCGAACATTGAGGCAAAACTCTGCTGCGACCAATCGCAACTTCTGTCCGTCCGTCCGTCCCATGCCTGAGAAAGGCGAGCCAAAACGTCCTTTCTCCAGTCACTTTTGTTGCAAGTTCATCTCGTTCTCGTCGCAGACCTTCAAAGTGGTTTGGGCCTGCAAAAAACAAAATGGCTTCCGGTTTGCGCCGCCGCGCGCTCGCCATATCTTGTGCGACGACGACCTTGTCGTTTCGTTTGCTCATCAACCACTTGGATCGGATTCACTTTTTCGTTCTTTCTCTTGACTGACCTTGCAACTTGCTTTGTCTCGACGATCGGACCAATTTGCTCTCGTCTGGGCTTCCGCGTGCTTTGTTAGATTTTTTCCCCACATGGGCTCTTCCCGTTTGCATAAGCGCAAAAGTGGCAGCGCAATCTCACGTTGAAGCAATCCGCCTCGCGCCAGCAACCGGGAAACCATTTTTGCTCAGCTGAAAAGTGGGCGGCTTCAAACGAAACCATCAACAATCGGATGACAAAACCAGCTGGCCTTTCAAGCGGGGTGTGTAGACTTTTGCTCGGCAACGTGCGTCCGCTCACGGGAAGCAACAGGATGCGCATGCGTGACAAGCGTGTGGCCGAGAGGACGAAACTCACCCAGAAGATGACGTTGTAGGTGAACATCAGGTATTTGTAGCAGCAGCTGACCTCGCCGTTGTCATAGCGATAATAGTACATCTGATCAACAAACAAACAAACAAACAAACATGCACATCAACAGCAATTTTCAAGCGCTGGAATTTGCTGACGACAAAAGCTTCGTGATCACATTTTGTGCAAGTTCACTCGACCTTTTGGGACATTTGGCCGGAAATGACAAACAGGCTCCGCCCACCCCAATCAAGTTTCAGGAAGTCTTCAAACTTCTTCTTTTTTTTATTATTATTAGTATTATTACTCGTTTCACACTTTCATATACAAAACAATGAATACAAAGCTCAACAAAGCAACACAAATTCACTTCCAAGGGCGTATACAAGAGTCGACAATAAGACGTAAATGTTCTCATATCGCTCAGACTTGATACAATCAAGGGATTGTAAATACAACTCAAATTCTATGAGAAAAACAGCAAAGATGGGGGCCGATTTAAGAAGTCTTTGTTTGTGAAGAAAGAATTTGGCTAAACATCAAATGTGATGAGAGCACCGTCAATCTTCATATTGATTCACTGCTTCAGAAAGTTTCCGTTGCTCCATTACGAGGGAATCGCAACAGACATCAAATCTTGGAGCGCTTCCATTTGACAAGAAGACAAACTCCTCCCCGTCACTGGCGTATATGGAACGGAAGAGGCGGGACTGTTTTTGCACATCAGCTTGTTTCCGGTTCGGTTCGCGACGTGTGGGCTGGCGTCAAAAACATTTGTGCTTCCGACTTTGGGTCCCTTGGTTGCGCGTTCGCAACCTGGTGTGCAAAATCACGTCCCGCCTCTCCCGTGGCACGTCCCACAGTGGAAATCCTTCCACACGCCCCGCGGATGCATCGCCAATTGTGGAGAGCAAGTCAGGATCAATCTCCCGGCAATGGCTTCCTTTCACTTTGGCTCTCCCGCGATGACTCGCTCCAATTTGGTGCCGTCCGTCACGTGACATCAACAAATGCAGTCAAGGGAGAATTTTCATTCATTTTTTCACGAGTAACAACTTTGCTTATCCAAGAAAAAACTCCAACTAAAAAATCCAGACATGAGAATTATGGAGATAAAGTTGTGCAGTATTTTCTATTTACTAAATAAAGTTGGTCCCCCTCATGTCCTGGTATCAATAAACATTGAATAAATGTATAGATGATCATATTTTAGAATTGAATAACTCATTTAAAGCATGTCCTGGTTTCAACCCAATATAAAAGGGAAGATCACATCGCAATTTGTTGATGCATTGCCATCTCCCTTCATTATTTGAAATTCTGCCCAGCACGATTACAACCTGCAACATTGGCTCCATCTTTCAAAAAGTCCAAATCCATTTCACAATATATGAACGTTTTGGTATCGGCCCCGCGCCTCCGGAAAAGGAAGGAAGGACCATCGGATCATCTCCAGGCTGCATCGCTTCCAACTGCAAACTGCAAACTTCCAACTTCCAACCGCAAACGCTTCCAATCGCCAGCACAGTTCAAAGAACAGCAAGAAAATCCAAACATGCCAACACGTCACGCGAATAATGACCTTCTTTTCTGTCTTGGCATCGAGTTTTCTTGTCATATTTATAAAAGAGAGAGATGATAATGATGATAACTAAAGATGTTGCATGCATTTCAAATGAACTAAATAAACAAAGCTCACGTCATCTTTTTTTTCTTTTTTTTTTGTATCTAGATCTTAACCACCGCAAGCATCAAACTTCTCTTGATTATTTAGTTGGCGTTTGGAGCATATCGACTTTGTTTGCAGATCACCGGAAGCGGCTAACGGCAACAAAGCTAGCCAGCAACGAGGGCGTGAAGCAAGTCAAAGAAGAGAGAAAAAAAAGTGGCTCAACTCACCTCGGCTCCTCACCAACAACTTGATCAGATTTTTGTTGTCAAGATGACGACAGGAAAGTCTTTTCTTTTCCGGTGCGTGTGTTGTGAAGGTTTCCTCACGATACTTGAAAAGTTGAAGGAAGTGCATCAAGTGGGTGGAGTGAACCATGGCGAGACTTGAAGAACGAGCACGTTTGAGTTGGCGACTGCAGCATCGAGGGGGCGCTCGAGCACAAACGCGATCACATTCATCCGCAATAACGACAAGAAGAAAAACAAGCACCGCTGATCTTGACGTCAAACTCACTAATGTGAATGTACGACTGGATGACCGATAGTCCATATGATTATGATGATGATGATGATGATGATGATGATGATGATGATGATGATGATGATGCGCCCGTGCAAGCCTTTGAGCGACAAGGCGGCCATCTTGCTCCTCCCATCTTTTTTTTTTTTTGCTCCTCCCATCTCTCGAGCAGACGACTGGAAACTATCCAGAATAGTCCAGATTAGACATATACAGCTAGTATAGGGCTGGGGGGGTGGTATGTTTTAACAAGTTAAAAAAATATATACAAATAATAACCCATTTTCTTTTTCACTCATTTCCCTTATTGAATTCTTTTTTATTATGTGCTGCTAGAAATGGGAGCCATCCCAAAGGGATCAATCAAGTCAAGTCTAAGTATCAAGTCGACACCGCAATGTAGATTTGGCAGATGCATTTTTTTGTTGAATTGCAGTTACAATTCTTTAATTATATGCTTTATTGAACCAACTGTTGCAAACTTACAGTAAATATCAACAAGACGATCAAACCAATGCAACAATCCAACAAAACAAAACAGTTGATCCCCCCCGAGACCCTTGTGAGGAATAAGAAAATGGACGGATGGACGGATGGACGATCCTGCCCCCGTTATGATCCGTCACTGTCATCCAATCAATCACGAGTCTCAAATGGTGCTTGTGGGAGCCAATAAGTGAAACGGGATCATCAAGCTTGAGAATCAGCGAGCTAGCGACAGCGGGTAGATTTCCACGCCAGGGCGGCACGCTAATTGGGGGCGGCACGCCCCGCCCCCAATTAGCGTAAGCCCCGCTTATGGGCTCAGCTAATTGGCTTGGGGGCTGAAGGAGCCGACACGGGCCACTTTGTGCCACCGGCGAAGCCGCGACGAACGAGCCTTTGCGAGCTGCGGCGGCCATGCGAGCCCCCCCGGACCCCCGCCAGCACGGCCTGGCCTGACGGACGCCGAGCAATCTCCCGGCTTCGCCACAGTCGCTCTGCCGCGAGCAAAGCTCAAGATGCCCTTCATGCCGCTCAAGTTCAACCTGCAGAAGCGGGTCAAGCTGGCCCAGGGCCTGTGGATCCTCTACTGGCTGTCGGTCCTGGCGGGCGTCGTCCTCTTGGGCCTGGGCGTCTTCTTCAAGGTGGAGCTGCGCAAGAGGAGCGAGCTGATGGACGAGAGCGAGAGCCACCTGGTGCCCAACCTGCTGATCCTGGCGGGGCTGCTGGCCGCCGCCCTCAACGCCTTCGGCGGCAAAGTGTGCCACGACTCGCTGGACCCGCTCAAGTACGCCAAGTGGAAGCCCGCGCTCGGGAGGTTCCTGCTGGGCTGCTGCGCCTTCAACGTGCTGCTGCTGCTGCTGGCGCTGCTCTGCTTCCTCATGCAGTTCGCCGTCTACCTGACGCTGTCGCAGGGCCTGAAGAACAGCGTCCGCTTCTACAAGGACACCGACACGCCGGGACGCTGCTTCATGAAACGCACGCTGGACCTGACGCAGATCGAGTTCCGCTGCTGCGGCGGCGTCAACTTCAGGGACTGGTTCGAGGTGCAGTGGATCAGCAACCGCTACCTGGACATGAGCAACGGCGAGGTCAAAGAGTGAGTTGGGTCGCCGTCCCGTCCCGTCGCGAGCGCGCAAAACGCCGTTCGGCCTTACAAAAGAATCGCGGGCAACGCTAATGACAATCAGGTCAGCGCAGGATGAAGGAGGATTACAGGGTGAGAGTTCTCCTAAATCCTTTTAATCCGCCGCCGTGCCATCTTTTCCGACATGACAAGGTCAGTGACGTCCGCGCGGGCTCTGACACGCGTCGGGCCCCGTGTCCGCTCTGGCCTTAGGCCGCCGCCCACGCCATTCGGAACGTCCGTCACACCTTAGATCCAAGCCGCGTGACGCTCGGGCAAAATCCTCCCAAACCTTTCGAGAAGGCCAAACGAGCTCAGTTCGGTTGTCAACAAAACCGGCGGGAATTCGGGTGAGCAACGCTTTCCCGCACAGCGTCACAAGCTAATTCGAAAGCTGCGGGACCTTCGAGGGCCGGAGTCCTGCAGGTTTTGGACGTTTCCGTTGTCCAACACATCTAATCTGCGACCGGCTCATCGGCAAGCTCTGCAGAAGGCTGCTCACGATTCTAATCGGCTTGTGTTGGAAGGGGGAAACCTCCAAAACCCTCTCCAGGCCCGAGCGGGACTTGGGGCCTTCTCAGGCACAACCGGGCCCGAACCAAAGTTGTTAGCGTGCGCGCGTGACTCGGGCCTTTGCCTTGCAGCCGCGTCATGAGCAACGTGGAGGGAAAGTTCCTGATGGACAGCGTCCCCTTCAGCTGCTGCAACCCGGGCTCGCCTCGCCCTTGCATCCAGCACCACCTGACCAACAACTCGGCCCACTACGACTACGACCACCGCAGCGAGGAGCTCAACATCTGGACCCGGGGCTGCCGCGAGGCCCTCTTCGCCTACTTCAGCGGCCTGATGAGCGCCCTCGGCGCGCTGGTCGCCGCCATCGTTCTGCTGCAGGTGAGTCTCGCCCCTCGTTGGCAAAAGACGAGGATCGGGGAGCGTTTGCGGAAGCGGCGTGAAAGTCTCCCTCGCCCGCCCTTGTCACCCGCGTGCGTGCGTGTGTTGCAGTGCGCGGACATGGCGGGCCTCAAGTACCTGAGCACGGCCCTGGAGACCATGAGCGACCCCGAGAACCCCGAATGCGAGAGCGAAGGCTGGCTGCTGGAGAAGAGCGTCAAAGAGACGCTGGTGGAGATGCTGGCCAAAATCAAGACGCTGGGGAAGTCCAACCACGTCCAGGAGGGGGACGAGGCGCCCGACGCCTGAACCACCAAAACCCACCCAAATCCAACACACGCGTACACAATGTAAATACGTGCTGCCACCTTCCATCATCGTCATCACACTTTTGCACTCTCACACTGTAAATAACTTCACAAGTCCAATGAACAGAAAATCGTGAAAGTTCTTATTACAGCTCAAACAGTTTTGGTTGTTTTTTTTTTTCACTTTTGCAGCATGCACGGACACACACACACGTTTGTCTTTGTATCATTGTGGGGACTTCTCGTTGACCTCATGCCTAACCCTAACGTCAACCATCTCCTCCCATTCCTTAACCCTAACCTCAACCGTTGTAACCCAATTCCAAGATAAACTCTAAAAGCAAGTCTTGAGGCTCAAAAAGAGGTCTGAAATTGCGGGGACCACCAAAATGTCCCCACAATTTCAAGTCGGCACCCACAATGGTAGTTAAACCTGGATAAATACACGTGTATGGGCCCCACAAATGGAGCACAAACACAGACACACACACACACGTTCATGTTTTGTAGGCAGATATTTGTTGTGTTTTCTTGTTAGTGTGAAAAGGTATAAAGAGATTGTGATTGACAAGCAAGCGTCCGCCTCATTTTTGCTCTCGTGTGCACATGTGCAACTGCTCTTCGGACCTTCCTCAGTCACCATTTTCAAATTGGGAGGACTGACAACAACAAGCCATCAGTGACCTCTGACCTGAAGTCAAAAATCAAACCAAAGCGCTGGCTGGGATTAGTGGCTCACCACGTGACTGACTGGCGGCTGATGCAGACATCAATGTGGCCACCAGAGGGCCCTCTTGCCCACTGCCTGCATCTCATCACCATTCAAAATTAGGTTCAAAGCAGATCAGCGGCATATTCTTCGAATGATCTGAGGCCTCCAAGGTGATTTTTTGGTTGTTGGTTTAGAATTTGCCAAAGTGCCAGTAACAGCCAATCAGGGACTCGTGGTCAAAGGTGCGACCAACGAGTGTCAATCATTGATGGCCCTGCGCACGCGGTGGATTACAAACAAAAATGTTCAAGTGGTGATCGGACAGCATTCGAGGGAGACCTCAACAGTCAACTTGTTGTAATCCCCAATCCTGGTCCTTGAGGGCCAGCAGGTTTGAGACGTTTCGGTCCTCCAACACAGCTGATTCCAATTATCAGCAAGTTCTGCGCAACCATCGCCATCTTTCGACTCGGTTGCATCGGGGGCCGGAAGCTTGGAAAACCTGCAGGACCGGGATGGGAGAAGCCCCGCCTCCGCATACGACGGCCGCGCTGGGCTCGGAAAGGCAGACGCCAACATAAGCGTCCTCCCGCACCGGCCGATCACTTGATGGAGATGGAGCGAGTGGCTGGGGGGAGGCCAGTCGGGCCCGAGTGACCCCACCCTGGAGAAAAGTCTGACATTGGATGGACGGAAATGAGTCATGAAGACGGATTCATGGTCAAAGTTCCGGCCTTCGGCACAGGTGGCCACCGACGAGCGCCAAAACGCACGAGTGGCAACTGTCGGCAGCAGTTTTGCAACTTAGGAACACGAGTGAGTTTTCAGTTTACAGATTTATTACAAAATGAACACGTCAAGGCTTTGTGCTAATTAGCAAACACGACACTGATGCAATACAACATGGAGGCTAAAGTGTGAACCACAAGCTTTTTTTTTTTTCCTCTTTTTCAAACAAAACTTTCAGCCGAGCCGTCAATGTCAACAACACGCCGTCTTTGCTGTCAAACGGACCAATCGGTGATGGATAAAAAGGTTGGTGAAAGGTGAGGAAGAAATGGTACCATTTGGTACCATTTGGGACCCATTTGGGTTCCATTTGGCACCATTTGGGACCCATTTGGTACCATTTGGGAACATTTGGGGCCCATTTGGGCCCATTTGGGTTCCATTTGGGCCCATTTGGGTTCCATTTGGCACCATTTGGGACCCATTTGGGCCCATTTGGGCCCATTTGGGACCATTTGGGACCCATTTGGGCCCATTTGGGACCCATTTGGGACCCATTTGGGCCTTTGCTGCTGCTGCCGAGCACGACAACGGCGCCGTCGCCGTCGCCGTCGCCACGCAAGCAAGCGGCCCCCTGGACATTGAGACCGTTTTGACAACATTGCTCCAAATTGCAAACTACAAAGATGGCCGAGCAGCTTCATGCATACCACAACACGGACTCAACAAACGGAACAAGCGGCTGATGGGGAGGAGGCGGGCAGACGAGGCGCGGAAACGCCGCCATGGCGTTTTCCATCCAATTTCATCCGGCCGAGACAAAACAAAAAACCCAAAAAGTGTTCAAGTGGGGGGGGGGGAGGTCTGCTTCTTCTTGTTGGGGGCGGGGGGGGGGGCAACCTTCCCACCGCGTTTTCTATGTACACTCGCCGCGGCGCCTCCGGCAGTCAGTCGGAGTCGGACTCGATGGGCGCCGTCTCGTCGAGGACGGCCCTCTTGGCGGCGGCGTCCAGGTGCGCCTTCTTGTGGCGGGAGAAGCTGGACGAGTGCATGAAGGTCTTGTTGCAGGCGGCGCAGGTGAAGGTCTTGCTCTTGGCCTTGGCTCGCTTGCCGCCGTCCACCGCCGCCACCTGGTGGCTGAGCTGATGGCGCGCCAGGCTGGCGGTGTGGCTGAAGCGTTTGCCGCACAGGCCGCAGCCGTGACTCTCCGGAGCGGCGCCGTCGCCGTCGTCGTCGTCGTCGTCTTCCTCTTCTTCACGCTGGTCCTGGAGCGCGTCGGGGCCTCGCTTGGCGCGGCGGCGGCGGCGCCGGTTCTTCTTGCACAGCGTGTAGAAGTTGGGCTTGTCGCGCGAGCACAACTTGAGGCGGATCTTCAGATCCGACGAGCTTTCGGCCACGTTCTCCTTGCCGGGTTGCGCGTAGCTGTCCAGAAGCTCCTTCACGTGCGTCACCTGCGCGGTGGCAAAGTTGACCTGCAATCTCCGGCACACTTGCAGAAAAAGACCACGTTGGAAACTTTCCACCGGAATGACTCAAATGATATTTTTGGCTCCGGGTCAAACTTTTTGGGCTGCAGCCGCCAGCCGCAATTGCGAGCGAGGCGCTCGAACGGCGTTCCCGTCCGCTGCTGCAAGCGACGGGCTGGGCGGGAAGCCGCCGGCATTCCGGTGGAAAGCGTCAAAAGGTGCGAGGACTCACCTGATGCTTGGAAAGCGCCGCCGACGTGCGGAAACTCATCTCGCACTGCGGGCAGGCGTAGAACTTGTCTCCGGCCGCCCCCGCCGGCAGCAGGGCCGCCGCCGGCCTCCGCCGCTTGGCCTTCTTGCCCTTGAGCGAGGGCCGGTGGGCGGAGCGTGCGGGCGCGGCGTGGGCGTGGGCGTGGCCGGCGACCGGGCCGTCCTTGGCCTTCTTGTGGATGAGGCGGTGTCGCGACAGGCTGGAGCTGTGGTTGAACTCCTTCCCGCAGATGTTGCACGGGTGGATGCGACGCTTGCCGTGCAGGCGCAGGTGACTCCCCAGCATCCTGAGGGACAGGCACAAGTGGGCGGGGCGTTACACGCAAGGCGGGTGCCAGGCAGCTTCACTCCTGTGGCAACGTGCAACTTGGAGGTCAACAAAGGTCAAATGGATTGAGACACGAGTGAAAATCCTGATCAAAAGTTTGCAAGCCGGATCGAAAAGGAGTCTTCCAAATATGTGCAGCGTAACAGCAGAGAGCCGCTTCACCATGTTAGCTTGGAAGCTATTTGACACCGGCAATTTTCTACCACTTTCTGTTTTGCAGCAATTAGCATTAGAATATAGCTAACTTTCATCATTATTCTCAAATCTTTTTACAACGGCCTTTTGCAACATGGGCCTGGTTGATCTCTTATACTCTGCTGCCACCTGCTGGCCGTTTTTTGTCATTACTACCATTGCTTCAATCATTGTCTTCAGTTGCGCGGCTGCAACCGAGTGCCTTCTGTATGCTCTAGTGTGAGAAAAACACAAAAGGTATAAATACGTCTTCGGGACACTTAAAACATATAGAATAGAACGTATTTATACGTTGTTGCGAGCAAAGGAGTTAAAGGCACGGACCTCCTTTCAAATGGACAATCAAGTGAAGAGGATGGCCTTCCTGACAACAAAACGCTCCGTGGACCTTCCACCAGCCTGGCAAAGATCGGCCGGCGTCCGCTTGCGTGGACGAGCGCCACCGCCGCCAATCGTGGAAACGGAAGCGCGTCGTCACATGTGATCAACGATGACACCATGTCCCGTTTTCAGAAGGTTTGGCAAACAAACAAACAAATAAATAAAAAATCTTGTTGAAGAATCTCCATCTTGACAGGGCGCAAGGAATTTGTCACCAGTAGTTGGCGCCACTGGACGACGGCAGCAAATTCATCCGGGCGTCCTCAAAACTTCTCACCGTCTTCAAGCCGCCCAATGACGAACATTCAATCAAACGTGCGGCCCAAAAGTCAAACGGCCTTCTCGCACTCTCGCGCACAATGATGACATCACATCTGCAGATTGAGGGCGGCAAGTCATTTGGTGCCCTCGGCCAACATGCCCGTGCCAATCAATCAATCAATCAATCAATCACATAGATATTTAATTGCACACCACACAATACATAGCAAATTTCACTCCAAATACAAAAGTAAAACTTTTACTATACATTTGTTGCCATGAAACCAGCACGCAATTCTTATCTTGTATAAATGAACGTGTTTATGTGAAGCAACGATTGATGCTAATCTATTTGCAAACACCTGGACTGGACCGGCTTCTTTTTCAAGCCAGCAAGCAGTAGCATAGATGTCACCGTGGCGTCAACAATTGGTTATTTTTACAGACAATTAGGATTGACTGACAAACACGCCTCGCTTGGGCCAATTTCTCTTTCCTCCGCCTTTCACTGCTTTCTTAATGAGAGAGCTTGGACCTTTTTTTTCTTTTTCTTTTTGCCCTGCAATTTGGCACCCCCCCCACTTGATGGCGCCCTAGGTGATCACCGAGTTGGCCTGGAGGGCTGGCGGGAAATTGAAAGGCCAAGCCAGCCTGAAGATGATTGGCTTGTCAACAGCCGACACGTTCATCTGCTCAGGACAAATCAAAAGACGGCATGACGGACGGACGGACGGACGCGTCAGTTGCAACGAAAAACACGACAAGGAAGTTGCTCCCTCACCATTGGAACAGTTGCAAAAATGAAAAATTCACAGCACAAGCTCATTTGGTACTTGCGTGTTCAACATGAACGGATGACATGTGACTTTTCGCCCTTTTTTTTTTTTTTTAATTCTTCACCATTTCAACATCATTCAAAATAATGCTGACAAAGAAAAATATACAAATATGATATAATACATACAGTTTATGAGGCACTTGCTAATGCAAGCACACATTGAGTTTGTCCACTTGGCAAGCATATTCCGTTCCCCTTCATCTGGATTGGAAACATAGAAGGGCCAAAAGATGCCTTGTGAAAATTCAACGGCACTAAAAAACTATCCACCAGAGGATGCGAGAACTGCGCAAATGGAAATCAACCTGACTTTTTGAACAGATGAGCCGCTTTCAAGGTGGTGACATGACGCCGACGATATATTGTGCCGGTTTCAACCATATTGCCATTATCGTTACATCCCTACTCATTAACCAGTCCAGCCGATGAACTCGAGGGTTCACGCCGGCTGCCAAGTCGCCGCCGCTTGCCGAGACGCTCGCAGACTCGTGCCAATTGTCAGGAGGCTTGCCCAAGTGCGCATGGACGCAACACGGACGCACGGCGATGCCGTCGCTCGATGTGGAAAGACTCGCCAGATGTGCACCAACCATCACAATCAAACGTTTTGCGCAACGCTGCAGCCAATTCATCGGTTACGAGCGCGCAGAGTCACCCGCCACCTTGCGGCTGATGTTGCGCAACTGTCGCGAAGTGACGGCGACTCAACGGGAAGCCATTTTGCAAATGGCCGTGATGGCAAAACGGCCGGCGGTATCGCGGAGAGGACCCACCTGCTGCCCTTGAAGGTCATGCCGCAGTGCTGGCAGGCGTAGCGCGCGTCCTGCTGCGCCGGCTCCAGGGCGCGCTTGGCGGCGGCGGCCGAAGCGGGGGCGGCGGCCATCTTGGCGGCGTGCGTCTGCTGGTGGCGGTACAGGCTGGAGGCGTGGCTGTAGCACTTGCCGCAGTAGCCGCAGCGGTAGCGCCGCTCGTCGGGCTCCGTGTCGGCCCGGTCCGAGTCGGCCTCGCCGTCCGGATGACCGCCCACCTCCACCAGGATCTGGTGGTGGCCCTCGCCGTCCTCGTCCTCGTCGTCGTCGTCGTCCTCGTCCGACTCCATCTTGATCTCCACGCTCTGCTCCGTCACCTCGCACGGGTACACCTCCTCGTAGGGCGCGAAGAAGGCCTCGTCCGCCTCCATCTTCAGCTGCTCGCCGCTCAGCTCCGACGGCTCGTCCGAGTCCTTCTTGACGCACGAGATGGTGAACTTGGAGCCCACCTCGGCCCACTTGACCACGTACTCGATGGGCTGCGTGTCCAGCTCCACCGTGATGAAGTCGGCGCCGAGGGCGTCCGCCTCCGACACGGCCAGCTGCGCCTCCGAGTCGTCCATCGTCAGGCGGCGAGCCCGGCGGTCCCAGCGGCGGCTGAAACACACACACACGGGTTACGGTTATGGGAATTTCGGGGAAGGCCGGCAAACCGCTGGCCAGACGGACGAAGCAAAACGCCTCTCACAGTTACGCCTCACCCCGATTAGTCAATAAGAGAGGTCGCTATTGCAAGGGTTGTATTTGCTGACCATGGGAAGCTTCTGGAGACTGGCATGAGATGAGATGAGATGCGCGCGTGCGCTTTTTAGGGCCGCCAGCCCGCCAGCCCGCCTCGGAAAGCTTTCCTGCAGCGCGGCGGGAAACCTCGGGCACCTTCTTGGCGCTCGGAAGAGGCCAAATGACATACTTGTCATCAAGTCTGGCCGACAAGCAAGTGCTCGCTGCACGCCCAATGCCGTGACGTCACCAGCAAGCAGGAGGCGAGCACCGAGCAGCACATCCATTATTCAAATGGATCTCAATGGCAACTTATTGGCGGCGAGCTCGCGCGCCGAATATTCAGGAAACGCGGACAAATTGCTACCAAATGTTCACAAGCGTCGCGAATGTCGGCGTCGTCGCCGTCGCAAAAGGCGCGAGGACAATTGTGTCCTTCCCCAGTCAAGTTCCAGGGCTCGGCTGGGCTCGGCCGGGCTCGGGGGCAGTGACGAGGAAAACGGCGGAAGGATTTGCTTTTTTTTTCTCCCCTCTCTCTCTCTCTCTCCTTCTTCCCTCGCCCCCATTTCTGGTTTGCGGCGGCTAGTCAAGCGCGCACAAAAGACGCCATGAGCAGCGCGACGACTCGCCGCGACCAACTTTGGCGTTTTGGGAACTCACCGAGCAGGAAAACGTCAAATGAGAAGCTTAAGGTTGCCGGCGGAGACGCTCACAATAAACAGGAAGAAGCGGACGTGGACACAAAGCATTGTGGGAAACGATTAAATGGTTGCCAGCAACGGAAGCGCTGCTTCAAAATAAAAGCGCAACCCTCAAGTAGGATAGTAGTGGACGGCACGTCATATCCGGAAGCGGTCAAGCGGTCAAGAAACGAAAGCGAGAATGACGAGCGGACGTGATTCGAACTTGGTTCAATTGTTGCAGACAGACGGGGAGCGTCAAGCGAACGTTCACGTGACCACATACATACACGGCGCCACACTCGCGATGTAACGCGCTCTCCGATTGGCTGAATATGTCCCGCCTCAAACTAAACTTGTCCAGAACGACTGCAGGCAAGAATAAATGTTTCGGAATACGGACATTTGGGGGCAGGATGGTTTAGAAACAAACACATGTCGCTGGCGCACACTTGACGTGGTCGACGTCAACACGGCATGTGAAGCTCATTCAGTTTCTTTCCAACCAATCACATGGCTCCTTACATCGGCCTGCGGTCGCTGGAGTCAGGACTTTGTTTTCCAAACGGACCGCTGCTTTTTGGCTTCCATTTGACATCCGCCAAACCACGCTGTTGCCGTTTACCCGGAGGACAGACTGCTTTGGATCCTGGACGGGAAAGTGAGCGGACAACTGGACACGGGCGTACTCCTGGGCAGTGGGCGGGATATTCGCCGCATCTGATTGGGGCAGCTTATGCGCATGTTGCTCTATCGTGGTTGTGATTGGCTGGCTGGCGGCAAGAAGAACGAACGCAAGGATAGAAAATTAGAAATGCGCGCTTAAAATTGAGAAACGGCCATAGTCTTATTTTGTATCAGTCCGAGCTGTCCAACTTTTTACTCTGACGGCCACATTATAGAAAAATTTAAGATTGCATGGGCCACTTGGATGTTTTTTGTTTTCATTTATTTTTGAACTGCTCTCTATAAAAGCGAATTGTTTATGATTTATGATGATGGCATCATTTCGGGCAGGAAGGAGCCCACATTTGTTCCGAAATCTGCTCGTTTTTTTTAAACAGCCCGTCAATAAAGAAAGAGTACCCACGTCATCATAAATCGACTATGTCATTGCAATCAACTGTAACTTCCATCCCCTTTACAGGCCATATATATATCTAGCACAGACTGCCTGCCAATATGACTATATTAAACCTCGTGTGTACAAAAACTGAGGCAAAACACAATCACAAGTGTTAACGAGTAGCAGCAGCAAAGCATGATGGGAAAGCCTCCTACGATTCTGTTGCTCTCCAAGTTAGCAGCACTTTGTATACAGCAACGCCTGTTCTTAATCGCTTTATAAATAAAGTTGAGTTGAGTTATTCTCTTCGATTGGTCTTGGGGAAATTTCACATGTGCAGGAAGCAAACTTCAGAGCTTCTTTAGCACTCTTAGGTTGTGTTTTTTTTCTTGGCTTAAGCTTAAACCATACGCCAATATGCGGTCGGTCCCTTGTGAACGCACATTTATCATTGCAAAATGAAACTTCTGCTGCAGAACATTCTCAATGGGCTCAAATGTTTCCCTTTGACGCGACGTCCATATTGTTTGCACCTTCTTGACATGGTTGCGGTCTCATTGAAGGCCTTGGCCCCTCCCAACATGTTTGTTGCATTCAAATCGTCCCCACTTGCTCCATCGAAATCCAGTCGGTCTTCTTCAGTGCATTCAAAACAATCATAATCATGTTCAACTATCGGCTGCTGATTTACATCTGCAACTTGCCACATGAAACTTATTTATATTTTCAATCTTTTGTCAGAGATTCGAGTGCTGGACACAAACTTTCAAGTTCCTCCAACGTGCAGCCGCCAATCACAGCAGCCGACCGACCGACCGACACGTCGCCTTCACTTGGGTGTGAAGGAGGGAACGTTTGAAGGCCTTCAACGTTACTTGCATGCGCACCTTTTCACCGTACCTGATTAACAGCACGAGCCGGGATGTCAACAGCGTTTATTTGGCTTCTAGACAATCAATCAATCAATCACACAAGCGATGACACCCCCGCACGCAAGAACAAGTCCATTTCAAGTCCAATGTTGATTTCACAATAAAATATTTCGGTCAGAAAAAAAATAAAAGTCGATGTCATTGTATTGAAGTGAAGCTGGATTAAAAGTGAGCGCATACAATCAAGGCAAAAATCAAACTTTTCATCAAAATATTTGCATTCAAACACGGCAGCCTGGAAGAGGTCAAAGTTGTCGAGTGATCAATCCACTTGATGTCGGCCGTCAAACGACGGCACGAGATTTGGCCGTCGTCTTCCAACTCCTCAAATCTGGAACAAAAAGCATTAGCATTAGCATTAGCATTAGCATAGTTCCAGGCAATGGATCGATGGTGGGATTAGCTCTATGTGCAGACTTGAAAAAAATTGGGAGCTTGATGTCAGCAACATGGGTTCGTTTGAATTTGGGTAGATACCTGCAGCGCCGAGATGATTTGTAGAAAAAATGGAGGGGTCGTGACCCAGCTGATCAATCAAAGATTGTCCGTATATTTGTGACTCCGGATTCATACGTAAATGATAGCATGATATCGTCTCACTAAATATGGTGACCATGTGAAGCATCGCTAGGATCCAAATAATATTCTTGGAAAAGTCAACCTGCTTCTACTCGGAGGGACTTTTGTTGGAAAAACTGGATTGGCAAGTTTATTACCCCCAAGTGGAAGTCCAAACACAGCTGAGCTGATGAAGGGAATGGCGGATTTTGTGCTCCTGCCCTGCCGTCCGCTTTTTCTGGAAACAGTGTCGAGGGTCTCGCATCTTGATATGAGGGGATCTTTTTCAGTTCTTTAGCTAGGAATTATTGCCAAACGATTGGGGGGGGGGGGGGGGGGGGGGGGGTTATGTTTTATCTTTATCAGCTGCCAAGAAATCTTTCACAAAACACTGGTTGCACAAAACCTGTCCCAGTGTGGACCTTTTTGTTAATACTGGCATACCTGAGCAATGCTGCAGATTGTCTGGAAGGTATTTGATTTTTCTTTAGGCAATTCTTGGACTTTCAGTTTGTATGTTGAAAAATGGTGAAATAAAGTTAACAAAAAAAAAAAAAAAAAGCATTCGCGCATCATTGCTAACAAGTCATAACGGCCACAGCCAACAAGGCGGCCATCTTAGGACAGGCCAGTGGTGGCAAGATGGGAGCGCTTGAGATGACCTCCTCTTTGGTCCGATTCATTTTTCAAACAATGTTTGCTATTTATTGACAACATTTGGAAAAGTGTCAGCAGACGCGTCAGTGACGTTGGCTTTGGTCAGCAATCTCAAGTTTGAGCCGAGGAAGAAGAAGAGGAGGAGCTTTGTGGAAGGGGCGTGGCCGACGAGGGCAACCATTTGCCGCTTCACATCATCTGCTGGCATTTCCCAAATGCCAACCTAGCGGCTGTTGCTCACCTTAATGGGAGGCGGCCGGTGGAGCCATTTCTCTCGGTCGCCGCCCACTTTCATGCTGGATGAGGAGTCCGAGAGGGCGGGCAAGGTCACGCTTTCCTGTGGCGAGTCAACACACACGTGACGTCGTCACTTCGGCGCCAAGGTGGGCACGCGTGCGGCCCATTTGCCCACCTGACACTTGTTCCTCAGCAGCCACTTGTCGTCATCCTGCTGAGACGCCGCCCACTTTTCCGGAAGCATCCACCGTTGCGCGCGGAAAGGCTTCTGGAACAGGGAGGCGGACGACGGGGGCTTGGACGGGTGAAGCCACGCCTCCAAGATTGCCTCAACCTGCGGAGACCACACCCACTTGCTCATCAGGAGAGACACAAAAAACAAAAACAAAAAGCCAGCCTCGTTATCGGTCGCCTGCCGCCAAGTGTGGAAGGCTGCGCACAGGCCACGCAAAAGGTTTAACGAGCCGCCGTTCCATTGATCAATTGGACGGAAAACAATTTCTTATGAAAAGTTTCCTTCCCGAAAGCATGATGAAACAAAAGTGTTGCGCAACAAGACAAGAGGGTGCGTGACAGACATGCCGGCGCACTTTTGGAACGCGACAACTCGTAGCCGCAAAGCAGCAATTTTGTTTGTCATCAATGAAGATTCACTTCCTGGTTTGCTCCGTCACAAAACACAATCAAATTCATTTACAGATGTTCGCAATTGTACAACCTTTCACTTCAAAACGATGAGCCGATTCATCGATGACTTTTGACAGCTCCCGAGCTGACAATCGTCTCGGTCAGTCGAACTCGCGCTCGTATGGCAGACGTGCTTAACAGTTACTGATGTGGTGTCGAAGGTCGCGTGGTGCTCACCTTGCCAAGAGGAGGCGGGAGAACAGTGCACAAAATGTTTGCCGTTAGCTTTCAGCCAGTGTTTGCTAGCTAACGTGCTCAAAACTCCAAACGATTCCTTGGATTGTCCTCAAATCAACGCTTGCATTTCAAACTCGTGTTACTCAGCTTGCCTGTCCTGGAGACATTTTAGATTTTGTGCCACGACCGGATCCCGCCGTATCGCTAATCTGGCCACAAAATGTCTTCGTTTTCTTCCAGCAGCTGACAAAGGACGCGACGGAAGTGGATCAGCGAGTGACACGATTTGACACGATTGAGGCAGGCAGGCAACCAAAAAAAAAACAAAAAAAACAAAAAAAAACAAAGTGAGACGTCATCACCTTCTCTTCTTGCCATCTGTGCTGCAGAGGCGGCGGGAAATCTTTGGCGGCACCGACGGGGACGCCGTTCTTGTCTCGCCCGCCGCGCCGCAGCAGCCACGCGTCCAGCGCTTCTTTGCCGCAGTTGCGCTCGCAGACGCACTCCGAGTAGCTGGCGCACGTCTCGTTGGCGCGACACGTCTGCGGCAGCGGCGCCGCCTGCTGGAGCCAGGCCTGAAGGTCGGGCGCGGCGGAGGCGGCGGCAGCGGCGGCGGCCGGCGGGCCCTTCAGGCACTTGAGCTGGCCCAGGTTTTCGATCTCCAGCGCCGGCACGCGGCACGACGAGCAGGCCGACGGCGCCAGCCAGTCTTGCCACGGTCGGCGCTCGCCAAACGGCTTCAGGAGCAGGCGTCCGCGCTCGCCGGCCGACGCGGCGGGCGGGGCCGCCAGCCAGCGGCTCAGGTCGTCGGCCGGCTGGACGCGACGCACGTCCGACTCATCCGTCTTCTCCGAGGCGCTGCGGCGGCGCTGCCGGCCGCCCGCCGTCTGGTCCTGGAGAAGCCACGCCTCCAAATCTCGCAACTGACCCCAAGCCTTGAGAAAATCCATCGATGGCGGCGGACACGACACCTGCGCGGCCAATCGACAGTCAGCGTGGAGAGGGCGAGCAAACGTGACCAGAGGGCAGTGTGCGTCCGTCCGTCCGTCCGTCCTACCTTCTCTTTGCCGTCTTCAAGTCCCGGTCCGGGAGCAGCTTCCGGCGGCCGCGTCTTGGCGGGCCCGCTCGGGACAGCCTGCGCGCGCACACACAAGCGGCAAAAGGTGAGTTACCTGCCGCGCGTCCCACAACTTGGCGCCGGCCGAGACAAAACGGCGCGCGTGCGACACCTGTGCGCCGATGCTGCCAAACGAGGTGATGGCGTCCCTCAGGGAGCGCGAGTCGGCACTGAAGGTCATCTCGGGCGTTTCCTCCGGCATCAGACTCAGGCAAGACAACCTGCGGGCACACGGCCATGTCGTCACGCACTTCCCAGACATTTACAATTTCCAAATTGGACACGACATCAGATTCAACATGTCTGCGGATCACAAATCATGGCGGAAGTGCACAATTTTGCGACTTTGTTCACTCAAGACTGCCCCCGCTGGCCTAAAGTGCAAGTGCAGCCTCCGCCTTGCTGGGCTGTGGCCAGGATGGGCGTCACATCAACTTGGACTTTTTCTCTTTTTCGTTTCTTGGAATGTGTGTGGAAGGAAGTGGAGCTCTTGTCGCTTTCTTCACCTTCCATCGCAATCGTGTCGTCAGCTGCATAACAATGTCACACGGCTGCAATTTCAAAACAAAACCAAAAACATCTTTTGGAAGCACAAAAAGATGGTCATTTGAGTGCAATTTCCAAACTTTGGGATTTTTGTTTGGCGGTTGCCAATTTTTGTCATGAAAAATGTTGCTTGGCTCAAGAAAAGTGGTTTGCAACTCAGCCGATCAATACTTGCACAAACAAAAGCTTGTCAAAGGCCATTTCAACAACACTGGAAGGAAACGCCACAGACGGCAACAGGACAAGTTGCGCAAACAACAAAAGATATCAATGAAAAGAGCAGCCAGAAAACCAAAGTTGATGTTTGAGGCGAGTTGAACGATCGATGTCAAGCACGACGCAGGTCGACGCCGTCTGCGGAACGTCAGATCCATTTTTTCAAGTCAAGATGGCGATTGCGAGCGATTGCGAGGAAGTCAAAGTCGCCAATCCCAAAGTCGCTTACTTGTCCACGCAGCTGGCCAGCTGCTTGCCGAGGTCGCCGAGGTCACCGCCGTCGTCGTCGTGGTGGTTCTGCAGCTGCTGGCAGATGGCGTCCAACTGGCCGTGCATCTGAAACACGCACGAGTGAGTCAAGGGCACGTCGGAAAGCGTCAAACGCTTTTCATATGCTGAACGTCGATTTGGAAAGACTGTCATGGATGACGATCGTTTGTTTGTTTGTTTGTTTGTTTGTTTGCTTCTTCCAATATGTCAGCAAACGCAGGAGAGAAAAGTTGAAGACGAGTCGAGTGCGCTCGTCCGGCAGCCAGCTCGACTCGTCCTCACGCGACTTTCCGCTTGCAACATCGACACAACCGCAAAATGACGTTCCATTTGGCAATTAAGGGTGCGAAGAAAGTCAATTAGGTAGTCTTTTAGTTAACTAAGCCTAACTTAATAACTAACTTAACTTAAGACAAATGGCTGCGTGACAGCATTCAGGCGGAATTCAAAAACGGTCCGACAGAATAAAAGTCCATCAATGCATTATTAACTGTTCAGAATTGAACATATCCAAACAGTGGAGGAATTCTTCAAATCGAGAAGAGCGGGCATACATTAAAAAGAAGAATGGGTGGCACATCACATCTCTCTCTTTTTTTTTTTTTTTTTAACTTAATGACAATCAATAGCCCCAACAAGGCACTTTTGTTTACAATCTCCAACCTGCTCTTTTGATAGATTTCGATCAAATTCTTGCAACATGTACCATCTTTACAATATTCACCTTTAACCAGCCATTAAACAAAAACATTGAGCAAGAAATAGTCACTGAACAAACTCATGTTCATAAAAGCAGTCGCTTTTTTTTTCTCCAATTCCTATTCAAGTAACAGAATTGATTGCAGGCAGTCAAATATTTTGCAGCTATAAGTTGAATCGCTGTCAATCTTACTCGATGTACTCGATGCAAATTGAGACAATCGTCCGTCAGCTCCAGAGAAAAAAAAAAGTGTGCAACCAAAACCGGTGCGGTGCCACCAACTGAACCCGTGCAAAAGCGTTTGTCGAGCTGCGATCGGAGCGCAGCAAGCGAGCGATTTGGCCGTCCGACACGCACGCACGCACGCGTCCTGACCCACCCGATGGAGTTGATGCAACTGCTGCTGCAGCGTTTCAGCCTTGACGTGTTCCAGCAGCTCGATGTGGCCCAGGAGGCAAACCTCCCGGCAGCGCAGCGCCTCCTGCTGGCGACTCACGCAGCTCTGCAGCTGCCAGCGCACCTGCGCAAAAGCAAAGCAAAAAAAAAAAAAAAACGCAGGACAATTCAGACCACTTTCCGACCAGCGCCACCTGCTGCCGGCAGGCGGCGAGCGGCACACGCATGCCATCGTCGTCGCCAATGGCAAGATGGCCGCATGGAGCACAAAGCGGACGGAGTAGAGTCGATCACGGGTGTCAAACTCCAGTCCGTGAGGTGAGGTTTCCCTCCTCAAACACACCTGATTCATCAGCAAGCTCTGCAGCAACCTGATAACGATCCTCATGATACGATTCAGCTGTGTTTGAGGAGAGAAACCTCCAAAACATGCAGGACTGCGGCCCTGTGGAGGAGATCATTCGTTGGCACGGTTGCCATCACGTGGAGGACAAAATCACGTCGAGGCCCCGATGCGCCGATCCGACGCCGCCAGTGTTCTCGCGCCGTCGGATTCGTGGACAAAGTCGGCATGGCAGATGCCGGACAACAACGATAAAGGCAATATCGTGATATTAAAACTGCCACAATATCGTCGTCATTGTCATGTTCACAATATTTCAAAGGAACACATCTGTTCAAAAAGTCAGGTTGATTTCATTTGTGCAGTTCTAGCACCCTCTAGTGGCTAGTTTATTAGTGCGGTTTAATTTTATTAGGGATGTTTTGGCCTTCTATGTTTAAAATCTTTGTCAGATGAAGATGAAGCGAATTTGCTTGTGAAGCGATTAACGTGTGCTTGCATTAGCAACTAAGTGCCTCAATATTGTTATTCGAGATTGGAGGTGCTTGATATGCATCACTGTTATGGACAAACGCACAATATTGTGCTTTTTTTTTTTCTTAAACAATATTTTGATCTCTTTTAAATATCGCCACCCCCCCCCCCCCACTATATCGTGATAATATGGGATGCTTGTGTTTGGATATCGCTACATCCCGAGTGGACAACGTCTGATTCAACATGTTGAGTGCGACCGTCCACCGATTGGTCGCCTGCTAACGGAGGCGCGAGCGCACGGGGCCAAGAACAGAAGCGATGACGACGATCGACGACAGATCGATCTGTATCGCCTTGACGATCGGACGACGACGGATGACCAATCAATCCCAAACGTCAAACATTTTTTGCTCCACAAGGTTTTCAATGGGCCGTTTTTGAGGGTACGCCATCGATAAAGAGCCTTTTTGTGATTTGGCAAAAAGGTGACCTCTGACCTCTCTGGCGTTGTCCCTCAGCTGCTGCTCGGTCTTGTGCACGCCATCGATGGCCTTCGCCAGCTGATCCTGCGCCAGCCGGCACTGCTTCAGTTTGCTGCCTGCTGCCGGCATCCTGGAAACAACACAAGCCAAGTCAAGTCAAGTCACATTCAACTTGCTACCCGCGGAGGGAAAAAACCCAACAAAACGTTCCATTTGGACTCGTTCATTTGCCGTCAGAGCCGAAAGGTGGCTTGGCAAACGTCTTTCAATTTGCCAAGTTGGACCTGCTCCAACTTTCAACAGGAAAGACCCAAAGTGCGCGTTCCGACCCTGACGGACACGGACGGATGGCGGTGAAGCAAAGCCACCGACGGCAAAATGACACTAGCAGCCGATCAGAAGTGGCAGCAGAAAATCTACACCAGCAAAAATGGTGCCAATTGTTTTTCAAAGTGAAACAAAAGCAGATGTTGGCAAATTTGGAGCACAAACAAAGAAGCAATCTGCCCTGATGGACAACTAGAGAATTCTGCAATTTGGACCATTTGGCCTCAAGCTTGAATGGACAAGAGTTAACAGTGGACTGATTTGGGAAGGGAAGACAAGTTGTCAGCTTGTGGCGAGCGAGAAGCCATTTTGAGCGTTTCCCTTTCCACGTGCGTGAGGCCGTGACGGGGTCGGAGGGGGCGAGGTCCATTCCTTCCGCCTTATCAGCTGTAAACACGCAGCTGATAGCAGCCTCGGCCCCAAAACACCCTCGGAACTTTCACCTTCGTGTTTACAAGCACGCCACGACCGTGCTGACGTCGCCATTTGCATTTGCTTGCACAAGTCACCAAGAGCACAATCCACTTGGATCAATTCGAAACAACTCGCTCCCCCAAGAAGCGACGCCGACGGCATCATGAAAGTCGACGTGCTTCCACTTCCGACGCAAATCGACGGCGACGTCGAGGCGCTCCTCCGCCATGAGCGCGTGCGGGCCCGCACGTCCGCTCCGGCCTCGTCGTGACGTCACGCGCCCGACACTCATAACAAATGCGTCCCGTCCCGACACAAGAAACACGCGAGCCGGCCACTCGAACGCGACGTCGCCATTTTGGAAGGAATTGCCATTTGCGACATTGTCGGTCGCTGGCAACAGACTCAAGGGCCAACTCACCCGACGCTCGTTCGCTCGGCTTGTGGCCGCTCGACCTCAAAATGCCACACGAGTCCCGAACGGTCCAAGCTGCTTGGGCGAGTCGCTTCGCTTCGCTTCCTCACGGCTATCCTCGCTTGTTTCGCGACTCTGAGTCTCGCCACGAACGCGACAGAAGACAATCAGCCAACGGGGAGGGGCGTGAGCGGATCTTATGCACTGCAAGCCGCTTATGTGCTTCTTCGGCCCATTATCGCCCCCTACTGTGCTGGAGTGCGACTCGCACGCATGGGCAGCCATCGTAAGTTGCCACTCTTCTTTTTGGACAACTTCAACTTGGCCAGAATCTCTCAGAATAGGAAGAAAGAACGAAACGAAAGAGGTTTGGCTTAACCTCACACGAAGTCCGTCTCATTTGTATGTATCAATCTTTATTGAATCATAGACAAGTATAGAACTGTACACCTGACATGAACAAACTGGAAACATTCTAAAGCTACTAGAATAGATTTGTTGGTGAAAACTGGACTTATTATACATTATTAAACTAGCTTGTACACCATGGGGAAACAATGAAAATGCCAGGGGCTTCACATACATTTAGATAATTTGAAACTTTTACAAATATAGTTTTCAGAATCTTTTTGTTACGAGAGTCATTTCTGAGTCTGAAATTAGAAATGGTAGCAATGTGCAAAGGTGGCTTTTTGATTGCCGTACTGGCATTTAGGAAGGAAAAAAAAGCCTCTTATTTCATATGCAAAGCTCCTGGCTGTGTGAGCAGGAAAAGCTTGAAAACTGTCAGTCAACAGATTTGCTTGAACGGACGATCATTTGGTGGCGGACCTTCAGCTTTCTGCTCAGACGTCTATCAGATGGGATCCATCGCACGTTTGCTTGTCATCCTTTTGGAAGGAGGTGACAAAATGCCCCTGCATGCCACACGCACACACAAAATGTCTGCCAGGCCAAATGACGGATTTTGCTTGGACGTGATCCGATTTCCAGCGCATGAACAAGATGATGAGCAAGCGCGAGAAGAGCAGAAGACAAAACGGCTTGACGACGCCACACGTGCGGCGGCGGCTCGGTCACAGGGCCAGCGCGCCGACGGGGGCGCTGGCGTTGGCGTTGAGCCTCAGCGGCTCCACATCACGGGCCACGCGCTGCATGGCGGCCATGTTGGATCCTTCCAGGGAGTCCAGGAGGCCTGAAAGATGACACGCAGCTTCAAGGCTCGCCACGGAACAACACATTTTTAAAAAGTAAGGAATATCAGAGGTAAAAAAAAAAAAAAAAAAAAAGAATAAAAATAGAAATCAAGTTCCAACCCAGAAAAGCTTTTCTAAACGCAAACATTTTCATTTGTTGTAGATATACGGAAACTAAACTCCATTGAAGGGGAAAAAAACAAAAAGAGCTGACATGAACAGATTTATTTTTTTTAACTCGTTCGCTTCTCATTTCCGTCAATTCTCATCAACGCTCGCAAGAAATCCAATTCATTTGTCACATTTTGAAAAAGAGCGCAAGGTGAAGGTAAGAAATCTTCTTCTTCAGGATGATTGCAAGAATGCCTGACAAAACTTGCCTACATTGAGCTCGGAGGAGCTTGTTTTGTTTTTTGTCAAGTTTCAATTTGCAAGTTGGGATTGCGCAAGCCTACCTTCCACCATCTTGTGGTAGGCGAAGTGAAGGTAGAGCAGGAAGAGCATGTGCAGCAGCGACACGCTGGCGCACAGCAGCAGGCGAGGCGTGGCGCCCACCGTGCGCGACAGCAGCGCCGACACCTGAAAGACAAGACGGCGCTCGCTCGCTCAAGTGGGCGGGACCCCAGACGACGCTTTGATTTAAGGGGGCCGGCGGCTCACCATGCGCAGGGTGGACAGTCCTCCCAGCAGCAGCCACAGCAAGTAGAAGAGCAGGTGGACGTGCACGTTGTAGCTGACCAGGAGAACCACGCACGGACCAAACAAGCCGTAGCCCTGAACAAACGCTCCCGCCGTCAACATCAAAATACACCCGCCCGGCCCCCAGGCAAAAAGTGTGCTTGCGTGCGCGTCTCACCAGCAGGGAGAGCGTTTGCAACATGGTGATCTGAGCATTGAGCAGGTACGCCAGGAAGAAGATCAAGGAGGAAACGCCCAGCCAGTAGCCGAAACACGTTCCGATGGCCGTTCCCATCAGGGTGCCCTCCCTCTGAAACACGCACGACCAGCGCGCCACGTCATCGCCCGTCTTTGTCTACGTGTGCGTGCGTGCGCGCGCGCGCTTTCTCACTATGACGGTCCCTGACGTCTTCATGCCGTGCAGCAAGATGGCCACCAGCGTCAACACCAGCATGAGCGGCCCGTACAGCTCACCTGCAATCTTCTAAACACACATACAGGTGTGAGCCGGAAGTGGCGCCCGCTTGCGACAGGAAGTGGGCGTACCTGAGGGAAGCTGATCATGCGGACGGGAATCAGCGACTCGATTAACCTGCGAGCGCACGCAACATTCAACTTGGACCTGGCCGGAAGCCGCGTCAGCAGACAGGAAGCGCGGACTCCTACCTGTTGCGCACCTGGACGGGTTCCACATCAAAGTAGGGTCTCAGGATGTCGATGTTGGCGTACAGATTGAAGGCTCGGGATGCCTGGCGCTTGCCCGCCTGCCACACCTGAACGACACACACCGAGGACGGCGACAGGCTGGGACTCGGACCCAAATCAGATCCGATGACCACGACGGGGACTGCCACTCACTTCGTCGGCCACCTGCCTGCCCAGCTGGCCCTTCAGGCCCTTCATGCCCAAGAAGTCTCCGTCTTGGTCGTCGGCGTCCGCCGCCTCGGCCGCCACTTCCTCCTCCTCCTTCATGCGCTGATGCATCTCGCCCATGTCCTCGAAGCTGGAGCCCGACGTGTCGTCCATGTTTTCCATGTCGATGACGGCTGAGCCGCCGCCGCCGCCGCCGCCGTCGCCCTGCGCCCGAAGCCGCGGACGGACGTGTCACTTTGGCCAGCGGCTAACGACGTGAGCGCGTCAGCTTACCTGGACCAGGTGGTCGTCGAAGCTCCCCCACGGTTCCGTGCTGCTGGCGCGCCCGGGGCCGGCAGACATGTTGCGTCGCGGTTGTCAAACGAATCGTGCTCGTGCTCGTGCTCGTGCTCGTGCTCGGGGCGGCGCCGTCCCTTCCTAGTTCGACTCTACAGAAAAGTGCTTAAATCCTGAGCAAATTCGGCCATGAATATACACGGCAAGACATCCGGCTGAAATGTTCCACGCAGCGGAAAGAACGAACGTCGTTTCCGTTTGACAGACGCGTCAAGACGCTATCGGTGACCCAGCTCGATCGGTGACGCGCATGCGCAGAAGATCCCGCCATCTTGGATCGCCAACTACGGCAACTACAATGGAACAAATACCTTTTATATTTGTATAGTTTTTTTGTGTTGTACATGAGTATAATGATATTTTTCATTTTGTTTAAAACATTATACTGATCTGCACTTATTCTTTGTTCAATAAAGCAAAAAAAAAAAGAAATAAAAATAAGGCGTTGCAAGGGATGACACACATCCAGAAAAAAATAACACCGACGCGACACGTCCCTTTGCCGGATGTGACGATTCGAGGCCAGACGCGGCAAACTGGGCGCGCGGCTCGGACGAAATGGAGACACTCAAGATTTATTTCTGCGCAAGCATCCGCGGCGGCAGAGCCGACGTGCTCCTGTACGAGCACATCGTCAAGACGCTGGCAAGGTTCGGGAAGGTTCTGACGGAGCACGTGGGCGACGGCGAGCTCGGCCACACGGGTCAGTTGCTGTTTGGTTGACTTTGTTTGGAACGCTCCCAGTCCGTACCCGAGGCCACAAGTCTCGGGACGCCATTTGCTCTCTTGTTTTCGGACCAAGTGGATATTTTGTAGCCTGGAAAGCGGCTGCTCACACAATCTCGGCGTCCGCCTGGCACATTTCTGAGGCGGCGCAAACAAACAGTGAACATCTCCAATCAGAAAAGAGACAACGTGACGTCATAGAGGCGATACGATGCGTTCAAGAGTAGTAAAACCATGACAAATATATCAAATATAATAATCAGGAGCTAACAGCTCTTTTTAATCAACAGTTTTCAACACACGAACTCCCGTGTGACGTCATTGTTTGTTTTGCGCGTTGCACCGCGGGAGCTGGGTGGCAACAAACTGCATAAATGTAAATTGACATGCACATTTGGAGGAGCATTCAGAGGCGGATGCTTCATTGTTGCTCATCAGTTTGTTTCCGGTTCGGTTTGTGACGTGTGGGCTTACGTCAAAAATACTTGCGCTTCCGACTTGATGCCCCTCGGTTGCGCGTTCGCAACCCGGACCGAAAACAAACTGATGTGCAAAATCACGTCCCGCCTCTTCCGTGGCATATACCCCATAGTAATTACCACCAGAAGGGGCTGCAAACGAAAGAAAGAAAGAAAGAAAAATGTCTGCGAGCAATCTGGAGGGTCAAACTCAAAACAGCTGGATTCATTCCAGCCAGAGTTGGACTGGCCATCTGGCATACAGGGCACGTGCCCGGTGGGCCGGCCTCTTTTGGGGCCAATGCAGTGCTTTTTCATCATTGTTTTCCCACTTTTCACTCCGAGAGACTGGCCCACAATTTGGAGGGTCCAGTCTGGTCATCAAGGTCAAATAGAGCTTGCAAACTGAAGCATATCGTCGCAATACACATCAGTGGCACAACTGCATGTTCGGCAGGAGTCAAAAGGCCAGGGCCGGTTTTGTTGTGCCAGCCCAGCCCCGATTGATTCCAGCTGATGCTGATGCTGACACGCACGCTTTGTGAGCCGAGGCTCGTTTTTAAACTGGGAAGTACTTGGGGTGGGACTTGCATATTTATTTGGAGAGAATGACAAAAATAGTAAGAAACTGAGTTTGTGCAGTATAAAATCCGCCGAGTCATGCTGTTTTCTGTCAGTAAAGCGTTGGGCGGAAGCAATTCAACATGACAGACGGTCGTGAATGACTTCTGTCGTCACGGTAACACGATGATTGGATTGGCGTGACGTTGGTTGCAAATCAACAAGTTGGATCGCACGCTTCCTTCTCAGCCAGACTCCAACTGCTGTCTTGGCTTCAACAAAGTGGGCGTGGCTTGCCAGGCTAGGCGACCGGCGCCATTTTGCCGCGAATTGCGCGAGAGATCCACGTATCCGAAATGCTGTGTCTGAATTGTGAGGCGCGTTGTGTGCAGGTGAACAAGATTTGGACGACGGCGCCATTCACGATCGCGACTTGGACTGGCTCCGACAAGCCGACGGTGAGACAGTCGCCGTCTTTGTCACTATCTGCGCAAACGCCGACAGTTGACGGACGTGTGTGGCGACAGCGGTGGTCGCCGAGGTGACGCAGCCGTCGCTGGGCGTGGGCTACGAGCTTGGCCACGCCTACCTGATGAGGAAGCCGACCCTGTGCCTCTTCCGACCGTCGTCAGGACGTCGTACGTCAGCGCTCGCCTGCCTCATTTCAAGACGCAAAAGAGGAAAAAGGCCTCGTTCGCTCACTCCCTTCCTCTGTCTGTCCGTCCGTCCGTCTGCGGCAGGGTTGTCGGCCATGATCCGAGGAGCGTCGGACGGCGAGCGCATGTCGGTGGCGGACTACGTCGGTCAGGATGATGTGGAATCCGTCCTGGAGCGCTTCTTCAACACGCGCGCCCGCTAAACAACCTCCATGTTCTTCGTTCTTTCAATTTCAAATGAATTAAAAAAAAAATTCTGCTTCCTTCCTGATGACGTGTGCCTTCATTGTTTGTCCGATGAAAGTTATCCATCTTCAACGTCATAATTACAAACTACAAAGAAGTTCATCAGTACGAGAAAGTAGTTATTGAGGAATCATATTCCATATGGAGGTGGGACTTGTAAAAAAAAAAAAAAAAAAAAAGCTTCAAGCAGTTTGTCTTGAGCGTATCCAAAAAATGTATCCACCATTTCCATATGAATTCATCACACCTTTTTTCAAGTAATGAGTTTTGTTTTTCCACAAAAAGAAAAAAATGCAGTATCAGCTTGTCAATCTCATTGAAGGTCAAAGGTCATTGCGGCTTGTCTGAGACGTGAAATGATCCCTTGAGAACCAAAAATGAAATTGTTTTGGAAATTCAGACAAGGTCTCATTTTTTTGATCCTGTCTAATTCCAATTCCTACTTGGATGATGATGATGATGATGATGATGATGACCGACTTCCCCGACCACGTCTTCTTGCAGCGCTTCAACTTCCTCAATGGACTTTTGCACTCTTCTAGTACTAATGTTTAGTATCACAAACTATGCCAATTGTTGCCCATTCGGCATCCATTGCAGCCTGGTCATCCTGGGGGGGGGGGTTACCACATCTGCGGCCCCTTCTCAAGGAACAGATGTGCTGCTTAGCAACAATGTGGAATTTTCAGATGGAACATCCATAACATGTACTATTTTCATTCTTCCATTTCTATTGATTTATTTTTATGCTCCCTTATGAGATAATTTATGAGTACATGAACATGATTGAATGGGAGTAGGACTAGAACAGTTATTACACTTCCTCCTACTCCTTTTGTCAATGATGTTATTATTGACTTTCTTGAAATTATAATTTGAACTTCAACTTATATGTTGTAACGTGTTCATAAAAATGTTCAATCAATCAACCAACCAACGACCGACCGTGTGGTCTGTAACCTCCTCTTGGCCGACGGGATCCGACGATCTCGGCCGCGTCAATATTTTGAATTTCTTGTAACGTCAGCAGCCCATGGTGACATCATGCATTTCTTCACGCCTCGCTGAAAGCTGCTTGCTATGGAAATGCGACAGCGTTGTCAGATCAGACGCCATTTTGAGCAAAAAGGCATCTGATTGCAAAGGCTCGACTGTTTCGCAACCGCACGCAATCGTCAGATGAAGCACACCTGCCCGATTCATTTTTTTTATTCATTGAAAAATAGACATCCGTTTGCAAATCAATCATCAGCCAACCAAAGTGTTCATGGAACCTTCAAGTACTTGACTGGGGTCAAAGGTCACCGACGGCACGAGCACAAGCTGACTGCATCCGACGGGACAAGCGCAAAAAGCGTCTTGCTGCCGTCAACAACTCGCAAGGTTGCAAAGGAAGGCTGGCGAGCGGCCCGTCGCGGGACGCGCGCCTCAAAACGTCTTCCGGCTCGCCGACGTGACAAGTTGAAAAGAACGAGCCGAGGGCTCCACCGACTGGACGAGAGACAGAAAATGGCAAGCTTGAAACGGAGAACTAGCCCAAAGTCCACGGTCGCACTGGCTCACGCTCACGATGGCGTCCAGCTAACGAGTGGGGAAAAGAAGAGCTAGCAAAACAAGAAGACGGACAGCGTCTTCTTGTTCGACGCTGTCCGTCACCCGCCAGAACGACGGACAACAGTCGACGTCTGGAAAAAGGGCGTGCGCGCGTGCGGGCGCTCAAAGTAGACGCGTGGTTTGCTGGTGGCATCCGTCGGCACGTCTTGGCCTGGACCAGCGCCCGCCCGGGAAGGAAAGTTGTCATCGCGCGTGCGTTAGCGACGCAGCCAAGAGGAGGAGGAGCTTGCGCACGCTCACGTACGTAAAAGGGGACGTTGGCGACCTTCCGACCGGCCGCGGCGTTATTGTTGCTGTCTGTGGAGGTGGTGCACCCCCATCCTCTTGGGGCTCCTGTGAGGTCGCGGCAGCGCGGCTGCGGCGAAGGCGGGGTCCAAGTCCAAGAGGCGGGGCGAAATGACGGGCAAACGGCGGGGCTCCTCGTCCTCGCCGTCCTCCGGGCGCCGCGCGTCCGTCGGGAGCAGCTCCCCGCCGGCGGCGGCGGCGTCCGTGTCCGTGTCCAGGCTGGAGGCGTGGCTTGCGGTGGAGCCCTCCTCGCCGTCCGAGTACGCCGCCCTGGAAGAGGCCCCGCCCGCCGCCGCCGAGGGCGCCATCTTGTCCACGAACAGTCGCTGCCAGTTGGCCAGAAGGTCCTCGGAAGAACTGGCAGAACTGGCCCCCATGCTGGCCGCCTGTGGGGGGGTTCAACAACATCCACGTTAGCACAAAGTCACGACCGGACAACTTCCTGAGCAACGTGGCGCTCTATACGGCCGTGCAGAAAAAGGAAGGGAGCGCCGGCCATCTTGGTGGAATCCTTTCAAAGGGATCAGCACTCCAATGACAACGTTTGCTCCGTCTGAGCAGAGAAATCTAACTTGTCATTACACTTTGAAGCCATCAAGGCCAAACAAAACATGTCTTGTAAAAAGCTCAACTTTTCCTGATATTCAACAATATGAACAATAATTGATACCTCAGCTCCTGAAGCAGACAAACATCATTCCAAAAGCATTTCACAGCTTACACCTGTGTGGCCTTCGCACACGTCATCTTCATTATGGGTTAGAAACCTTCAATATTCTGGTTTTACATCTGCGGATTTCTAACTCCAAATGTTTTTACCTTCAACACTGGAGCGCATCGTTGTCCTAATCTCAGGGAATGGGGTGCCAATTATTCGTTGTCCATTCCATTACAAAATGATTGTCGACAAACATATTTCATAAGAGTATGATTGGAATTCCTCCCTCGACATGTCTTTCATAACTCCCGCCAATCTGCGTCAGCCATAAATGCTCACATCAAATTCCAGGACGAAAATTCCTCTCGTGTATATTCGCGCGCGTATTTCATCGGCTCCAAGCAAATGACGTCGCCGCTCTGGAGCGCTCGTCAGGCTTTCACGGTAGCACAAGTGCGTTCGCGACTTTGCGCGCGCCCGTCCCGAATGGCTTCAAGCGGCGCTTTTGCCAAGACTGGGTTTTTTATTCATTTGCTTCTTCCCAAGAAAAAAACCATCTCCAACAGCTTTTCAAATCTTGTCGTGTTTCATCAATTGCGCCAAACAAAAGTTGTCTGCGTCATTTCAAAACGAGCGGGAAAGTGAAGAAAGCAGGTTGCGTTCCCGCTCTACCGTTCCTCATTCGCATTAGTTTGGAATGTTCCATGGCAATTTTTTCCACACCGGTAACATGACAGTACAAGTGCTCCAATCTTTGAGTCGTCACCTGTGCCAAGTGGCCGTCCGTCAAAATGGAACATTGACGGATTGACAATTGACAAAAAAGGTTACAGGGTTCATTTTTGGAACTTTCCGGTCAAGCATCAACAAAACGGCCGTCCGACTTTGACGGCTTGATCTTGGCGGAAGGTGGCACATTCGCACGCAAGTTTGTTTGACCACCTTTGTGGGGCCCTCTCATTGACATCACGCCTTTCCCAGCCCCTTCCCCTCACTCCAAAATGGTTTCCAACACCCATCCCTTAGCCTAACCTCAACCAGAACCCAATTGAAAGCTAAACCGTAAAAGCAAGTCTTGACCCTCAAAAAAACGGGCCCCGCCACGTAACCCAAACAAGAAGACACGAGCGTACTGACCTGCGGCGGGCTGCTGAAGGGGCTGGACTGACTGGAGGGCGTGTCGGCGGCGCCGCCGTCGTCGTGGTGCTGGAGCGCGGCGTGGGAGGGGCTCGCCGGCTGCTCGCCGTGCAGGCCCAGCGAGATGGCCTGTCGCGTGGCGTAGGTGCAGTTGGGAAGCGGACCGTTCTTGGGAACCTTCACTTTGTCGTCCGACGAGAACTCGATGACCTTTCGTCCGGGGCAGAGCGGGTTGGGCGGCGGCGGCGGCGGGTACGGATCCAGCTTGTCGAAAGAGGGCGCGGCGCCCGCCTCCTCGCCGCCGTCCGGCCCGCGCCACGGACCGTCCACGGGAGCGGCGTCCTCGGCGGCGCCGGCGAGGGCGCCCCGCCCTTCCGCCGTCATGTCCACGTGCACGAAGACGTCCTCGGCGGCGGGCCAGCCGCGGCTGCTGGACTGCGCCGAGTTGAGCAGCAGCGGCTCGGGCTTCTCCAGCACGCGAGCGATGACGGATGTGGGGACCACGTCGGACGGCGTCAGGCTCAGCGTGTCCGGGTCCTGGCCGCCCGAGGAGGCGTGGCTCGGCTCCGGCAGGCTGCTGCTCTTCATCTGCTTCTTCAGCATGTCTTGGAGTTCGCACGGCAGCTGCAACCCAAAATACCGATACCTTGACTTACGAGCTGTTGCCGGCTCAATCGGATGTGCCGATTCTTTTCAACGTGTGGACAATTTTTGCCGCTTCAGCTCAATGGGGAACATTTGCAATGACTTGAACAATTTGGCGAGGGAAGGCATGACACGGGAAAGTCAAGGTATCCGTCCGGTCGGTCGGTCGGTCGCAGGCACGCGGCGGCGGCGGCGGGCGTACTCACGTCAGCAAACTTGTGGTTCCTGAAGTGCGACTTGTTGCATTTGAGCAGCCGCACGGCGAGGTTGCAGTCCAGCCGGTAACGTTCCTGACACACACACAAAAGCACACGAGAGGCTTCAGCCAACCGGAACAAAGTGCCGGCCGGCAGGCGCATCGCATCGGCACGGCCGCTTCACCAACACGAACACGTTGGACACGCAAACAGCTGACATTGGAGAAAAAAAAAAGAAAAAAAAAAAAAGAGACCGTTGTCTGTGGATGAAGGAGAAAAGATCTCAGTGGCGCTCGCCGGATGCGGCGCAATCATCGGCTTGACCACTTGGTGGCACCGTCGCCGCTTGCTGGCAACTGTTTAGCAGCCGCAGCACAAATCCACCTCCCACCCGGGAGACCCTGATTGTACGTGCGGAGCGGAGAGTTGCGTGCGACGAGAAAAAGAAAAGTGTTTGTTCAGCACGGGGCTGTCGTGTTTTTATGACCAACAGCGTTGTAAATTGACACTGAATAGTTGCCACGGTGATGAGCCAACTCTCCCCCCGGCTTTGCTTCTTGTCGACTTCCTGAAGTGGTCATAAAATGCAGACGAATAGCAATAGCAGCCCAACTTGGAAATGTGTGTATCGCGCACAAGTACAAAGTAAGTCCACGTAAGTACACGGACCCCAAACGGAGCTCCGGCGCGGCTTTAGTCGCCAAACGCAGGGCTCACGCTTCATGTTGAGCTACGAGCCAGCAGGGGGCAGCATTTCACACAAACACACCAAAAAGTGTTTTTTTGCTCACGTTCAGCTCCTCCAGGCGGTCGATGGCGTTCTTGGCCTCCAGCAGCTTGTTGGTCAGCTCCACCATCTCGCCGTCCATCCTCTTCTTGTCTCGCTCCACCGTCCGCAACTGCGGAAGCGGCAAGGACGGCGCACGTTAGGCGGCGGCCGGTCGGGACCGGACGGGACGGGACGGGACGGGACGGGAGCGAGCGTTTCAATGCAGCGGGATGAGGAAAAGGCGGGAGGGCAACAAACACCGAGAGTGAGGAAGAGGAGCGTTAGGGGGAGGAAGATGAAGGTCAACCCAACTGCATGGACCCAGGTCTGACTGACAGCAGCCTGATGATGATGATGATGATGATGAAGATAACGATTCCGTCACAGAGCAGCATGAAGGAAAATAAGAAAAGAGCGCCAGCAAGAAAAGATGGCGTTATTATTGACGCAGATTTGGACTCATCGTTTCCTTCGCCTCACAAAAGGACATCAGCATCCACGTCCAAATCTTCAAAGTTGACACTTAACCAGCCACAACCGCCTCATCAGCACTTTTGTATCTGACTTCGACTTGCAATCGACTCGTACTCGTTTTGCCAGAAGGCCTCGCGAGCGGCGACGTCGGCAGCTTGCAAGCCCTGAGGTCAAAAGGTCGGCAGGGAAGCTGCAGTAGGCCTGCCTGGGCCCTCTGACCCTTTGGGGCCCCATCCTACCAAGGGGCCAACATTTGCACGCGCTGACCAAGGCAGCCAACGGGCTCAAGGCCGCTCCAAGGTCGCCAACTAAACGCAAGCCCAAGACAAGAGCTGCTGCCGTTGTTGTCGTGGAGGCGGGCCGAGACGCTTCCAGAACGACGACGGCCATTCCCAACCTTGGAGGGTTCCTGAGCCAAAGGAGCCGACGCGGACGTTTACCAGAGCGTGAAGCTTCTCTTCCAAGTCCTGATTGGTCCTCTGGGACGCCGTGTAGCTGTTCTGGAGTCTGCGGACAGACGGACGGGAGGAGAAAAAGGCATTTGATGGCACATCCGGTCCGGCCCGGTCTCGCCTTCCGCTGCCAACAAACATGCAAAGGGCTCACCGGCGAAACTTGTCCCTCATCTTGTCCAGGTCATCTCTGGTGCGGCTCAGCTCCGCCTCCATGTAATGGCGGCTGCCGTCAAACTCCGCCTCCATGGCCTCCACCTTGTGGCTGGAGAGCGACAGGCGTCGGCGCAGATCCTCATTCTGCCGCTGAAGGATCCTGCGTGGGCAAAAAGGTTTTGCACCTTTTTTCAATATCTCAACGTCCACTTGAACGCTTTTGCTTTGGACTTGTCGCCGCCCACAACGCAAAGTCCACCTCGCGTTTCAAAATGCGAAGCGCATGATGAAAAGGAATGATGTGATGAAATATGAAATTGGAGGATGTTGGCTGCAGGCTCCGTTCTCTTTGTCTTGATTTGATTTTATGGATGCACTTCACAATATTTAGCTAAATGATGTTGATTATCATTTTGTAAACAATATTTTTGTCATTTCTGAGCGACCCCGGGAAGACTCTTTCTTTTTTTTTCCACCATGCTAAAAACTAACGTCGATCCCGTTTGAAACAAGAAAGGTCCCCATCGCGACGACGTTTCCACGAAGCCAGAAAAGTTCCCAAAACAGACCGAAAACTCCAAGTCAGGTCATGGAGGCAAACATTTGCTCACGTAAGCGCGTTGCCTCCTTTGAGCGCAACATTTTTGCTTTGCGCTTTTCTGCGCACGGCAAACGATCGACAAAGGAGCAAGTGATGCTCGACTATCTTGCTCAAGGCTCACACGTACGTCTTCATACTTGAGACAAAAACAAAAGTCATGGAGCTTCCTTGCATGAAGCGCGTCACCCGAGAAACGAGTGTCCAGGAGAGCGAGCGAGAAACGAGTTGCGAGGGCGGCACGGGGCCTTTGGCTCGGCGGCTGGGCGGAGCTACGACAGGAAGCCAAACTACAGCACAGGACTGATGAGGCGTGCGCTTGAAAACACAAACTCGTTACTCGATGGCGCTGATGGACGGATGTCGGCCGTCTTCGTATCTGAAACTGTTTCAGGTTCACAAGTTCACGACTTACTTGGACCGTCACGTCAACAGCACTTTTTGCTTTTTGCTTTTTGGATTGAGATGGGGATCTTAATGGGGAAAAAAAGAAACTTTTGCCATTGTTTTGGAGCATCCTCCATCCACGCCATAAACCCTAAAGGTGAGGTGACATAAATGAGCAGAAGGTTCCCTCACCTGATCCGCTCCGAGTCGGACAAAACCTCCTGAAAGACAAAAAAAAAAAGAACAGTCACAAACAATCACATTTTTGTGGTGGACTTTGTTTGCTTCAAAGCAATAGAATCAATCATAGATATGGTGATGAATAATCAAGAATGAATAATGATTATGATGATGAGGAGTGCAAAAACTTTTAACGCAAGCTCAAGCTGGCCGTCTTCTTTTGGCTGCTTGCAGAGTAAACCAGCCGCATGTGAAGCGGTTCACTGCCAGCAGCTCACTTTTTCTTCTCCTCGCTAATGGTGACGTGGTGAGCGCGCTCGCCTTGTGCGCAGCAGGTACCCGGTTCACAACCCGCTCTGGAGTTTTTTCTTCCTCCATGATTTCTTGCGGCAAGGAGCCCTTTTGTTCCAAATGCTTCTTGAAGAATTGTCTCGCATCGACTCGCGTGACCATTGGGACGAGTGCAACCAACGGACCAGAGGGGTTCGGGTTGAAGGCCTCCTCTTGCTTTCCAGCCGAGGCCACGCCCACTTCCGCCAGTCCTTCAGCCAGCAGACGATGCGAGAAAGGAAAGAAGGGCTGCAAAGTGGCACTTGTCCACCCCAGCGGCTGAAATTGCGGAGAAGCACAAAGATGCTGCCACGGGAACGGCCATGGGACGGACCCAAACCTACCTTGACACGTGCGCCAACATCCCGCTGAGTCACAGCAAGCGCACCTTGGCCTCCTCCATTTGGCCGGGGCACCTGCGCGACATGCCCCGCCCCCTCGGTCACCGAGCGCCGGAGCGCCGCCACCCACGCGTCCCATCGCCGCCGGCGGTCGGCGTCCGCCGTCGGCTTCCCGGGACGGCCCGGGCGCCGTCGGGAGGCCTCCCTGCCGAACAGCGTCAGGTGGGCGGGGCTAATGACGCGGCAGGTGATTTCATCCAGGAAGTTGGAGAAACGCACTTTCTCTTCCAGGAGCCCCGTCCGCCACGCCGAGTGGCCAGAGGGCGGGCCGGCGGAAGGACGGCGCGCCGACGCTTCCGCCGACTCCGCCGACTCGGACTTGCCGATGACATCGCGGCGGGCGCGCGCCGCGGCTGGCGGGGACGCGCCTTTCTTCAGGATGCTCTTGGGGGGAACGCCGGCGGCGGCTCTTCTTCGCTCCGCCTGACGTCCGCCGGCAGTCCCGCGGCGGCCACGGAACGGCTCCGTTGCCGGGGGCGTGCCAAATTCCAAGCTGGACAGGCTGGACAGGTCGCGCTGGCGTTTGTAGGCCAGGGGGGACGGCTGAAGGGGAGGCGGACGGAACGTTTGTGCTTTTACCTGACAGTCGTCCGGCGCTTGCGTCTGAGGGGGCGTCGTCGGCACAGCGGCGGCGGCGAGGGCGTGACGCGCTTCGCGATGCTGCGGCGGAGCTTTACGGTACGGCTTCCTGGACGGCGCCGCGCTGCTCATCCTGGGCCCGGGTCCTTCCTGCGGATGCTGGCAGAGAACAGCGGTCAGGCCCGAGTGCCCGCAAAAGCGCCGGCCTGAACTCAACCGGCCGCCCGCCCGCCGCCCGCCTCAAACGCAAGTGACCCGGCTCTCTGACTCGCTCGCTCGCTCGCTCGCTCGTTTGCGCTTCAACTCCAAGCTTGTCACAGCTCATCAGCGTCGAATGCGTGCGCCTCAGGCTGCGCATTGATCGCAACATGTTTCCAGAACAGGAAGTGCAGCCGCATTGATCGCACAGAGGCCAACCCAGCGCGAGCGCTTGGAAGCGGCGACATAAAGAGTCGGACGCGCGCGCCGACGACATCATTCCGCCCACGTCGGCATTCAATTCCACGGCGTGTTGGCAGCAGCCACCATTTGAGACCGGCTGGCATGCAGCTGCTGGATTTGAAACAGACGGCGATCACGATCCAATATTTTTCCAATTAATGAATCTATCCGTGATTCAATCAATGAATCAGATTCATTTTAATTTTGCATTCAATTCTATTAAAAAAAATGCCTTCCCCCATGTTTATTGTTTCTTAACTAGTGATCGTTGTTTATTTCAGGACTCGGGTTCGAGTCCAGGCTCCGGCCTTCCTGGGTGGAGTTTGCATGTTCTCCCCGTGCCCGCGTGGGTCTTCTCCGGGTACTCCGTCCGCTCTCCTCCCGCATTCCAAAGACATGCGTGGCAGGTGACTTGGGCGCTCCCAATTGTGCCGTCGGTGTGCTTGTGTGCGTGGATGGTTGTTGGTCTCTGCGTGCCCTGCGATTGGCTGGATACCAGTTGAGGCCTGCTGCCCAGAGCCAGCTGAGATCGGCTCCAGCACCCCCCACGACCCTTGTGAGGAATAAGCGGTCAAGAAAATGGATGGATGGATGCTGTTGATTTCGCACTTCGTACAGTGATCGTAAAAAAAAGAAGCAGAAGCGGGGATTGAGGTTGCGCTCTGTTACCCATCCGGTCATTGTTTTGCAAAGTAAAAACAGATGTTTGAAAATGTTGATCTTGTGTGTTTAATCAAAAGAAGACAGACGATCTCCTTTCATGGACCACAAGAAACAGTCAACAATTACTGTTGTTATGATGAAATCAGAGAGGATTTGGAGAATTTTTAATTACAAAAACGGCTCCAAGCGATGACTCAATTATTAAAATAGTTGTTGATTATTTTGATAATCGATTCCTTGTCGATTCGTTGATGAGCCATGACACCGCACGGGCCCAATGGAACCACAGCACTTCAATCAGCACTCATGTTTCCAGTACTTTCATACTGGAAACATTTCCCGCCATATCTACTTCTTACTGTCTTCAAAAAAGTTCACTTCAAAACGCAATTGGAAATTGTCATTTGGAAAATAAATCATTAGTGATGTTTTATCACTTTGCATATAAATGAATGATGTGATCAAATGTTGATGGATCTATGCAAGTTGTTAGGATATTAATTGCAGGCTCAATTTCCCTTTATTTTCATTGATATACTTTGGAAAGTTAAGGTGAAGGTTGTTGATTTTGGTTTTGCAAAGAATATTTGGAATTTCTGTGTGGGTTCCCCAATGTAACAATACTTCGATCCTTTCATTTTAACGCCAGTGCGCGTGCGTGGGGCGTGACCGCATCCGTTGGCTTTTGAGGGGCTTTGAGAGGGGGGTGGCGTATGCTGCCATGGCGACGCAAACGTTCCGCGTGCCGATGTGTTCCTCGCCAAACTTTGAGCGCCACCTTCAGTCAGTACTTGTCCTTTGCTGACGGCGCGCCACGAACCGAACGGGCGAACGAGCGAGCGAGGTGATGCAGGCTGGCAGGGCCGCGGAAGTCCGGCGCGGCCTAACCTGGCCGCAACGGAATACAAAAGCCCTACCCGAGCCGAGCCGAACCGAACCGAGCCGAACCGAACCGTACCGGCTGCCGAAGCAGATCGAGCGGGTCCGACGGGTCCATCGGGCAAGCCACGCCCACACGCGAGCCGACTCACCTCAGGCCAGTCCGCCTGCCCGCCCCAAAGTTTAGCCGCAGCCGCGTCCCCGGCACCGCGGCGGGCTCCGGAGCGATCCGAAGCCAGGAGTGAGCGTCGTTACTCGGCCGATGTGCTCGGCGGGCCGGACGGCGGGAGGGACGACGAAAATCACTCGGAGAAAGTTGACGAGGACCTCTCTAGTCGAGCTGTCGCCATCTTCGCCCGCGGGGCATGATGGGTAATCCTCCCCGGAATTCCGCGCCCCTCCCCCATCCCAGCTTGTCCAGCGTTGTGACGTCATACACAGGGCGCCGCCAGCCAACGTCGTTTTCAAAGCCTGAAAGACAAAAAAATGCTCTTTCTCCCAAGGGGATCTGGCGGTCGGAATAAAAAAAAAGAAAAAAAAAAAGCGTGCACTGGCAGAAAGGAAGTGGTGGCATGTACTTCAAAATAAGAGCGAAGTGTGCTCACCTCGGAAGGCGAAACAATTGGGACTTATTAAACTTTTCTCAAATTTGCTGATGAGGATTTTGTGTAAACATGTATTGTTTGTTTATTGTTGTAACGATTGTGTGTTTTTGTTGCCCCCTTGTGGCCAGGTCACTCTTGGAAAAGAGATTTTTTTTTCATTTCAAGGAGTTAAAGGCCGAGTCTGCCGGTTTCACTCTGGAAAAGGCACTTTTTAAATGCAGGATTTAAACAAACAAACAAACTACTTCTCAATTTACAGATCAGTTGTCTTCATTTCTGGTGGCGATTTTGTCCTAACCCCCCACGCCCCCAGTCTGTATTTGACCATTTTGTGTTTGTTTTGTAAACAGCAGGACGTTTCTGTGGAAAGACCGTGTTTACAACCCTCTAGCCAATCGCAGAGCGGGGGGTGTGATCCGTGTCACAAACGGGGATGGGCGAATTTGCCGGCTGCGTGACGTCACTCCCGGGGCAATTTGAAAGCTCACAAGGATTATTGTTTTTGTTTTTCACTCACTCACTCACTCACTGACTCAAAGAAACTTACATGTGTGAATGAGTGAGTGAAAAAAAAAAACAGAAACGTCCCGCTGTTTACAAAATAAACACAAAATGTCAAAATACAGGCTGGGGGCATTTAAGGGTTTAGGACAAAATCGCCACCAGAAATGAATACAAGCCCTGATCTGCAAATTGAGAAGTAGTTTGGCTGTTTAAATCCTGTCTTTAAAAAGTGCCTTTTCCAGAGTGAAACCGGCAGACTCGACCTTTAAATAAAGGAATGCATTTTTTCCCCTTTTTTCTCTTTTTTATTGTCTTGTTCGACAGCATGGTTCTGTTTTGTGTGATCTGTTTGATTTAGATTTTTGTTGACTTTGGAATTAATAAAGGAAAAATAAATAAATAAATAAATAAATAAATAAATAAATAAATAAATAAATACTAAAGGAATGAATGAACGACTAGCACGTCCGCCTCCCAGTCCTGAGGACTCAGATTCAAGTCCAGGCTCCGGCCTACCTGGGTGGAGTTTGCATGTTCTCCTCGTACCTGCGTGGGTCTTCTCCGGGTACTTCGGTCTCCTCCCACATTCCAAAGACATGCATGGCAGGTTGATTGGACGCTCTGAATGGTCCCTAGGTTGCTTGTGAGTGTGGATGGTTGTTTGTCCCTGTGTGCCCTGCGATTGGCTGGCAACCAGTTGAGGGTGTACCCCGCCTACTGCACAGAGCCAGCTGAGATAGGTTCCAGCATCCCCCGCGACCCTGGTGAGGAATAAGCGGTCAAGAAAATGGATGGATGGATGGATCCTTGGGCCCCCCCCCCCGCCCTCCTATTTATAAAAGTCTGGCTCCGCCACTGCTTGTGACTACAAAAATGGCGGCACCTTTGGAGTTTTAGCTCATTTCGGTTGCTTTTGGAATAATGCTGTGCATTTGGCACCTTTTTCGGTTGTCAGTTGACTTAATGATTCATTCTTTCAACTGTCTTTCGTGAAATAACCTCATCCAGGGAATTTTAATGGCTTATTTACGTCTTAGACTGGCGCGAACGGGAATTAATTATTTTATCAAGCCACCCGCGACAGCAGGGGGCGATGTCGCTTTGCATGGGCGCCACGTGTCTACCTCGGGACTACAAAAATGGCGGCGGTTTTGTAGTTTTCGCTTGTTTCGGTTGTTTTTGGAATAATGCTGTGCATTTGGCACGTTTTTCGGTTGTCAGTTGACTTAATGATTCATTCTTTCAACTGTCGTTTGTGAAATAAACTCATCCAGGGAATTTTAATGGCTTATTTACGTCTTAGACTGGCGTGAAAGGGGATGAATGATTTTATCAAGCCACACGCAACAGTAGAGGGCGCTGTCGCCGGACGTGGGCGCCACGTTTCTACATCGGGACTACAAAAATGGCGGCGGTTTTGTAGTTTTCGCTTATTTCGGTTGTTTTTGGAATAATGCTGTGCATTTGGCACGTTTTTCGGTTGTCATTTAACTTAATGATTCATTATTTCAACTGTCTTTTGTGAAATAACCTCATCCAGGGAATTTTAATGGCTTATTTACGTCGTAGACTGCCGCGAACGGGATGAATGATGTCATCAAGCCCAAGCCATTCCGCGACAGCAGAGGGCGCTGTCGCTGGACGTGGGCGCCACGTGTCTACCTCGGGACTACAAAAATGACGGCGGTTTTGTAGTTTTCGCTTATTTCGGTTGTTTTTGGAATAATGCTGTGCATTTGGAACGTTTTTCGGTTGTCATTTAACTTAATGATTCATGATTTCAACTGTCTCTTGTGTAATAACCTCATCCAGAGAATTTTAATGGCTTATTTACGTCTTAGACTGGCGTGAAAGGGGATGAATGATTTTATCAAGCCACCCGCAACAGTAGAGGGCGCTGTCGCTGGATGTGGGCGCCACGTGTCTACCTCGCGACTACAAAAATGGCGGCGGTTTTGTAGTTTTCGCTTATTTCGGTTGTTTTTGGAATAATGCTGTGCATTTGGCACGTTTTTCGGTTATCATTTAACTTAATGATTCATTCTTTCAACTGTCGTTTGTGAAATAACCTCATCCAGGGAATTTTAATGGCTTATTTACGTCGTAGACTGCCGCGAACGGGATGAATGATGTCATCAAGCCCTAGCCACCCGCGACAGCAGAGGGCGCTGTCGCTGGGCGTGGGGGCCACGTGTCTACCTCGGGACTACAAAAATGGCGGCGGATTTGTAGTTTTCGCTAATTTCGGTTGTTTTTGGAATAATGCTGTGCATTTGGCACGTTTTTCGGTTGTCATTTAACTTAATGATTCATTCTTTCAACTGTCTTTTGTGAAATAAACTCATCCAGGGAATTTTAATGGCTTATTTACGTCGTAGACTGCCGCGAACGGGATGAATGATGTCATCAAGCCCAAGCCACCCGCGACAGCAGAGGGCGCTGTCGCTGGACGTGGGCGCCACGTGTATACCTCGGGACTACAAATATGGCGGCGGATTTGTAGTTTTCGCTTATTTCGGTGGTTTTTGGAATAATTCTGTGCATTTGGCACGTTTTTCGGTTGTCAGTTGACTTAATGATTCATTCTTTCAATTGTCTTTTGTGAAATAACCTCATCCAGGGAATTTTAATGGCTTATTTACGTCGTAGACTGCCGCGAACGGGATGAATGATGTCATCAAGCCCAAGCCACCCAGCAGAGGGCGCTGTCGCTGGGCGTGGGGGCCACGTGTCTACCTCGGGACTACAAAAATGGCGGCGGATTTGTAGTTTTCGCTTATTTCGGTTGTTTTTGGAATAATGCTGTGCATTTGGCACGTTTTTCTGTTGTCATTTAACTTAATGATTCATTCTTTCAACTGTCTTTTGTGAAATAAACTCATCCAGGGAATTTTAATGGCTTATTTACGTCGTAGACTGCCGCGAACGGGATGAATGATGTCATCAAGCCCAAGCCACCCGCGACAGCAGAGGGCGCTGTCGCTGGACGTGGGCGCCACGTGTCTACCTCGGGACTACAAAAATGGCGGCGGTTTTGTAGTTTTCGCTTATTTCGGTTGTTTTTGGAATAATGCTATGCATTTGGCACGTTTTTCGGTTATCATTTAACTTAATGATTCATTCTTTCAACTGTCGTTTGTAAAATAACCTCATCCAGGGAATTTTAATGGTTTATTTACGTCGTAGACTGCCGCGAACGGGATGAATGATGTCATCAAGCCCTAGCCACCCGCGACAGCAGAGGGCGCTGTCGCTGGGCGTGGGGGCCAGGTGTCTCCCTCGGGACTACAAACATGGCGGCGGATTTGTAGTTTTCGCTTATTTCGGTTGTTTTTGGAATAATGCTGTGCATTTGGAACGTTTTTTGGTCGTCATTTAACTTAATGAGTCATTATTTCAACTGTCTTTTGTGAAATAAACTCATCCAGGGAATTTTAATGGCTTATTTACGTCGTAGACTGCCGCGAACGGGATGAATGATGTCATCAAGCCCAAGCCACCCGCGACAGCAGAGGGCGCTGTCGCTGGACGTGGGCGCCACGTGTCTACCTCGGGACTACAAAAATGGCGGCGGTTTTGTAGTTTTCGCTTATTTCGGTTGTTTTTGGGATAATGCTATGCATTTGGCACGTTTTTCGGTTATCATTTAACTTAATGATTCATTCTTTCAACTGTCGTTTGTAAAATAACCTCATCCAGGGAATTTTAATGGCTTATTTACGTCGTAGACTGCCGCGAACGGGATGAATGATGTCATCAAGCCCTAGCCACCCGCGACAGCAGAGGGCGCTGTCGCTGACGTGGGGGCCACGTGTCTCCCTCGGGACTACAAAAATGGCGGCGGATTTGTAGTTTTCGCTTATTTCGGTTGTTTTTGGAATAATTCTGTGCATTTGGCACGTTTTTCGGTTGTCAGTTGACTTAATGATTCATTCTTTCAATTGTCTTTTGTGAAATAACCTCATCCAGGGAATTTTAATGGCTTATTTACGTCGTAGACTGCCGCGAACGGGATGAATGATGTCATCAAGCCCAAGCCACCCGCGACAGCAGAGGGCGCTGTCGCAGGACGTGGGCGCCACGTGTCTACCTCGGGACTACAAAAATGGCGGCGGATTTGTAGTTTTCGCTTATTTCGGTTGTTTTTGGAATAATGCTGTGCATTTGGCACGTTTTTCGGTTATCATTTAACTTAATGATTCATTCTTTCAACTGTCGTTTGTAAAATAACCTCATCCAGGGAATTTTAATGGTTTATTTACGTCGTAGACTGCCGCGAACGGGATGAATGATGTCATCAAGCCCTAGCCACCCGCGACAGCAGAGGGCGCTGTCGCTGGGCGTGGGGGCCACGTGTCTCCCTCGGGACTACAAACATGGCGGCGGATTTGTAGTTTTCGCTTATTTCGGTTGTTTTTGGAATAATGCTGTGCATTTGGAACGTTTTTTGGTCGTCATTTAACTTAATGAGTCATTATTTCAACTGTCTTTTGTGAAATAACCTCATCCAGGGAATTTTAATGGCTTATTTACGTCGTAGACTGCCGCGAACGGGATGAATGATGTCATCAAGCCCAAGCCACCCGCGACAGCAGAGGGCGCTGTCGCTGACGTGGGGGCCACGTGTCTACCTCGGGACTACAAAAATGGCGGCGGATTTGTAGTTTTCGCTTATTTCGGTTGTTTTTGGAATAATGCTGTGCATTTGGAACGTTTTTCGGTTGTCATTTAACTTAATGATTCATTATTTCAACTGTCTCTTGTGTAATAACCTCATCCAGGGAATTTTAATGGCTTATTTACGTCTTAGACTGGCGTGAAAGGGGATGAATGATTTTATCAAGCCACCCGCAACAGTAGAGGGCGCTGTCGCTGGATGTGGGCGCCACGTTTCTACATCGGGACTACAAAAATGGCGGGGGTTTTGTAGTTTTCGCTTATTTCGGTTGTTTTTGGAATAATGCTGTGCATTTGGCACGTTTTTCGGTTATCATTTAACTTAATGATTCATTCTTTCAACTGTCGTTTGTGAAATAACCTCATTCAGGGAATTTTAATGGCTTATTTACGTCGTAGACTGCCGCGAACGGGATGAATGATGTCATCAAGCCCTAGCCACCCGCGACAGCAGAGGGCGCTGTCGCTGGGCGTGGGGGCCACGTGTCTACCTCGGGACTACAAAAATGGCGTCGGATTTGTAGTTTTCGCTAATTTCGGTTGTTTTTGGAATAATGCTGTGCATTTGGAACGTTTTTCGGTTGTCATTTAACTTAATGATTCATTCTTTCAACTGCCTTTTGTGAAATAACCTCATCCAGGGAATTTTAATGGCTCATTTACGTCGTAGACTGCCGCGAACGGGATGAATGATGTCATCAAGCCCTAGCCACCCGCGACAGCAGAGGGCGCTGTCGCTGGGCGTGGGGGCCACGTGTCTACCTCGGGACTACAAAAATGGCGGCGGATTTGTAGTTTTCGCTTATTTCGGTTGTTTTTGGAATAATGCTGTGCATTTGGCACGTTTTTCGGTTGTCATTTAACTTAATGATTCATTCTTTCAACTGCCTTTTGTGAAATAAACTCATCCAGGGAATTTTAATGGCTTATTTACGTCGTAGACTGCCGCGAACGGGATGAATGTTGTCATCAAGCCCAAGCCACCCGCGACAGCAGAGGGCGCTGTCGCTGGGCTTGGGGGCCACGTGTCTACCTCGGGACTACAAAAATGGTGGCGGATTTGTAGTTTTCGCTTATTTCGGTTGTTTTTGGAATAATTCTGTGCATTTGGCACGTTTTTCGGTTGTCATTTAACTTAATGATTCATTCTTTCAACTGTCTTTTGTGAAATAAACTCATCCAGGGAATTTTAATGGCTTATTTACGTCGTAGACTGCCGCGAACGGGATGAATGATGTCATCAAGCCCAAGCAAACCGCGACAGCAGAGGGCGCTGTCGCTGGGCGTGAGGGCCACGTGTCGACCTCGGGACTACAAAAATGGCGGCGGATTTGTAGTTTTCGCTTATTTCGGTTGTTTTTGGAATAATGCTGTGCATTTGGCACGTTTTTCGGTTGTCAGTTGACTTAATGATTCATTCTTTCAACTGTCTTTTGTGAAATAAACTCATCCAGTGAATTTTAATGGCTTATTTACGTCGTAGACTGCCGCGAACGGGATGAATGATGTCATCAAGCCCTAGCCACCCGCGACAGCAGAGGGCGCTGTCGCTGGGCGTGGGGGCCACGTGTCTACCTCGGGACTACAAACATGGCGGCGGATTTGTAGTTTTCGCTTATTTCGGTTGTTTTTGGAATAATGCTGTGCATTTGGCACGTTTTTCTGTTGTCATTTAACTTAATGATTCATTCTTTCAACTGTCTTTTGTGAAATAAACTCATCCACGGAATTTTAATGGCTTGACACGATGGTGTTTTCGTTGTCCACAGTCCTCTACATTGTGTGGCATCTGCGGGCGCAGCAACCTGGGCAACCTGAAAACTCATCTCCTGACCCACCGGGTGGAAAACAATGAGGAGATGAAGTTGTTAATGAATTATGGCAAGGCAAAGTGAGTGCGTGGTCCCAGTCCGGCAGCACCAGCACTATTTTTATTGTTTTTTGTTTTTAAAAAAAAAAATGTCTTTATTGTGTATTGATTGCATTGTCACGTAAATTAATTTTTGCTGTAATGAAAATGATGTACATTAGACAGTCGGTAAAGACTAAGGTAACCTAATCAATTACAAAGCAAACATCAAGTATACAAGGTATTTCCTTGTTTTTTTTTTTTTTGTTTTTTTTTACAAGGCAAATCTCAACGTAATTGAATTAAGAGTAATTTTACAAGTACATCAGCGATAAATACATAGGTTAATAATTGGAATAAACAAGTATAGAATAAACATGAAAATCATACATGGGTTTTATATTGTGCTATTATGTTTTAAAATATGTAATTCTATCCAAACATGCGAGGTGCGGAAATGCCGTCAATTTGGACTGCCTCCTTTGTGGCAAGTCATGACCCGGCTGGATAAACACCTGTTATTCGTCCACAACATCCAGAATACAGATGTAAGTGTCAGAGAGGATCAATGCTGGCTGTAAAGACATTTCTATTTTTCCTCTGCTACAAAGTGATTGATTTATGTTGTAACCCACAGGATAGGGATGTTCAGATGAGGCAGGCCAAAAGAAACAGTGCGGTGAAGGAGCTGGCTCAGTTGCGTGGCAGCAATCCAGTGCCAGCAATGGTTTCTACACTTGATTTGGAGGAGGTGGGGGAAGTGGCTGAGGTACTTGACAGCGACAGCGACCCAGAGCCACCAATGATCAACATTGATCTTGAGGATGAGGACGAGGGACAAGCGGCACAGAACACCAGCTCAAAGTTGGGAGTTTCTGGGTGTTCGGCGGATGCTGAGGCTGGTTCCAGCATAATGTCCAGAGGCCTACCACTCAGTTCTGTGGACAGCGGCGGTGAACATCTGGGTAGCAGCGGCGGCGGCGGCGGGCCTTCACCATTACATCGTGGCGGCGGCGGGCCTTCACCATTACATCGTGGCGCCGGCGGGCCTTCACCATTACATCGTGGCGGCGGTGGGCCTTCACCATTACATCGTGGCGGCGGCGGGCCTTCACCATTACATCGTGGCGGCGGTGGGCCTTCACCATTACATCGTGGCGGCGGCGGGCCTTCACCATTACACCGTGGCGCCGGCGGGCCTTCGCCCAGCAACTCTCAGCCTTTGCCATGCTCCAGTACCCCACATAGCGGCGTGAAAGTGGGTCGGAGCCCCAGAAGTGTTGGGCAGTCCTCCGGGAGGCGCAATCTGACGAGGCTGCTGGATCGGGAAAGTGAAGGACAACGAGCGCCATCACCACTCACCACTTTGGTCCCCAGCCAGGTGGGCTGCAGCAGCGTCAGTGGATGTCAGAAGTTGGTGGAAAGAAAGGTTGGGGCCATGTTTGCGAGGCTGGAGCGTTCCCTCGCTGCGCAAGTTGAGAGCGCCATCAGTACAATGAAGAAAGAAATGAAGAAAGACATGAGCAAAATGCAAAGACAGTTGGCAAGCATTAGTTCTGCATCCACCAACGCTGTGCAGCAGCCTCTCCACACATCCACAGGGGGGCTGCCCTTCTCACTCCTGACCTCTCCCCAAAAGGGTGAGCACATTCGTTTGTCCAGGATGACGGGCTGCTACGGTCAGTAATGATTCCTTCTTATTTTTTGACTCTATCTCTTAATGAATTGACTGTCCATGTGTGCCCGCTCGCTCGCTTGACCTAACCTGTCGCTCGCTTGCTTTTGTTTCCAGTGGGCATGGTGGAGGATTTCCGAGTCTTCAAACTGGCGAGGCGAACGGGCAAGAAGGACACAGAGAACGCAAGGCAGCGGTCGAGCCACGCGCTGCGCTTTTGCCATTTCATGGCTGCCGGCTTAAGCGCCGCTCAAGTCAGCAATCTCAAATTCGTCATGAATGTGGAGAAACTGCGCAGGTGGGTAGCGAGCGAGCCCGTCCGTTTTTCTTTGTCTTCGTCTGTCTGTCTGCGGACAATGTTTTGACACGTATTAACGGCGCACCCGCCCGGCCCGCTCTTTTTGTCACGCAGCTTTCCCCAGTACCTGGTAGAGAAAGGCTTCGCCCCCACGACTATCAAAAACATTCTTCTCAACTGCCGTGGCTTCTTGAGGCACGTCCAAGCCAAATTCCAGGCCAGGAGCAAGCTTCGCCCGAGTGACTTTGAAAATACATACTATGAATTGAAGAGCATGTTGGCCGAGGTGCAGCGGGGCCTGACGGCGTACCGGCAACGCGTGCTGGCTCAGAAGTCCTCCGCCCGCCTCGCCGCCCAGGATGTGCTGCGTTTCATGGAGACCGCTCGCACCCGCATCCCGGAGTTACTGGATAAGCTGGCGCAGGGGGGTCCGGACAAGCAGGCCCACATCTTGGTGCAGGGCTATTTGATGGGCTACCTGGCCCTGCTGACTGGCCACCGATCCGTCGTGCTGCAGAACCTGTGCACGCAGGATGTGATGAAGTGCCAGGGGTGGCACAGAGGGCAGCGTTACATGCTTCTGATTGACGACCACAAGACGGCAAAAAAATTTGGACAGGCAACAGTCAATCTGAACACCAGCGAGTACACCTGGCTTGTAACGACTCAGCAGAGTCGATGAAAAACAGATCCCAGAAATGCAGGCTCAGAGGAGGAAAACAATCTTGATTTATTTCTTTGGCAAACCGAGTAATCAAGCTTGCTCGCAGGCAAGTCAACGAGGAGTACAAAAAGCGCTTGCAAACAGCAAGGAACACGAAGGTAACAGAAAACACTTGCAAAAGGCAAGGAGCACGAATGTAACACAAAACACTTGCAAAAGGCAAGGACGGAATAGAATAACATAAAACACTTGCACCCGGCAAGGACTATACGCAATATGACACGGAACCAAACAAAGACAGAATTAACAACAAAAAGCGACGCGGGTACAATCACGTGAATACAACTAACCGAGGAACAAAACAGATTCAAGAATATTACCAACATGGGAACGCGGAGAACACTTTGACACAATGGTGAGCAAATAATAATCCGACAGCGTGCAGTGCTGCTCGGAGTCCTTTTAAAGTCTTGATTGCAAACGCGCTGCAGGTGCGGAGCTGGGGAACGCCCCCCTCGTTGCAGGCACTGAAAACAAGAGCACAACAGGGCTGAGAACCGAACCATGACATGGCTGAAGGAGCTGTGTTCGGGCTACTGCTGTCGCGCCGGTCCCAAGAGGTTCGCCTTTCACGAAACGTCGGGGGATCCCGTCGTAAAGCCGGTGAATTACCTGGACGCCGCCTGGTGTGACGCCAGCCTCCCAAGACCAATTAGTTTTGGATTGATTAGAAGTGTCGTTTCGACCCACGCCACCCTCTACCTCAGCGAGGAGCAGCGGAGGCGGGTCGCTAAAAGCATGTGTCACGACCCCGCCACCGCTGAGCGCTTTTACGTGGCTTTGCCGAACGAGGCGGAAGGGTTCGCCATAAGAGAGTGGAGGCTGGAGGCCCTCCAGAAAGCTTTGGCCGCAGAGCGAACGGACCGGCGCGACAGCAGCAGCAGCAGCAGAAGCAGCAGCGTCCGGCCCCCCAGGAAACAATCGGGGAGGACACAGCTCCCTCACGCAGAGGATGATGTTGATGATGATGATGTTGATGTTTATTATGATGAAGATGATGATGACGACGATGAGCAGCAGCAGGACCAGGAGCCCACACTTTGTGACACCCCGCCTGCTTTATATGATGACTCTGACGACGAGCCAGCTGATGCCGCCGCCGCCGCTGCCCCCGACTTAAATTACTTGGCTAATGCAGAGTTGGATGATGATGACGACGACGATGACGACTACGAGCCAGTCGCTGATGCCCATGCCGCCGCCGCCGCCGCCGACTCTGACGCCAGCGAGACCGAGTTTGATGACATGGACGACGACTACATCGCCGACAGCTACATGGATGAGGATGACACGCTGACCCGAAAGGGTCGAGGTAGGTGTTTCTCTGCTGCAATGAAGTCTATTCTATTTATTTTTTTTTTCCATACTATTTATGACCTTTTCCTGTTTTTCCTTCCCATACAGCTGCCAAAATATTGAGGTCTTCTCATTCACTCATTGAAAAAAAACCGCACACCAAGAGAGGTACATGGACAACGGAGTACAGAGAACAGGAGGAGAAAGCAACTCCAGAGAAAAGAAGAAGAATTAGAAGTATGTGTGTATTTTAATTATTAGCAATCACTGATTTGATCCGGGCGTCGGCTGGCCTGTATTTACCTCCTGTACTTACCTGTCGCTCGCCTGTATTTTGTTTTTTTCATTTTAATTTTTGTTTGATAGCTTCAGATGGCGCAGCGCAAAGCACTGAGACGGCCAGGCAGCGCTCAGGGATCAGAGCTACTAACACCACCAGCACCACCGCTGCCAGAATCAGCAACAGTGCTGCCACCGCAACCGCAGCCGCCAGCGCCACCAGCACCAACACCAGAAGCGCCTGCGCCGCCACCACCACCAGCAGCACTGTTGACTGTGGTCTTGCCACTGGCCTCCCCACAATCTCGCTCCCACTCACCGGCCCCGGCACAGGCGTTGATTTGTTCAATATGATGAATGCGGCCAAGGGGCGCCTCTCAAGTTTGGAGCCATCCAAATGGACAGTGAATGATTTGTTGATGTACCACGTCTTTACATCATCCCAGCTTTCAGAGGAGGGACAAGCATCTCAGTCTAATGATGCACGCGACTTGTCTTGTTTCAGCCAAAGCCAGGTAAGGTATCAATCTCAGCCTCTGTCTGATGAAACTTCCTGCTGCTTCCCACCAGTAAGGTCTTTATGGTGTCTGTCTCTCCAACAGTTATCACATGAGCCAACATCGCAGCCACAGCCGCCAACATCGCCGCAGCAGCCACAGCCGCCAACATCGCCACCGCAGCAGCCACAGCTGCCAACATCGCCGCCGCAGCTGCCAACATCGCCACCGCAGCTGCCAACATCGCCACCGCAGCTGCCAACATCGCCACCGCAGCTGCCAACATCGCCACCGCAGCCGCCAACATTGCCACCGCAGCAGCAGCCGCTGGGATCAACAGAGCAGGTGCAGGCAGTTGAGTCTCCTAAAACGTTAGCGTCGCCTCAGCTATTTACCCAGTTTGGGTGGGAGCTTGAGGGCTCAGAGGACGAGGACTTATCTGAATAGCCTCCCTCCAAAAAAATGACACTTTAATACAGCCTTTTAAGGCCTCTATTTTTTTTTTTTGCTAAGTTTTTCTAATGTGGTTAACAGCCTTTAAAGGGACATTACATGAGTGCCTTCAATTTTTTCCAGCCATTTCATGAGTGCCTTCAATTTTTTCCAGCCTTTTAAGGCAATTTGCACTAACTTTGAGGGAAGGGCCTTGCTTTTACAAGCGCCTTCAATTTTTTCCACCCTTTTAAGGGCCATTTCATGAGTGACTTCAATTTTTGCCAGCCTTTCAAGGCCATTTGCACTCACTTTGAGGGGAGGGCCTATTTTGTAAGGGTCTCTGCTTTTTTGTTTTACAGCCTTTTAAGGCCATTTTCACTACCTTTGAGGGAAGGGTCTAGCTTTTAAGGGTCTCTACTTTTTGTTTACAGCTTTTTAAGGGCCATTTTAGGAGTGCCTTTATGTTTGTATGCAGCCTTTTAAGGCCATTTGCACGGAAACATGAGTGAAGTGCCTTTATTTGTATTTGCAGCCTATCTTGTCATTTAAGGCAATTTGCACAACAACACTTTACAGCATCAGGAGTTCCGTTTTGAAGTGCCTGCCTACTGGAGTATTTTTTTACTTTTATTTATTTAGTATTATTATTATTTTTTTTTACAGATTTCTATTCTTCTAAAAGACTGCTGTTAAAAAAAATGTATGTCTTGTAAAATGACTATGTTAATAAAAGCTGTGCAAGCCCACAAAAAGAAACTGCTTTTGAAATTGATTTCTTTTCTTCACACAGCATGACATTTGCATGCATGCCACACTTGTCTATTCACAACTGCCACACTACTGTTTTACTCTTGCTAAGGTGAAAAATCTATGCACATTTGTTTGCTTGCCAGTCACAACTTTAACAAAACACAAAAAAGTTGCACATGCGCCTTTTTTACTGTCTCCGGCCATCGTCGTGTCATCATTGCAAGGTAGGTACAAAGACATGTAGGTGTTAAGCCATTGCCCACACACAAGTGTCCTGCAGTGCCACCGGTGCTCATCTTGGGGTACCACTTGTGGCAGATGGGTATAAAAAAAAGGCCAGTTTTGGATGGTTAGGGTAGGAAGCAGGATTCCTCCTTCCGTCAAAGCCGGAGGAGGGAAGTGCGCGGTCCATCCCCCAGTGCCCTCGTCCGCCCCGGCTCCGGAGTGGCCGGTCCCCACCCCTCTCCCTTTGCCAATTTTGCTGACCGTTACGTTGGCGACGTCTACCGTAACGCACCACGGTCCAATCATCATCATACTGTTCATACATAGTTATATGAGTATATATATATATGAATTGAGTTATGAATATATATATAAATATATATATATATGAATTATTTTGTTATATATATAATAAAACAAAAAATCAACAAAAAAAACTCAGAAAAGTAAAAAAATATATAAAAAAAAGTTTTTCAAAAAAATTCAAAATGTACAAAAAAACTTATGCCCGTCGCGACGTTTCGACCTTTAGGGGTCTTCTTCAGGCGTGGGCACAGTGAAATACAAAAGAAAACAAAAACAAAACTAGCGAAACTGCTAATTGACAATGAATGGCTTCTGCAGACAGTAGGGAGATGTTGTCCCTCCGAGAGTCAGAGCAAGAATGAAGGCACGGTCTGCAAAATGCACTAAACTGACTTGTAAATGTCAGAATGTTTTTACCAAAATGATTCTACAAGAAAGCTACTATATGAACTGACTGTGATTCCATTCCATTCATAATACACTATATATACATATATACATTCTTCATAGATTATCATTAATAGATATATTTATATGTATATTTCAATATTATTATATATATTATTATTTTTATATATTATTGTTTTATATATGAATTTTAATATTATTGTATATGACAATACTTATTGTATATAGTAATATTTATGTATATATTTTATATCTGAAAAAGTGTTTTTTATGAAGTTATTGTTAATGAATGTTTTATATGACTTAATATTATTGTATTAATGGGATTATTAAACTTTATTAGATATGATAATATTTTTAATAAATTTATGTATTTATTTATTTATTTATTTGTAATTATATTTCACATCCAAATTTTATTATCATTGAATATAGATATATAGATATATTTTATATTTGGGCCAAATCTGAGGTTAAATTTAAGATCTCATTATAACTAGGGTTATGTAATTGTATTTACTTATTAGGGTTACGTTTAACATTAAGGTTGGGTTTGGGATAACCCTAACCCTAACCCTAACCGTCGTAGAGAGATGGGACCAAGACCGTTGTGTTCAGCGTGGTCTAATTAGGTGGGATAGGTGTCTTTTCCAAGTTTGTGCCATTCCCAAGGTGCAGTTGCGGCATTTCACCACAAGGGGGCGATGTTGCTCCATTGACTTTGATTGATTTTTTTTGTTTTCCATCCACTTCATCCATTTTTGGGATTGTGTTTGTGTTTTGGTTGGGTTTAGGATTTAGGCTGTTTTAGGGTTCCTTAGGTTTTAGGGTTCCTTAGGTTACAGGGGTTTTACCATGATGGCCCCGGGGCCATCCTCAAATAACTTGAGAACGATAGGTCGTAGAGAGATGGGACCAAGACCGTTGTGTTCAGCGTGGTCTAATTAGGTGGGATAGGTGTCTTTTCCAAGTTTGTGCCATTCCCAAGGTGCAGTTGCGGCATTTCACCACAAGGGGGCGATGTTGCTCCATTGACTTTGATTGATTTTTTTTGTTTTCCATCCACTTCATCCATTTTTGGGATTGTGTTTGTGTTTTGGTTGGGTTTAGGATTTAGGCTGTTTTAGGGTTCCTTAGGTTTTAGGGTTCCTTAGGTTACAGGGGTTTTACCATGATGGCCCCGGGGCCATCCTCAAATAACTTGAGAACGATAGGTCGTAGAGAGATGGGACCAAGACCGTTGTGTTCAGCGTGGTCTAATTAGGTGGGATAGGTGTCTTTTCCAAGTTTGTGCCATTCCCAAGGTGCAGTTGCGGCATTTCACCACAAGGGGGCGATGTTGCTCCATTGACTTTGATTGATTTTTTTTGTTTTCCATCCACTTCATCCATTTTTGGGATTGTGTTTGTGTTTTGGTTGGGTTTAGGATTTAGGCTGTTTTAGGGTTCCTTAGGTTTTAGGGTTCCTTAGGTTACAGGGGTTTTACCATGATGGCCCCGGGGCCATCCTCAAATAACTTGAGAACGATAGGTCGTAGAGAGATGGGACCAAGACCGTTGTGTTCAGCGTGGTCTAATTAGGTGGGATAGGTGTCTTTTCCAAGTTGGTGCCATTCCCAAGGTGCAGTTGCGGCATTTCACCACAAGGGGGCGATGTTGCTCCATTGACTTTGATTGATTTTTTTTGTTTTCCATCCACTTCATCCATTTTTGGGATTGTGTTTGTGTTTTGGTTGGGTTTAGGATTTAGGCTGTTTTAGGGTTCCTTAGGTTTTAGGGTTCCTTAGGTTACAGGGGTTTTACCATGATGGCCCCGGGGCCATCCTCAAATAACTTGAGAACGATAGGTCGTAGAGAGATGGGACCAAGACCGTTGTGTTCAGCGTGGTCTAATTAGGTGGGATAGGTGTCTTTTCCAAGTTTGTGCCATTCCCAAGGTGCAGTTGCGGCATTTCACCACAAGGGGGCGATGTTGCTCCATTGACTTTGATTGATTTTTTTTGTTTTCCATCCACTTCATCCATTTTTGGGATTGTGTTTGTGTTTTGGTTGGGTTTAGGATTTAGGCTGTTTTAGGGTTCCTTAGGTTTTAGGGTTCCTTAGGTTACAGGGGTTTTACCATGATGGCCCCGGGGCCATCCTCAAATAACTTGAGAACGATAGGTCGTAGAGAGATGGGACCAAGACCGTTGTGTTCAGCGTGGTCTAATTAGGTGGGATAGGTGTCTTTTCCAAGTTTGTGCCATTCCCAAGGTGCAGTTGCGGCATTTCACCACAAGGGGGCGATGTTGCTCCATTGACTTTGATTGATTTTTTTTGTTTTCCATCCACTTCATCCATTTTTGGGATTGTGTTTGTGTTTTGGTTGGGTTTAGGATTTAGGCTGTTTTAGGGTTCCTTAGGTTTTAGGGTTCCTGAGGTTACAGGGGTTTTACCATGATGGCCCCGGGGCCATCCTCAAATAACTTGAGAACGATAGGTCGTAGAGAGATGGGACCAAGACCGTTGTGTTCAGCGTGGTCTAATTAGGTGGGATAGGGTTAGGGTTAGGGTTAGGGTTAGGGTTAGGCGCCGGGCTGACCCCGACGCCCCGAAGTCGGAAATGACGTCGGTTTCGCGGAAGCCTTATGAATGGCGGTCTATGGGAAGCTGGAATTCGACTTGGAAGTTAGCCACTGTGCTAACGCGCGCTCCATTGACTTTGAATGGCGGGGGCATAACTCCCGCGCGCCAGTTGGAACCGGGTTTGGAACGAGGTCGCGATTCCGGGTTCCGGTGAAAATGTCGGCTAATCGAAACGGGAAAAATCGCCGCGGATAGTGCGAAATTCGTAGGTGCCGGCGACGCGTTTCGTTTGAAAAGGTTTTTTGTTTAAGTATTTTTTAAGGGCCGTTTTAAAAACGCGGGTGCGGTTCGGGCGAGCGGACACCAGGTGTCGCGTGTGAGCCCGGTCGAATTCCAGGAATCGCGCACGGGTCGTATTCCGTGAACCGCGCCGGTCGGAGTCCGGGAATTGTACTTGTCGTGTTCCGTGAACCGTGCGCGTCGGTTTTCGGGAACGGCGGGGTCGTATTCCGTGAATCGTACGCGTCGCATTCCGGGAACTGTACGGGTCGTAATTCCGTGAATTGTACCGGTCGGGGTCCGGGAATTGTACTGGTCGAATACCGGGAATTGCGCTGGTCGTGTTCCGTGAACTGTACGCGTCGGATTCCAGGAATTGTACGCGTCGGATTCCAGGAACTGTACGGGTCGGATTCCAGGAACTGTACGCGTCGGATTCCAGGAACTGTACGGGTCGGATTCCATGAACTGTATGTGTCGGATTCCAGGAATTGTACTGGTCGTATTCCATGAACTGTACATGTCGGATTCCAGGAATTGTACTGGTCGGGGTCCGGGAATCGTACTGGTTGAATACCAGGAATTGTACTGGTCGGATTCCAGGAACTGTACGGGTCGTATTCCATGAATTGTACTGGTCGGGGTCCGGGAATTGTACTGGTTGAATACCAGGAATTGTACTGGTTGAATACCAGGAATTGTACTGGTCGTGTTCCGTGAACTGTACTGGTCGTATTCCATGAACTGTACGCGTCGGATTCCAGGAACTGTACGCGTCGGATTCCAGGAACTGTACGGGTCGGATTCCATGAATCGTACGTGTCGGAGCCCGGGAATTGTACTGGTCGTATTCCATGAACTGTACGTGTCGGATTCCAGGAATTGTACTGGTCGGGGTCCGGGAATCGTACTGGTTGAATACCAGGAATTGTACTGGTCGTGTTCCATGAACTGTACGCGTCGGATTCCAGGAACTGTACGGGTCGTATTCCAGGAACTCTACGGGTCGGATTCCATGAATCGTACGTGTCGGAGCCCGGGAATTGTACTGGTCGTATTCCATGAACTGTACGTGTCGGATTCCAGGAATTGTACTGGTCGGGGTCCGGGAATCGTACTGGTTGAATACCAGGAATTGTACTGGTCGTGTTCCATGAACTGTACGCGTCGGATTCCAGGAACTGTACGCGTCGGATTCCAGGAACTGTACGCGTCGGATTCCAGGAACTGTACGCGTCGGATTCCAGGAACTGTACGTGTCGGATTCCAGGAATTCTACTGGTCGGGGTTGAATACCAGGAATTGTACTGGTCGTGTTCCATGAACTGTACGGGTCGGATTCCATGAATCGTACGGGTCGTGTTCCATGAATTGTACTGTGTTGAAATTGTGGAATTATATGTAGGCAACCTGGAAATTGACGTGACCGTCTATTGGTCAACAGCTGATTGCAGTGATTGGTTTTTGGTCAGATATGGCCCTTCCCACTAGTAATTTTTGAGCCAATCGACGTTTGGTTTGCCCATGGTGAAATTGTGGAATTATATGTAGGCAACCTGGAAATTGACGGGACGTGTTCCATGAATTGTACTGCGTTGAAATTGTGGAATTATATGTAGGCAACCTGGAAATTGACGGGTTGTGTTCCATGAATTGTACTGCGTTGAAATTGTGGAATTATATGTAGGCAACCTGGAAATTGACGTGACCATCTATTGGTCAACAGCTGATTGCAGTGATTGTTTTTTGGTCAGATATGGCCCTTCCCACTGGTAATTTTTGAGCCAATAGACGTTTGGTTTGCCCATGGTGAAATTGTGGAATTATATGTATAAAACCTGGAAATTGACTTGGATGGGTTTTTTTTTTTTTATGGCGTGCGTTACCGTTACACCCCCTTCGCAGTGATTGGTCAATGGCCAGTTGCAAGGCTGGGCTGAGTCTATAAAAGCAGTCGCTGTCAGTGCCGCCTTCAGAAGTCAAGCGAGCAAGCGCAAAAAAGGATGGGTCAATATCTGGAAAGTCCTCCTCCTGATTATGACCAGCAAGGTATGATATTTTCTTTGCATGTGCACTTGCAAAAAAAAAAATCATGGGGTCTCTTGACAGATGAGACACCTCCACGATGGATCCCGAGCATTGTGCTCACTACACTGGAGCCCCAAATGAACATGGCAATGGAAACAAGTCAAGGGTAAGTTGGCGATGTCTACATCCAGGATGGCAACCTAAATTCCTTAAAGATGACATGTAATTCCTTAAAGATGACATGCAATTCCTTAAAAATGACACGCAATTCCTTAAAAATGACACGCAATTCCTTAAAGATGACGTGTAAAATTCCTTAAAGATGACGTGCAATTCCTTAAAAATGGCGCGCAATTCCTTAAAGGTGACATGTAATTCCTTAAAGATGACATGTAATTCCCGGAAAGATGCGTTCATATTTGTAAACACTACTCAGTGAATTGCGTTTAGTGTTTTTTTATTTTTTTTTTCTATCTAGATTCACTTGGCCATGTTATGAGAGCGGATGGGCGTTTACAGAGCAAATGTGCCTCATCTCCATATCTATTATATGCATCTTATACTTTTCCACTACAAAATCGTAAAATAAAGTCTGTTTGTTGAAGAAAGCTTTTCTGAGTCACGCAGTTTTTGCTTTCACCACAAGGTGTCGCTTGACTGGCTAATTCTTAGCGTTTTTGTGTGGGGAGGAGGTGCCTTTGGCCAATCGGAAGGTGATTGGCTGCAGCACCGTGACATCACCAACACCAGACTATTTAAGCCTGCGTTTGTCCAACCCCCATTCATTCGCATCGAAGTGTGAGGGCAAGCACAAGAAAGCGCCGCTGCAGGTTCCAAGGATGAGTGAGGTGAGTTCCTGGAAATGTGCGTCGCCTTTGGGGAAAAGAGTCCGGTTTCAGGAATTCAAATCTCAAGCGAGTTCCCGCTCCAAGAATTCATCCACAACCAAGGTACAGTTCTAGAAATCTACCGATAGCCGATAGCTTTTCCCTGGCCTCCGAGGCGGGCCCCTTGCGTGTTTGAGGCCCCGCGAAGCGTCGCGTCGCGTGGTCGTTGCTTCGTTGCCCCGTCCGCGCCCGGTTCCTGGAATTGGACCCCGAACCAAAGTCCAGTTCCTGGAATTGGACCCCCAACCAAAGTCCAGTTCCTGGAATTGGACCCCCAACCAAAGTCCAGTTCCTGGAATTGAACCCCCAACTAAAGTCCAGTTCCTGGAATTGGACCCCCAACCAAAGTCCAGTTCCTGGAATTGGACCCCCAACCAAAGTCCAGTTCCTGGAATTGGACCCCCAACCAAAGTCCAGTTCCTGGAATTGGACCCCCAACCAAAGTCCAGTTCCTGGAATTGGACCCCCAACCAAAGTCCAGTTCCCGGAACTGTGCGGAGCGGGACCCAAGCGTAGCTAGCCCCCGCGAGGCCCCGCGCAGCGGGGCCGAGGACACCGGCCTCGCCTATGCCCGGTTCCTGGAATTGGACCCCCAAACCCAGTCCAGTTCCTGGAATTTGACCCCAAACCAAGGTCCAGTTCCAGGAATTCTACGGAGCACTCACTCCAGCCCCCAGTAAGTTCTGTGTCGCTATTGTGGAAGACATGACCCACACCCATGTATTATACATTGTTTTTTGTTGTTGTATAGGTGAACGTGAATTGCAATGAGGAGGAGCTCCCGGAAGAACCTTTCGAGCCTTTGACACAGGAGGTTTCTGTGCCATTAACACAGGCCTCCCCGCTGAGAACTACCAAAGATGTGAACAGGTCTGAGCAGAATGTGGGGGCTGGATGGCAACTTTCAAGGGAGCCCGGGGATCTCGTCTCTACTCCACAGTCCGAGGAAAAAAAGGTACACATTGGAGTAATTAAGGTGATATCCAGGAAGTCCCATGTCACTATTGTGGAAGTTTCCCCCCCCACCCCATTGCCATGGCTTCCAAATTGGATTTTGTCATTGTATAGATGTACATGACTGAAGACGAAGATGAGATGGACGTCATGGAACAAATTGTCTTTCCCTTAACACAAGAAGTCTCCCTGCCCTTAACACAGAAGGTCTCCTCCCTGCACCGGGTGAGTAGAATTCCTGGAAGTGGTTCAATCAAATGCAACACTGGCTCATGCCACCAAAATATGACTGTTTCCTTTCTGGTGACAGACAGGCTCACCTGGGGAAAAGAAGCAGCAAAGGAAGAGTGAAGACAGCAGCAAAAAGGTGAAAACATCTGACAAAACAGTGGGAGATGGACGGCAAGTTTCAAGGGAGGCTTCTCCCCAGTTGATGGAATTGGAGAATGTACGCCTGAGGGAAGCTGAGGTGAAATCCAGGAAGTCCCATGTCTCCTGTTGTTAAACTTGTGACCCATAGCTATGTCTTCTATTTTGCTTTTTGTACTATAGTCTGACTTCAGTGACTGGGAAGATGCGGAACAGATAATGGAACATGCCTTGTTGGTAGAAAAACATGTCCAGCGCCCTTGAAATTTGTGAGTATAATTCCTGGAAGTAATTCTGTCATTGTAATACACCGACATGTAATATTTCTTAACCCCCGGGGGGGGGGTTAGGGTTAGGGTTAACCCTAACCCTAACCTTAACCCTAACCCGCAAAATATAACATACTGTGTCCTTAGGATTGTGATACCACTCACACTCTCAAGTCCCGCAAGAAGAAGAAAATGAAGGAGAAGATCAAGTTAAAGAAAAAGGACAAATTCCATCCAAAAAGGGAACGAAACACAGCAAAAGAGATCTCCCAAACCAAATTCAGAGCCAACAACACTTCCAGAAAAAATCAGTCATCATAATTCTGTAAGTAGACTTGGGCTGCGGAGGGGGACTCTAATGTGGAAATCCTAAAATTAAACCTTTGTCATTTTTATGTCTTTCAGGGTCAACGAAGAAAACTCGCACTCACACCACAATTTTATTCCATGGTCAAAACTCTCTTCGAAAGAGAGATCCAGGAAAAGTTGGTCCTGAAAAAAAGGATACGGGAGATCGTGGCTGAACAACCAGCATTTCGACAGCTATGCCGTGAGCTGGAACTATGTATTGAGAACATTTGAAACCAAGTCCGAATTAGGATCAAAAGATGTGAAAATTAAAGTCAATTTGGAATGTTGGAGTTCTGGTGGGTCTTCTTCCAGGTTTTTTACATTGTATGTTTTAAGACAATGCTGCATGCCTCTCACAATGTGTCAGGGTCGGTGGTTCCATTTTCCGCTTAAGTCCATTTCGAGGAATCCAAACCCAACCAAGGTCGAGTTCCAGGATTCTTACCGATCGGCGAAGCGGGCCCCAAACACGTCGAGAACACCGGCATGGTGAGTCCCGGGCTGGGTGGTTCCATTCCCGGCCTGAGTCCATTTTCAGGAATTGAGCCCCAACCAGTTCCAGGTCCAGTTCCAGGAATCCAACCCCAACCAACCAAGATCCAGTTCCAGGATTCCGACTGATGGGCTAAACCTGAGAGCACCGGCCTGGTGGGTGGTTCCGATTCCGTCCCCCGCTTAAGTCCATTTCCAGGAATCCAACCCCCATCCAAGGTCCAATTCCAGGATTCCTACCGATCGGCTAACCTGCCCCCCAAGCCCATTTCCAGGAATCCAACCCCAACCAACCGAGGTTCATTTCCAGGATTCCTACCGATCGGCTAACCTGCCCCGCTAGGTCGAATTCCAGGAATTCAACCTCAACCGAGGTCAACTTCCTGGAATCCTACCGATGGGCTAAACCTGACCCCCGAAGTCCATTTCCAGGAATGCTACCGATGGGCTAAACCTGCCCCGCGAAGCCGGGCCGAGAGCACCGGGCCCGGGGTGGGTGGTTCCGATTCCGTCCCCCGCTTAAGTCCATTTCCAGGAATACAACCGTAAAAAAACCGAGGTTCATTTCCAGGATTCCTACCGATCGGTTAACCTGCCAGGTAGGTCGAATTCCAGGAATTCAACCTGGAGGACCGAGGTCAACTTCCATGAAAGCTACCGATGGGCTAAACCTGACCTCCGAAGTCGATTTCCAGGAATGCTACCGATGGGCTAAACCTGCCCCGCGAAGCCGGGCCGAGAGCACCGGCCCGGGGGGGTGGTTCGAAGTCGATTTCCAGGAATGCTACCGATGGGCTAAACCTGCCCCGCGAAGCCGGGCCGAGAGCACCGGGCCCGGGGTGGGTGGTTCCGATTCCGTCCCCCGCTTAAGTCCATTTCCAGGAAAACAACCGTAAAAAAACCGAGGTTCATTTCCAGGATTCCTACCGATCGGTTAACCTGCCAGGTAGGTCGAATTCCAGGAATTCAACCTGGAGGACCGAGGTCAACTTCCATGAAAGCTACCGATGGGCTAAACCTGACCTCCGAAGTCGATTTCCAGGAATGCTACCGATGGGCTAAACCTGCCCCGCGAAGCCGGGCCGAGAGCACCGGCCCGGGGGGGTGGTTTGAAGTCGATTTCCAGGAATGCTACCGATGGGCTAAACCTGCCCCGCGAAGCCGGGCCGAGAGCACCGGCCCGGGGGGGTGGTTCGAAGTCGATTTCCAGGAATGCTACCGATGGGCTAAACCTGCCCCGCGAAGCCGGGCCGAGAGCACCGGCCCGGGGTGGGTGGTTCCGATTCCGTCCCCGGCTTGAGTCGATTTCCAGGAATTCAACCCCGAACCAACCGAGGTTCATTTCCAGGATTTCTACCGATGGGCTAACCTAACCCCCGAAGTCGATTTCCAGGAAAACAACCGCAAAAAAACCGAGGTTCATTTCCAGGATTCCTACCGATCGGTTAACCTGCCAGGTAGGTCGAATTCCAGGAATTCAACCTGGAGGACCGAGGTCAACTTCCATGAAAGCTACCGATGGGCTAAACCTGACCTCCGAAGTCGATTTCCAGGAATGCTACCGATGGGCTAAACCTGCCCCGCGAAGCCGGGCCGAGAGCACCGGCCCGGGGGGGTGGTTCGAAGTCGATTTCCAGGAATGCTACCGATGGGCTAAACCTGCCCCGCGAAGCCGGGCCGAGAGCACCGGCCCGGGGGGGTGGTTCGAAGTCGATTTCCAGGAATGCTACCGATGGGCTAAACCTGCCCCGCGAAGCCGGGCCGAGAGCACCGGCCCGGGGTGGGTGGTTCCGATTCCGTCCCCGGCTTGAGTCGATTTCCAGGAATTCAACCCCGAACCAACCGAGGTTCATTTCCAGGATTTCTACCGATGGGCTAACCTAACCCCCGAAGTCGATTTCCAGGAATTTAACCCCAACCACCACCCAAGGTCCAGTTCCAGGATTCCTACCGATGGGCTAAACCTGCTCCGCGAAGCCGGGCCGAGAGCACCGGCCCGGGGTGGGTGGTTCCGATTCCGTCCCTGGCTTGAGTCGATTTCCTGGAATTCGACCCCAACCATCCAAGGTCCAGTTCCAGGATTCCTACCGATGGGCTAAACCTGCTCCGCGAAGCCGGGCCGAGAGCACCGGCCCCGGGGTGGGTGGTTCCGATTCCGTCCCTGGCTTGAGTCGATTTCCAGGAATTCAACCCCGAACCAACCGAGGTTCATTTCCAGGATTTCTACCGATGGGCTAACCTAACCCCCGAAGTCGATTTCCAGGAAACCAACCCCAAACAACCGGGGTTCATTTCCAGGATTCCTACCGATCGGTTAACCTGCCCGCTAGGTCGAATTCCAGGAATTCAACCTGGAGGACCGAGGTCGAATTCCAGGAATGCGACCGATGGGCTAAACCTGACCCCCGAAGTCCAATTCCAGGAATTCAACCTGGACCGAGGTCGATTTCCAGGATTTCGACCGATGGGCTAAACCTGGCCCGCGCAGCGGGCCCCAAGCGCACCGAGGCCCCGCGAAGCGGGGCCGAGAACACCGCCATGGTAGCACCCGGGGAGGGAGGTTCCGTTTCCGGCTTGAGTCGATTTCCAGGAATTCGACACATCCAGGGTCGATTTCCAGGATTTCGACCGATGGGCTAAACCCGGCCCGCGAAGCGGGCCCCAAGCGCACCGAGGCCCCGCGAAGCGGGGCCGAGAACACCGCCATGGTAGCACCCGGGGAGGGAGGTTCCGTTTCCGGCTTGAGTCGATTTCCAGGAATTCGACACATCCAAGGTCGATTTCCAGGATTTCGACCGATGGGCTAAACCTGGCCCGCGAAGCGGGCCCCAAGCGCACCGAGGCCCCGCGAAGCGGGGCCGAGAACACCGCCATGGTAGCACCCGGGGAGGGAGGTTCCGTTTCCGGCTTGAGTCGATTTCCAGGAATTCGACACATCCAGGGTCGATTTCCAGGATTTCGACCGATGGGCTAAACCTGGCCCGCGCAGCGGGCCCCAAGCGCACCGAGGCCCCGCGAAGCGGGGCCGAGAACACCGCCATGGTAGCACCCGGGGAGGGAGGTTCCGTTTCCGGCTTGAGTCGATTTCCAGGAATTCGACACATCCAGGGTCGATTTCCAGGATTTCGACCGATGGGCTAAACCCGGCCCGCGAAGCGGGCCCCAAGCGCACCGAGGCCCCGCGAAGCGGGGCCGAGAACACCGCCATGGTAGCACCCGGGGAGGGAGGTTCCGTTTCCGGCTTGAGTCGATTTCCAGGAATTCGACACATCCAAGGTCGATTTCCAGGATTTCGACCGATGGGCTAAACCCGGCCCGCGAAGCGGGCCCCAAGCGCACCGAGGCCCCGCGAAGCGGGGCCGAGAACACCGCCATGGTAGCACCCGGGGAGGGAGGTTCCGTTTCCGGCTTGAGTCGATTTCCAGGAATTCGACACATCCAAGGTCGATTTCCAGGATTTCGACCGATGGGCTAAACCCGGCCCGCGAAGCGGGCCCCAAGCGCACCGAGGCCCCGTGAAGCGGGGCCGAGAACACCGCCATGGTACCACCCGGGGAGGGAGGTTCCGTTCCCGGCTTGAGTCGATTTCCAGGAATTCGACATCATCCAAGGTCGATTTCCAGGATTTCGACCGATGGGCTAAACCTGGCCCTCGCAGCGGGCCCCAAGCGCACCGAGGCCCCGCGAAGCGGGGCCAAGTACCGCCATGGTAGCACCCGGGGAGGGAGGTTCGGTTCCCGGCCTGAGTCGATTTCCAGGAATTCGACACATCCAGGGTCGATTTCCAGGATTTCGACCGATGGGCTAAACCTGGCCCGCGCAGCGGGCCCCAAGCGCACCGAGGCCCCGCGAAGCGGGGCCGAGAACACCGCCATGGTAGCACCCGGGGAGGGAGGTTCCGTTTCCGGCTTGAGTCGATTTCCAGGAATTCGACACATCCAGGGTCGATTTCCAGGATTTCGACCGATGGGCTAAACCCGGCCCGCGAAGCGGGCCCCAAGCGCACCGAGGCCCCGCGAAGCGGGGCCGAGAACACCGCCATGGTAGCACCCGGGGAGGGAGGTTCGGTTTCCGGCTTGAGTCGATTTCTAGGAATTCGACACATCCAGGGTCGATTTCCAGGATTTCGACCGATGGGCTAAACCCGGCCCGCGAAGCGGGCCCCAAGCGCACCGAGGCCCCGCGAAGCGGGGCCGAGAACACCGCCATGGTAGCACCCGGGGAGGGAGGTTCCGTTTCCGGCTTGAGTCGATTTCCAGGAATTCGACACATCCAAGGTCGATTTCCAGGATTTCGACCGATGGGCTAAACCTGGCCCGCGAAGCGGGCCCCAAGCGCACCGAGGCCCCGCGAAGCGGGGCCGAGAACACCGCCATGGTAGCACCCGGGGAGGGAGGTTCCGTTTCCGGCTTGAGTCGATTTCCAGGAATTCGACACATCCAGGGTCGATTTCCAGGATTTCGACCGATGGGCTAAACCTGGCCCGCGCAGCGGGCCCCAAGCGCACCGAGGCCCCGCGAAGCGGGGCCGAGAACACCGCCATGGTGCCACCCGGGGAGGGAGGTTCGGTTCCCGGCTTGAGTCGATTTCCAGGAATTCGACCCCATCCAAGGTCCATTTCCAGGATTTCGACCGATGGGCTAAACCCGGCCCGCGCAGCGGGCCCCAAGCGCACCGAGGCCCCGCGAAGCGGGGCCAAGAACACCGCCATGGTAGCACCCGGGGAGGGAGGTTCGGTTTCCGGCTTGAGTCGATTTCCAGGAATTCGACACATCCAGGGTCGATTTCCAGGATTTCGACCGATGGGCTAAACCTGGCCCGCGCAGCGGGCCCCAAGCGCACCGAGGCCCCGCGAAGCGGGGCCGAGAACACCGCCATGGTAGCACCCGGGGAGGGAGGTTCCGTTTCCGGCTTGAGTCGATTTCCAGGAATTCGACACATCCAGGGTCGATTTCCAGGATTTCGACCGATGGGCTAAACCCGGCCCGCGAAGCGGGCCCCAAGCGCACCGAGGCCCCGCAAAGCGGGGCCGAGAACACCGCCATGGTAGCACCCGGGGAGGGAGGTTCCGTTTCCGGCTTGAGTCGATTTCCAGGAATTCGACACATCCAAGGTCGATTTCCAGGATTTCGACCGATGGGCTAAACCCGGCCCGCGAAGCGGGCCCCAAGCGCACCGAGGCCCCGCGAAGCGGGGCCGAGAACACCGCCATGGTAGCACCCGGGGAGGGAGGTTCCGTTTCCGGCTTGAGTCGATTTCCAGGAATTCGACACATCCAAGGTCGATTTCCAGGATTTCGACCGATGGGCTAAACCCGGCCCGCGAAGCGGGCCCCAAGCGCACCGAGGCCCCGTGAAGCGGGGCCGAGAACACCGCCATGGTACCACCCGGGGAGGGAGGTTCCGTTCCCGGCTTGAGTCGATTTCCAGGAATTCGACATCATCCAAGGTCGATTTCCAGGATTTCGACCGATGGGCTAAACCTGGCCCTCGCAGCGGGCCCCAAGCGCACCGAGGCCCCGCGAAGCGGGGCCAAGTACCGCCATGGTAGCACCCGGGGAGGGAGGTTCGGTTCCCGGCCTGAGTCGATTTCCAGGAATTCGACACATCCAGTGTCGATTTCCAGGATTTCGACCGATGGGCTAAACCTGGCCCGCGCAGCGGGCCCCAAGCGCACCGAGGCCCCGCGAAGCGGGGCCGAGAACACCGCCATGGTAGCACCCGGGGAGGGAGGTTCCGTTTCCGGCTTGAGTCGATTTCCAGGAATTCGACACATCCAGGGTCGATTTCCAGGATTTCGACCGATGGGCTAAACCCGGCCCGCGAAGCGGGCCCCAAGCGCACCGAGGCCCCGCGAAGCGGGGCCGAGAACACCGCCATGGTAGCACCCGGGGAGGGAGGTTCGGTTTCCGGCTTGAGTCGATTTCTAGGAATTCGACACATCCAGGGTCGATTTCCAGGATTTCGACCGATGGGCTAAACCCGGCCCGCGAAGCGGGCCCCAAGCGCACCGAGGCCCCGCGAAGCGGGGCCGAGAACACCGCCATGGTAGCACCCGGGGAGGGAGGTTCCGTTTCCGGCTTGAGTCGATTTCCAGGAATTCGACACATCCAAGGTCGATTTCCAGGATTTCGACCGATGGGCTAAACCCGGCCCGCGAAGCGGGCCCCAAGCGCACCGAGGCCCCGTGAAGCGGGGCCGAGAACACCGCCATGGTACCACCCGGGGAGGGAGGTTCCGTTCCCGGCTTGAGTCGATTTCCAGGAATTCGACATCATCCAAGGTCGATTTCCAGGATTTCGACCGATGGGCTAAACCTGGCCCTCGCAGCGGGCCCCAAGCGCACCGAGGCCCCGCGAAGCGGGGCCAAGTACCGCCATGGTAGCACCCGGGGAGGGAGGTTCGGTTCCCGGCCTGAGTCGATTTCCAGGAATTCGACACATCCAGTGTCGATTTCCAGGATTTCGACCGATGGGCTAAACCTGGCCCGCGCAGCGGGCCCCAAGCGCACCGAGGCCCCGCGAAGCGGGGCCGAGAACACCGCCATGGTAGCACCCGGGGAGGGAGGTTCCGTTTCCGGCTTGAGTCGATTTCCAGGAATTCGACACATCCAGGGTCGATTTCCAGGATTTCGACCGATGGGCTAAACCCGGCCCGCGAAGCGGGCCCCAAGCGCACCGAGGCCCCGCGAAGCGGGGCCGAGAACACCGCCATGGTAGCACCCGGGGAGGGAGGTTCCGTTTCCGGCTTGAGTCGATTTCCAGGAATTCGACACATCCAAGGTCGATTTCCAGGATTTCGACCGATGGGCTAAACCTGGCCCGCGAAGCGGGCCCCAAGCGCACCGAGGCCCCGCGAAGCGGGGCCGAGAACACCGCCATGGTAGCACCCGGGGAGGGAGGTTCCGTTTCCGGCTTGAGTCGATTTCCAGGAATTCGACACATCCAGGGTCGATTTCCAGGATTTCGACCGATGGGCTAAACCTGGCCCGCGCAGCGGGCCCCAAGCGCACCGAGGCCCCGCGAAGCGGGGCCGAGAACACCGCCATGGTAGCACCCGGGGAGGGAGGTTCCGTTTCCGGCTTGAGTCGATTTCCAGGAATTCGACACATCCAGGGTCGATTTCCAGGATTTCGACCGATGGGCTAAACCCGGCCCGCGAAGCGGGCCCCAAGCGCACCGAGGCCCCGCGAAGCGGGGCCGAGAACACCGCCATGGTAGCACCCGGGGAGGGAGGTTCCGTTTCCGGCTTGAGTCGATTTCCAGGAATTCGACACATCCAAGGTCGATTTCCAGGATTTCGACCGATGGGCTAAACCCGGCCCGCGAAGCGGGCCCCAAGCGCACCGAGGCCCCGCGAAGCGGGGCCGAGAACACCGCCATGGTAGCACCCGGGGAGGGAGGTTCCGTTTCCGGCTTGAGTCGATTTCCAGGAATTCGACACATCCAAGGTCGATTTCCAGGATTTCGACCGATGGGCTAAACCCGGCCCGCGAAGCGGGCCCCAAGCGCACCGAGGCCCCGTGAAGCGGGGCCGAGAACACCGCCATGGTACCACCCGGGGAGGGAGGTTCCGTTCCCGGCTTGAGTCGATTTCCAGGAATTCGACATCATCCAAGGTCGATTTCCAGGATTTCGACCGATGGGCTAAACCTGGCCCTCGCAGCGGGCCCCAAGCGCACCGAGGCCCCGCGAAGCGGGGCCAAGTACCGCCATGGTAGCACCCGGGGAGGGAGGTTCGGTTCCCGGCCTGAGTCGATTTCCAGGAATTCGACACATCCAGGGTCGATTTCCAGGATTTCGACCGATGGGCTAAACCTGGCCCGCGCAGCGGGCCCCAAGCGCACCGAGGCCCCGCGAAGCGGGGCCGAGAACACCGCCATGGTAGCACCCGGGGAGGGAGGTTCCGTTTCCGGCTTGAGTCGATTTCCAGGAATTCGACACATCCAGGGTCGATTTCCAGGATTTCGACCGATGGGCTAAACCCGGCCCGCGAAGCGGGCCCCAAGCGCACCGAGGCCCCGCGAAGCGGGGCCGAGAACACCGCCATGGTAGCACCCGGGGAGGGAGGTTCGGTTTCCGGCTTGAGTCGATTTCTAGGAATTCGACACATCCAGGGTCGATTTCCAGGATTTCGACCGATGGGCTAAACCCGGCCCGCGAAGCGGGCCCCAAGCGCACCGAGGCCCCGCGAAGCGGGGCCGAGAACACCGCCATGGTAGCACCCGGGGAGGGAGGTTCCGTTTCCGGCTTGAGTCGATTTCCAGGAATTCGACACATCCAAGGTCGATTTCCAGGATTTCGACCGATGGGCTAAACCTGGCCCGCGAAGCGGGCCCCAAGCGCACCGAGGCCCCGCGAAGCGGGGCCGAGAACACCGCCATGGTAGCACCCGGGGAGGGAGGTTCCGTTTCCGGCTTGAGTCGATTTCCAGGAATTCGACACATCCAGGGTCGATTTCCAGGATTTCGACCGATGGGCTAAACCTGGCCCGCGCAGCGGGCCCCAAGCGCACCGAGGCCCCGCGAAGCGGGGCCGAGAACACCGCCATGGTGCCACCCGGGGAGGGAGGTTCGGTTCCCGGCTTGAGTCGATTTCCAGGAATTCGACCCCATCCAAGGTCCATTTCCAGGATTTCGACCGATGGGCTAAACCCGGCCCGCGCAGCGGGCCCCAAGCGCACCGAGGCCCCGCGAAGCGGGGCCAAGAACACCGCCATGGTAGCACCCGGGGAGGGAGGTTCGGTTTCCGGCTTGAGTCGATTTCCAGGAATTCGACACATCCAGGGTCGATTTCCAGGATTTCGACCGATGGGCTAAACCTGGCCCGCGCAGCGGGCCCCAAGCGCACCGAGGCCCCGCGAAGCGGGGCCGAGAACACCGCCATGGTAGCACCCGGGGAGGGAGGTTCCGTTTCCGGCTTGAGTCGATTTCCAGGAATTCGACACATCCAGGGTCGATTTCCAGGATTTCGACCGATGGGCTAAACCCGGCCCGCGAAGCGGGCCCCAAGCGCACCGAGGCCCCGCAAAGCGGGGCCGAGAACACCGCCATGGTAGCACCCGGGGAGGGAGGTTCCGTTTCCGGCTTGAGTCGATTTCCAGGAATTCGACACATCCAAGGTCGATTTCCAGGATTTCGACCGATGGGCTAAACCCGGCCCGCGAAGCGGGCCCCAAGCGCACCGAGGCCCCGCGAAGCGGGGCCGAGAACACCGCCATGGTAGCACCCGGGGAGGGAGGTTCCGTTTCCGGCTTGAGTCGATTTCCAGGAATTCGACACATCCAAGGTCGATTTCCAGGATTTCGACCGATGGGCTAAACCCGGCCCGCGAAGCGGGCCCCAAGCGCACCGAGGCCCCGTGAAGCGGGGCCGAGAACACCGCCATGGTACCACCCGGGGAGGGAGGTTCCGTTCCCGGCTTGAGTCGATTTCCAGGAATTCGACATCATCCAAGGTCGATTTCCAGGATTTCGACCGATGGGCTAAACCTGGCCCTCGCAGCGGGCCCCAAGCGCACCGAGGCCCCGCGAAGCGGGGCCAAGTACCGCCATGGTAGCACCCGGGGAGGGAGGTTCGGTTCCCGGCCTGAGTCGATTTCCAGGAATTCGACACATCCAGTGTCGATTTCCAGGATTTCGACCGATGGGCTAAACCTGGCCCGCGCAGCGGGCCCCAAGCGCACCGAGGCCCCGCGAAGCGGGGCCGAGAACACCGCCATGGTAGCACCCGGGGAGGGAGGTTCCGTTTCCGGCTTGAGTCGATTTCCAGGAATTCGACACATCCAGGGTCGATTTCCAGGATTTCGACCGATGGGCTAAACCCGGCCCGCGAAGCGGGCCCCAAGCGCACCGAGGCCCCGCGAAGCGGGGCCGAGAACACCGCCATGGTAGCACCCGGGGAGGGAGGTTCGGTTTCCGGCTTGAGTCGATTTCTAGGAATTCGACACATCCAGGGTCGATTTCCAGGATTTCGACCGATGGGCTAAACCCGGCCCGCGAAGCGGGCCCCAAGCGCACCGAGGCCCCGCGAAGCGGGGCCGAGAACACCGCCATGGTAGCACCCGGGGAGGGAGGTTCCGTTTCCGGCTTGAGTCGATTTCCAGGAATTCGACACATCCAAGGTCGATTTCCAGGATTTCGACCGATGGGCTAAACCCGGCCCGCGAAGCGGGCCCCAAGCGCACCGAGGCCCCGTGAAGCGGGGCCGAGAACACCGCCATGGTACCACCCGGGGAGGGAGGTTCCGTTCCCGGCTTGAGTCGATTTCCAGGAATTCGACATCATCCAAGGTCGATTTCCAGGATTTCGACCGATGGGCTAAACCTGGCCCTCGCAGCGGGCCCCAAGCGCACCGAGGCCCCGCGAAGCGGGGCCAAGTACCGCCATGGTAGCACCCGGGGAGGGAGGTTCGGTTCCCGGCCTGAGTCGATTTCCAGGAATTCGACACATCCAGTGTCGATTTCCAGGATTTCGACCGATGGGCTAAACCTGGCCCGCGCAGCGGGCCCCAAGCGCACCGAGGCCCCGCGAAGCGGGGCCGAGAACACCGCCATGGTAGCACCCGGGGAGGGAGGTTCCGTTTCCGGCTTGAGTCGATTTCCAGGAATTCGACACATCCAGGGTCGATTTCCAGGATTTCGACCGATGGGCTAAACCCGGCCCGCGAAGCGGGCCCCAAGCGCACCGAGGCCCCGCGAAGCGGGGCCGAGAACACCGCCATGGTAGCACCCGGGGAGGGAGGTTCGGTTTCCGGCTTGAGTCGATTTCTAGGAATTCGACACATCCAGGGTCGATTTCCAGGATTTCGACCGATGGGCTAAACCCGGCCCGCGAAGCGGGCCCCAAGCGCACCGAGGCCCCGCGAAGCGGGGCCGAGAACACCGCCATGGTAGCACCCGGGGAGGGAGGTTCCGTTTCCGGCTTGAGTCGATTTCCAGGAATTCGACACATCCAAGGTCGATTTCCAGGATTTCGACCGATGGGCTAAACCCGGCCCGCGAAGCGGGCCCCAAGCGCACCGAGGCCCCGTGAAGCGGGGCCGAGAACACCGCCATGGTACCACCCGGGGAGGGAGGTTCCGTTCCCGGCTTGAGTCGATTTCCAGGAATTCGACATCATCCAAGGTCGATTTCCAGGATTTCGACCGATGGGCTAAACCTGGCCCTCGCAGCGGGCCCCAAGCGCACCGAGGCCCCGCGAAGCGGGGCCAAGTACCGCCATGGTAGCACCCGGGGAGGGAGGTTCGGTTCCCGGCCTGAGTCGATTTCCAGGAATTCGACACATCCAGGGTCGATTTCCAGGATTTCGACCGATGGGCTAAACCTGGCCCGCGCAGCGGGCCCCAAGCGCACCGAGGCCCCGCGAAGCGGGGCCGAGAACACCGCCATGGTAGCACCCGGGGAGGGAGGTTCCGTTTCCGGCTTGAGTCGATTTCCAGGAATTCGACACATCCAGGGTCGATTTCCAGGATTTCGACCGATGGGCTAAACCCGGCCCGCGAAGCGGGCCCCAAGCGCACCGAGGCCCCGCGAAGCGGGGCCGAGAACACCGCCATGGTAGCACCCGGGGAGGGAGGTTCGGTTTCCGGCTTGAGTCGATTTCTAGGAATTCGACACATCCAGGGTCGATTTCCAGGATTTCGACCGATGGGCTAAACCCGGCCCGCGAAGCGGGCCCCAAGCGCACCGAGGCCCCGCGAAGCGGGGCCGAGAACACCGCCATGGTAGCACCCGGGGAGGGAGGTTCCGTTTCCGGCTTGAGTCGATTTCCAGGAATTCGACACATCCAAGGTCGATTTCCAGGATTTCGACCGATGGGCTAAACCTGGCCCGCGAAGCGGGCCCCAAGCGCACCGAGGCCCCGCGAAGCGGGGCCGAGAACACCGCCATGGTAGCACCCGGGGAGGGAGGTTCCGTTTCCGGCTTGAGTCTATTTCCAGGAATTCGACACATCCAGGGTCGATTTCCAGGATTTCGACCGATGGGCTAAACCTGGCCCGCGCAGCGGGCCCCAAGCGCACCGAGGCCCCGCGAAGCGGGGCCGAGAACACCGCCATGGTGCCACCCGGGGAGGGAGGTTCGGTTCCCGGCTTGAGTCGATTTCCAGGAATTCGACCCCATCCAAGGTCCATTTCCAGGATTTCGACCGATGGGCTAAACCCGGCCCGCGCAGCGGGCCCCAAGCGCACCGAGGCCCCGCGAAGCGGGGCCAAGAACACCGCCATGGTAGCACCCGGGGAGGGAGGTTCGGTTTCCGGCTTGAGTCGATTTCCAGGAATTCGACACATCCAGGGTCGATTTCCAGGATTTCGACCGATGGGCTAAACCTGGCCCGCGCAGCGGGCCCCAAGCGCACCGAGGCCCCGCGAAGCGGGGCCGAGAACACCGCCATGGTAGCACCCGGGGAGGGAGGTTCCGTTTCCGGCTTGAGTCGATTTCCAGGAATTCGACACATCCAGGGTCGATTTCCAGGATTTCGACCGATGGGCTAAACCCGGCCCGCGAAGCGGGCCCCAAGCGCACCGAGGCCCCGCAAAGCGGGGCCGAGAACACCGCCATGGTAGCACCCGGGGAGGGAGGTTCCGTTTCCGGCTTGAGTCGATTTCCAGGAATTCGACACATCCAAGGTCGATTTCCAGGATTTCGACCGATGGGCTAAACCCGGCCCGCGAAGCGGGCCCCAAGCGCACCGAGGCCCCGCGAAGCGGGGCCGAGAACACCGCCATGGTAGCACCCGAGGAGGGAGGTTCCGTTTCCGGCTTGAGTCGATTTCCAGGAATTCGACACATCCAAGGTCGATTTCCAGGATTTCGACCGATGGGCTAAACCCGGCCCGCAAAGCGGGCCCCAAGCGCACCGAGGCCCCGCGAAGCGGGGCCGAGAACACCGCCATGGTAGCACCCGGGGAGGGAGGTTCCGTTTCCGGCTTGAGTCGATTTCCAGGAATTCGACACATCCAGGGTCGATTTCCAGGATTTCGACCGATGGGCTAAACCCGGCCCGCGCAGCGGGCCCCAAGCGCACCGAGGCCCCGCGAAGCGGGGCCGAGAACACCGCCATGGTAGCACCCGGGGAGGGAGGGAGGTTTCCGGCTTGAGTCGATTTCCAGGAATTCGACACATCCAGGGTCGATTTCCAGGATTTCGACCGATGGGCTAAACCCGGCCCGCGAAGCGGGCCCCAAGCGCACCGAGGCCCCGCGAAGCGGGGCCGAGAACACCGCCATGGTACCACCCGGGGAGGGAGGTTCCGTTCCCGGCTTGAGTCGATTTCCAGGAATTCGACATCATCCAAGGTCGATTTCCAGGATTTCGACCAATGGGCTAAACCTGGCCCGCGAAGCGGGCCCCAAGCGCACCGAGGCCCCGCGGAGCGGGGCCGAGAACACCGCCATGGTACCACCCGGGGAGGGAGGTTCGGTTCCCGGCTTGAGTCGATTTCCAGGAATTCGACATCATCCAACGTCCATTTCCAGGATTTCGACCGATGGGCTAAACCTGGCCCGCGCAGCGGGCCCCAAGCGCACCGAGGCCCCGCGAAGCGGGGCCGAGAACACCGCCATGGTGCCACCCGGGGAGGGAGGTTCGGTTCCCGGCTTGAGTCGATTTCCAGGAATTCGACCCCATCCAAGGTCCATTTCCAGGATTTCGACCGATGGGCTAAACCCGGCCCGCGCAGCGGGCCCCAAGCGCACCGAGGCCCCGCGAAGCGGGGCCAAGAACACCGCCATGGTAGCACCCGGGGAGGGAGGTTCGGTTTCCGGCTTGAGTCGATTTCCAGGAATTCGACACATCCAGGGTCGATTTCCAGGATTTCGACCGATGGGCTAAACCTGGCCCGCGCAGCGGGCCCCAAGCGCACCGAGGCCCCGCGAAGCGGGGCCGAGAACACCGCCATGGTAGCACCCGGGGAGGGAGGTTCCGTTTCCGGCTTGAGTCGATTTCCAGGAATTCGACACATCCAGGGTCGATTTCCAGGATTTCGACCGATGGGCTAAACCCGGCCCGCGAAGCGGGCCCCAAGCGCACCGAGGCCCCGCAAAGCGGGGCCGAGAACACCGCCATGGTAGCACCCGGGGAGGGAGGTTCCGTTTCCGGCTTGAGTCGATTTCCAGGAATTCGACACATCCAAGGTCGATTTCCAGGATTTCGACCGATGGGCTAAACCCGGCCCGCGAAGCGGGCCCCAAGCGCACCGAGGCCCCGCGAAGCGGGGCCGAGAACACCGCCATGGTAGCACCCGAGGAGGGAGGTTCCGTTTCCGGCTTGAGTCGATTTCCAGGAATTCGACACATCCAAGGTCGATTTCCAGGATTTCGACCGATGGGCTAAACCCGGCCCGCAAAGCGGGCCCCAAGCGCACCGAGGCCCCGCGAAGCGGGGCCGAGAACACCGCCATGGTAGCACCCGGGGAGGGAGGTTCCGTTTCCGGCTTGAGTCGATTTCCAGGAATTCGACACATCCAAGGTCGATTTCCAGGATTTCGACCGATGGGCTAAACCCGGCCCGCGAAGCGGGCCCCAAGCGCACCGAGGCCCCGCGAAGCGGGGCCGAGAACACCGCCATGGTAGCACCCGGGGAGGGAGGTTCCGTTTCCGGCTTGAGTCGATTTCCAGGAATTCGACACATCCAAGGTCGATTTCCAGGATTTCGACCGATGGGCTAAACCCGGCCCGCGAAGCGGGCCCCAAGCGCACCGAGGCCCCGCGAAGCGGGGCCGAGAACACCGCCATGGTACCACCCGGGGAGGGAGGTTCCGTTCCCGGCTTGAGTCGATTTCCAGGAATTCGACATCATCCAAGGTCGATTTCCAGGATTTCGACCGATGGGCTAAACCTGGCCCGCGAAGCGGGCCCCAAGCGCACCGAGGCCCCGCGGAGCGGGGCCGAGAACACCGCCATGGTACCACCCGGGGAGGGAGGTTCGGTTCCCGGCTTGAGTCGATTTCCAGGAATTCGACATCATCCAACGTCCATTTCCAGGATTTCGACCGATGGGCTAAACCTGGCCCGCGCAGCGGGCCCCAAGCGCACCGAGGCCCCGCGAAGCGGGGCCGAGAACACCGCCATGGTAGCACCCGGGGAGGGAGGTTCGGTTCCCGGCTTGAGTCGATTTCCAGGAATTCGACCCCATCCAAGGTCGATTTCCAGGATTTCGACCGATGGGCTAAACCTGGCCCGCGAAGCGGGCCCCAAGCGCACCGAGGCCCCGCGAAGCGGGGCCGAGAACACCGCCATGGTAGCACCCGGGGAGGGAGGTTCCGTTTCCGGCTTGAGTCGATTTCCAGGAATTCGACACATCCAAGGTCGATTTCCAGGATTTCGACCGATGGGCTAAACCCGGCCCGCGAAGCGGGCCCCAAGCGCACCGAGGCCCCGCGAAGCGGGGCCGAGAACACCGCCATGGTACCACCCGGGGAGGGAGGTTCCGTTCCCGGCTTGAGTCGATTTCCAGGAATTCGACATCATCCAAGGTCGATTTCCAGGATTTCGACCGATGGGCTAAACCTGGCCCGCGAAGCGGGCCCCAAGCGCACCGAGGCCCCGCGGAGCGGGGCCGAGAACACCGCCATGGTACCACCCGGGGAGGGAGGTTCGGTTCCCGGCTTGAGTCGATTTCCAGGAATTCGACATCATCCAACGTCCATTTCCAGGATTTCGACCGATGGGCTAAACCTGGCCCGCGCAGCGGGCCCCAAGCGCACCGAGGCCCCGCGAAGCGGGGCCGAGAACACCGCCATGGTAGCACCCGGGGAGGGAGGTTCGGTTCCCGGCTTGAGTCGATTTCCAGGAATTCGACCCCATCCAAGGTCGATTTCCAGGATTTCGACCGATGGGCTAAACCTGGCCCGCACAGCGGGCCCCAAGCGCACCGAGGCCCCGCGGAGCGGGGCCGAGAACACCGCCATGGTACCACCCGGGGAGGGAGGTTCGGTTCCCGGCTTGAGTCGATTTCCAGGAATTCGACCCCATCCAAGGTCGATTTCCAGGATTTCGACCGATGGGCTAAACCTGGCCCGCGAAGCGGGCCCCAAGCACACCGAGGCCCCGCGAAGCGGGGCCGAGAACACCGCCATGGTACCACCCGGGGAGGGAGGTTCGGTTCCCGGCTTGAGTCGATTTCCAGGAATTCGACCCCATCCAAGGTCGATTTCCAGGATTTCGACCGATGGGCTAAACCTGGCCCGCGCAGCGGGCCCCAAGCGCACCGAGGCCCCGCGAAGCGGGGCCGAGTACCGCCATGGTAGCACCCGGGGAGGGAGGTTCGGTTCCCGGCTTGAGTCGATTTCCAGGAATTCGACCCCATCCAAGGTCGATTTCCAGGATTTCGACGGATGGGCTAAACCTGGCCCGCGCAGCGGGCCCCAAGCGCACCGAGGCCCCGCGAAGCGGGGCCGAGTACCGCCATGGTAGCACCCGGGGAGGGAGGTTCGGTTCCCGGCTTGAGTCGATTTCCAGGAATTCGACCCCATCCAAGGTCCATTTCCAGGATTTCGACCGATGGGCTAAACCTGGCCCGCGCAGCGGGCCCCAAGCGCACCGAGGCCCCGCGAAGCGGGGCCGAGTACCGCCATGGTAGCACCCGGGGAGGGAGGTTCGGTTCCCGGCTTGAGTCGATTTCCAGGAATTCGACCCCATCCAAGGTCCATTTCCAGGATTTCGACCGATGGGCTAAACCTGGCCCGCGCAGCGGGCCCCAAGCGCACCGAGGCCCCGCGAAGCGGGGCCGAGAACACCGCCATGGTACCACCCGGGGAGGGAGGTTCCGTTCCCGGCTTGAGTCGATTTCCAGGAATTCGACATCATCCAAGGTCGATTTCCAGGATTTCGACCGATGGGCTAAACCTGGCCCGCGAAGCGGGCCCCAAGCGCACCGAGGCCCCGCGGAGCGGGGCCGAGAACACCGCCATGGTACCACCCGGGGAGGGAGGTTCGGTTCCCGGCTTGAGTCGATTTCCAGGAATTCGACATCATCCAACGTCCATTTCCAGGATTTCGACCGATGGGCTAAACCTGGCCCGCGCAGCGGGCCCCAAGCGCACCGAGGCCCCGCGAAGCGGGGCCGAGAACACCGCCATGGTAGCACCCGGGGAGGGAGGTTCGGTTCCCGGCTTGAGTCGATTTCCAGGAATTCGACCCCATCCAAGGTCGATTTCCAGGATTTCGACCGATGGGCTAAACCTGGCCCGCGAAGCGGGCCCCAAGCGCACCGAGGCCCCGCGAAGCGGGGCCGAGAACACCGCCATGGTAGCACCCGGGGAGGGAGGTTCCGTTTCCGGCTTGAGTCGATTTCCAGGAATTCGACACATCCAAGGTCGATTTCCAGGATTTCGACCGATGGGCTAAACCCGGCCCGCGAAGCGGGCCCCAAGCGCACCGAGGCCCCGCGAAGCGGGGCCGAGAACACCGCCATGGTACCACCCGGGGAGGGAGGTTCCGTTCCCGGCTTGAGTCGATTTCCAGGAATTCGACATCATCCAAGGTCGATTTCCAGGATTTCGACCGATGGGCTAAACCTGGCCCGCGAAGCGGGCCCCAAGCGCACCGAGGCCCCGCGGAGCGGGGCCGAGAACACCGCCATGGTACCACCCGGGGAGGGAGGTTCGGTTCCCGGCTTGAGTCGATTTCCAGGAATTCGACATCATCCAACGTCCATTTCCAGGATTTCGACCGATGGGCTAAACCTGGCCCGCGCAGCGGGCCCCAAGCGCACCGAGGCCCCGCGAAGCGGGGCCGAGAACACCGCCATGGTAGCACCCGGGGAGGGAGGTTCGGTTCCCGGCTTGAGTCGATTTCCAGGAATTCGACCCCATCCAAGGTCGATTTCCAGGATTTCGACCGATGGGCTAAACCTGGCCCGCACAGCGGGCCCCAAGCGCACCGAGGCCCCGCGGAGCGGGGCCGAGAACACCGCCATGGTACCACCCGGGGAGGGAGGTTCGGTTCCCGGCTTGAGTCGATTTCCAGGAATTCGACCCCATCCAAGGTCGATTTCCAGGATTTCGACCGATGGGCTAAACCTGGCCCGCGAAGCGGGCCCCAAGCACACCGAGGCCCCGCGAAGCGGGGCCGAGAACACCGCCATGGTACCACCCGGGGAGGGAGGTTCGGTTCCCGGCTTGAGTCGATTTCCAGGAATTCGACCCCATCCAAGGTCGATTTCCAGGATTTCGACCGATGGGCTAAACCTGGCCCGCGCAGCGGGCCCCAAGCGCACCGAGGCCCCGCGAAGCGGGGCCGAGTACCGCCATGGTAGCACCCGGGGAGGGAGGTTCGGTTCCCGGCTTGAGTCGATTTCCAGGAATTCGACCCCATCCAAGGTCGATTTCCAGGATTTCGACGGATGGGCTAAACCTGGCCCGCGCAGCGGGCCCCAAGCGCACCGAGGCCCCGCGAAGCGGGGCCGAGTACCGCCATGGTAGCACCCGGGGAGGGAGGTTCGGTTCCCGGCTTGAGTCGATTTCCAGGAATTCGACCCCATCCAAGGTCCATTTCCAGGATTTCGACCGATGGGCTAAACCTGGCCCGCGCAGCGGGCCCCAAGCGCACCGAGGCCCCGCGAAGCGGGGCCGAGTACCGCCATGGTAGCACCCGGGGAGGGAGGTTCGGTTCCCGGCTTGAGTCGATTTCCAGGAATTCGACCCCATCCAAGGTCCATTTCCAGGATTTCGACCGATGGGCTAAACCTGGCCCGCGCAGCGGGCCCCAAGCGCACCGAGGCCCCGCGAAGCGGGGCCGAGTACCGCCATGGTAGCACCCGGGGAGGGAGGTTCGGTTCCCGGCTTGAGTCGATTTCCAGGAATTCGACCCCATCCAAGGTCCATTTCCAGGATTTCGACCGATGGGCTAAACCTGGCCCGCGAAGCGGGCCCCAAGCACACCGAGGCCCCGCGAAGCGGGGCCGAGAACACCGCCATGGTACCACCCGGGGAGGGAGGTTCGGTTCCCGGCTTGAGTCGATTTCCAGGAATTCGACCCCATCCAAGGTCCATTTCCAGGATTTCGACCGATGGGCTAAACCTGGCCCGCGCAGCGGGCCCCAAGCGCACCGAGGCCCCGCGAAGCGGGGCCGAGTACCGCCATGGTAGCACCCGGGGAGGGAGGTTCGGTTCCCGGCTTGAGTCGATTTTCAGGAATTCGACCCCATCCAAGGTCGATTTCCAGGATTTCGACCGATGGGCTAAACCTGGCCCGCGCAGCGGGCCCCAAGCGCACCGAGGCCCCGCGAAGCGGGGCCGAGTACCGCCATGGTAGCACCCGGGGAGGGAGGTTCCGTTCCCGGCCTGAGTCGATTTCCAGGAATTCGACCCCATCCAAGGTCCATTTCCAGGATTTCGACCGATGGGCTAAACCTGGCCCGCGCAGCGGGCCCCAAGCGCACCGAGGCCCCGCGAAGCGGGGCCGAGAACACCGCCATGGTACCACCCGGGGAGGGAGGTTCGGTTACCGGCTTGAGTCGATTTTCAGGAATTCGACCCCATCCAAGGTCGATTTCCAGGATTTCGACCGATGGGCTAAACCCGGCCCGCGAAGCGGGCCCCAAGCACACCGAGGCCCCGCGGAGCGGGGCCGAGAACACCGGCATGGTTGGTCCCGGGTTTGGTGGGTCCAGCTCCCCTTCGGTCGAATTCCAGGAATTCAACCTGGAGCGAGGTCAACTTCCAGGAATGCTACCGATGGGCTCGACCTGGCCCGCGCAGCGGGCCCCAAGCGCACCGAGGCCCCGCGGAGCGGGGCCGAGAACACCGGCATGGTTGGTCCCGGGTTTGGTGGGTCCAGCTCCCCTTCGGTCGAATTCCAGGAATTCAACCTGGAGCGAGGTCAACTTCCAGGAATGCTACCGATGGGCTCGACCTGGCCCGCGCAGCGGGCCCCAAGCGCACCGAGGCCCCGCGGAGCGGGGCCGAGAACACCGGCATGGTTGGTCCCGGGTTTGGTGGGTCCAGCTCCCCTTCGGTCGAATTCCAGGAATTCAACCTGGAGCGAGGTCAACTTCCAGGAATGCTACCGATGGGCTCGACCTGGCCCGCGCAGCGGGCCCCAAGCGCACCGAGGCCCCGCGGAGCGGGGCCGAGAACACCGGCATGGTTGGTCCCGGGTTTGGTGGGTCCAGCTCCCCTTCGGTCGAATTCCAGGAATTCAACCTGGAGCGAGGTCAACTTCCAGGAATGCTACCGATGGGCTCGACCTGGCCCGCGCAGCGGGCCCCAAGCGCACCGAGGCCCCGCGGAGCGGGGCCGAGAACACCGGCATGGTTGGTCCCGGGTTTGGTGGGTCCAGCTCCCCTTCGGTCGAATTCCAGGAATTCAACCTGGAGCGAGGTCAACTTCCAGGAATGCTACCGATGGGCTCGACCTGGCCCGCGCAGCGGGCCCCAAGCGCACCGAGGCCCCGCGGAGCGGGGCCGAGAACACCGGCATGGTTGGTCCCGGGTTTGGTGGGTCCAGCTCCCCTTCGGTCGAATTCCAGGAATTCAACCTGGAGCGAGGTCAACTTCCAGGAATGCTACCGATGGGCTCGACCTGGCCCGCGCAGCGGGCCCCAAGCGCACCGAGGCCCCGCGGAGCGGGGCCGAGAACACCGGCATGGTTGGTCCCGGGTTTGGTGGGTCCAGCTCCCCTTCGGTCGAATTCCAGGAATTCAACCTGGAGCGAGGTCAACTTCCAGGAATGCTACCGATGGGCTCGACCTGGCCCGCGCAGCGGGCCCCAAGCGCACCGAGGCCCCGCGGAGCGGGGCCGAGAACACCGGCATGGTTGGTCCCGGGTTTCGTGGGTCAAGCTCCCCTTCGGTCGAATTCCAGGAATTCAACCTGGAGCGAGGTCAACTTCCAGGAATGCTACCGATGGGCTCAACCTGGCCCGCGAAGCGGGCCCCAAGCGCACCAAGGCCCCGCGAAGCTAACCCTAACCCTAGTTCCAATTCCAGGAATTCAACCTGTACCGAGGTCAACTTCCAGGAATCCGGGAGCATCGCTGGGTCATTCACCCGTCTACGCCCAGTTCCTGGAACTGGACCCCCAACCAAGGTCCAGTTCCTGGAATTGGGCGGAGCGGGTCCCAAGCGGAGCTAGCCCCCGCGAGGCTCCGCGAAGCGGGGCCGAGAACACCGGGATTGAGGCTCGCCGGTCCGCTGGGTCATTCACCCGTCTACGCCCAATTCCTGGAACTGGACCCCCAACCAAGGTCCAGTTCCTGGAATTGGGCGGAGCGGGTCCCAAGCGGAGCTAGCCCCCGCGAGGCTCCGCGAAGCGGGGCCGAGAACACCGGGATTGAGGCTCGCCGGTCCGCTGGGTCATTCACCCGTCTACGCCCAATTCCTGGAATCTGACCCTGAACCAAGGGTCAGTTCCAGGAATTGGGCGGAGCGGGTCCCAAGCGGAGCTAGCCCCCCCGGGGCCCCGCGAAGCGGGGCCGAGAACACCGGCCTGGAGGCTCGCGGGGTCGCTGGTTCCGTGGCCGGCCTCCGCCCAGTTCCTGGAATTGGACCCCAAACCAAGGTCCAGTTCCAGCAGAATTTTTAAAGACATAAACTGCCAATTGTCAAACTTTACTTTCAAGACAATGAACTACAACTTTTTGCTGAACTTTATTTTAAACATTTAACATGTCGGCTGTCCCCTTATGGACGTCGTCTTCGTCTCCGTCCTTTTCCTCATCCTGTCCCCTTATGGACGTCGTCTTCGTCTCCGTCCTTTTCCTCATCCTGTCCCGCGTCCTCCTGGCCTTCTGCTGCTCATGATTTTGAAACAAAAGAGTCATGTTTACGTTTTGGTTAGCTACTAATAACATGCAATGGATAAAGTGTCATTGTGAAAGACTTACCTTTTCCTCTCTCTGGATGGCTTCACCCATGAGTGTATTATGCCAATTGGAATTTTGTGCCTGTGCTGGCCCGAGTTCAGCACATATGCTTTTTTAACCAGTTGCGTTTCAGCTTCCGCGAGTGTGCGATTAGCCTGTAGGAGAGTAGGTGAAAATATTCCAGAATGCCAAAATCCTGTCCTTAGTATGGAAGTAGCAAGATCAATCAAAGTAACACACCCATGTCGCAATTGCCCATCTTCTCCCACTTTTGCCGAAGTGCTCTTCCTTTGTTTCCCAAATGGTCATGAGCAAAGTGCATGAGTACAACTTGAGGGAATTGGATCTCTCTGTGGAAAGTGTCACAGGCCCATGCCTGGGACGGTAGCTGGACTGAAGGGGGTAATGGTATGGGTGAATGGTGGGTAAGGTCACTTTCCAGGAATTGGACCTCCATGCATCAATTATCACAGGCAAAGACAGAGTGCAATGGTTGATAATGTGTATTTTGTGGAAGAGTAAATGTCATTCCATGTCTCTTTCCTGGAAGACTAACGTGTACTAACGTCACCTTCCTGGAAGAGTGCATCGGCTTCCAGGATAGTGACATGAAGAAGACAGGTTTTTTTTTTTTACCTTCAAAATGCCCAAGTCATTAATTAATAAAGCAGGTGAAAATGAGCACAAATGTGTCTGTATGAATCATTTTCAGAAAAAGAATGTGAGCAACAAGGAGAGTGACACAGGGTGTGTCTTACCTTCACGGTGGCATAGTTGCAAATGAGGACGCAAGTAGTACGCGACCCTCCATTTATCGGGAGGCCCCAGTTCGAAGACACACGTCTTTTGGTTAATTTTAGAGTTGAGTCTATTTCCTGGAAGAGTACATGTCAGTTTCTTGGAAGAGTACGTCACTTTCCTGGAAAAGTACATCGGCTTCCAGGATAGTGACATGAAGAAGATAGATAGACCTCATGCACTAACATGTCTATTTCCTGGAAAACTACATGTAAAAATGTCTTTTTCCTGGTAGACTACCTGTACTAAATTGCCTCTTTCCTGGAATACTACATGTAATAACATGTATATTTCCTGGAAGATTACATCGGCTTCCAGGATAGCGACATAAAAAAAGATAGGCTTTTAGCAAAAAGTGCCCAAGTCATTAATTGATGAAGCAGGTGAAAATGAGCACTAATTTGTCAATAATAATCATTTTAAAAAAAATACAATGCACGGAACCAGGAGAGCGACACAGGTTGAGTCTTACCTTCATGGTGGCACAGTTGGAAATGAGAAAAAACGGTCGAGGGGCCCCCGCCTCTTCTTATAGGATGGTTCAAAAATGAAGACACACCCCTTTTGGGGAGTGCCAAATTGAGTCTGTATCCTGGAAGAGGACATGTCTCTATCCTGAAATATTACATGTATATATCCTGGAAGAGTACATGTCTCTATCCTGAAATATTACATGTATATATCCTGGAAGAGTACATTGGCTTCCAGAATCGTTACATACAGAATTAGGGTTTTAGTTAGAAAATGCCTGAGTCATTCATTAATAAAGCAGGTGGAAATGAGCAGTAATTTGTCAATATTAATCATTAAAAAAAAAAAAAAAACTAGAATTTGTGGAACCAGGAGAGTGAAACAGGATTAGTCTTACCTTCATAGTGGCAAAGTTTGAAACGAAAATGCATGTAGGGCTTTTTATAGAGTTAGGGTTTTGAGCTTGAAAATGCCCAAGTCATGAGTTGATGAAGCGGGTGAAAATGAGCAGTAATTTGTCAATATTAATCATTAAAAAATTAAAAAATATATATATATAATGTGTGGAACCAAGAGAATGAAACAGGATGATGAGTCTTACCTTCATAGTGGCAAAGCTTGAAACGAAAAAGCAGGTAGGGCTTTTATAGAGTTAGGGTTTTGAACTTGAAAATGCCCAAGTCATGAATTGATAAAGCGGGTGAAAATGATCAGTAATTTGTCAATATGAATGATTTTTAGAAATAGAATGTGTGGAACCAGGAGCGTGACACATGGTGAGTCTTACCTTCATGGTGGCAATGAGTGAATGGTGGATAAGGTAATTTTCCAGGAATTGGGCTGACCTTCCAAGATATAGACCAAGTTGTATTTTCCAGGAATTGGGCTGACCTTCCAAGTTCTAGACCAACTTGGAACGAATTTTTGAGCCGGCAGCATCTTGTGTCAATATGTAGGACTTTTGGTCAAGTTCCAGGAAGCGGACCCCAATTCCAACTTTTGTGCCCTCAGTTAGAAAAGTCAAATTTTGTGTGCTAAAATTATTATACGGTCTCTTGGCGCCATCATGTGGCCAAGTAGGCCAACTGCAGTTTTTTGAATTTTTAAATTGCATTTTTTTGCTCCAAAAAAGCATTTTTATGACACGAAAATTAGCCTTAGATACATTTCAGAAGAGAGCGATGCATTTTTGCCGTTTTTAGGAGTTTTAAACGTTTAGTTCCAAATTTGTCAAATTCCAGGAAATGCGCCGCCGATAATGTGGATTCCAAATCGCGGGGTTCTAACGGGATGCTATCGGGGCATAATTAGGGTTAGCCCCTGACAAGGCGGGGTCAGGTAGGACTCAGACGCAGGCGTAAGGTAGGCCACCAAGGCAGCAGGTTTATTTCCGGCCAACTGTGGTCTCCTCTCAAACTGAGAGGAGAACAGGGAGGGGAAAAAATGGAGAACAAAAAGCGCTCCACTAGGGAGGAAAAAACAGGCAAAGGGTACTGGGGACAACAGAAAGCGCTCCGCTAGGGAGGAAAAAGGGCACAAGGCAAAAGGGGTAACTAAAGGCGCTCCAAAAGGGAGGAAAAGGCACAAAAACAAAGCAACAACGCTAGGCAACAGGAACAAGGACATGAGGACTGTGGACGCTTCCATGCACTGACGGTGACACTTCGGCAACGGAGGGGAGAATGCAGGTGGCTTTTATTGTGTGGGTTGATTGGTGGCAGGTGGTGATAATCATGGGCGGGGACCGGTAATGAGTGAGCGGCAGGAAGGGCAAGTGACCTGGGGTGAGAGGAGAGTTAGATTTTCAGGATAAGACAGGAAACATGGATACCAAAATAAAAGCATGGCCGTCACACCGGTGGCGGCGTGACAGTACCCCCCCCTCAACGGCCGGCTCTTGACGGCCCAGGAATGTCAGGGTGCTCAGCGTAAAAGTCGTCAATGAGGGAGGGATCAACGATGAACCGGGAGGGGACCCATTGTCTTTCCTCCGGGCCGTACCCCTCCCAGTCGACAAGGTATTGCCTCCCGCGGCCCCGATTACGAACATCTAAAAGTTTTCTGACCTTGTAAACGGGGCCGCCTTCAATCATCTCTGGGGGGGGCGGGTTGGGTTCGGAGGGCACCAGTGGGCTTTCGTGGACAGGCTTGACTTGGCTGACGTGGAATGTAGGATGGACTCTGAGGGATCGTGGCAGACGGAGTCGAACGGCGGCAGGCCCTATGGACTTGGTTACTGGGAAAGGCCCCACAAATCGCGGGGCCAGCTTCGGACATGGTACCTTGAGTCTGAGGTGTTTTGCTGATAGCCAAACTCGCTGGCCTGGGCGGTATTCAGGTGCCGGTCTCCTTTTCCGGTCGGCGGCCCTCTTCACCCGGTCTCCCTGGCGTTGAAGCGCCGTCCGGGCCGCCGACCAGACCTTGTGGCACCGACGGATCATGGCTTTGACCGAGGGGGCCGTTACCTCCTCTTCCAGTTCGGCGAAGAATGGGGGATCGTAGCCATGGACACACTTGAACGGGGTGAGACCTGTGGCAGAAGTGGGTAAAGAGTTATGTGCGAGCTCAACCCAAACCAGGTAAGTGCTCCAGGTAGTCGGGTTCTGGGAGACGAGGCATCGGAGGCCCGTTTCGAGTTGCTGGTTTAATCTTTCCGCCTGTCCATTGGCCTCCGGGTGGTAACCTGACGTCAGGTTGGCCTTGGCTCCTAGGGCTTTGCAGAATTGCGTCCAGAAACGGGAGATGAACTGTGGTCCACGGTCGGAGACGATGTGTAGCGGGAATCCATAAAACCGGAATATGTGGTGGATCATGATGTCTGCGGTAGTTTTGGCGGATGGGAGCTTGGATAGTGGAATGAAGCGAACCATCTTGGAGAATCTGTCAACAACTGTGAGGATTGTGGTTTTACCATGGGATGGGGGCAGTCCAGTCACAAAGTCCAATGATATTTCTGCCCATGGTCTGGATGGGATCGGTAACGGTTGGAGAAGGCCCATCCGAGACTGATTTGAAGTTTTATTGCGGGCACAAGTCGGACAGGCAGTGACGTATTCCTTTATCGTGGTCTCCATTGCCGGCCACCAGAATCTCCGGGCAACAGCATACATGGTCCTGCGGACACCAGGATGACAAAATAGCCGTGATGTGTGAGCCCAGTGTATTACCTGGGACCTTAGCTCTTCCGGCACGAAGAGTCGACGTGGTGGACATGACGTGGGGGGAGTGATGTTACGCAGCGCCTCTTTGACATCGTCCTCGATTTGCCATCTCATGGCCCCGACTATGCAGTCCCGGGGCAGAATGGTCTCAGGCTCGGCTTCCAATGGCTCGGACTCGTGAACTCTTGACAAGGCGTCAGCCTTAACGTTTTTGCTGCCTGGTCTGTACGTAAGAGAGAATACGAAGCGGTTAAAAAACAGAGACCATCTGGCCTGTCGAGGGTTGAGTCTTTTAGCTTGACGTAAGTATTCTAGGTTTCGGTGGTCGGTCCAGATCACGAAAGGAAGTTCGGCGCCCTCCAACCAGTGTCTCCACTCTTCAAGAGCTACTTTTACCGCGAGAAGCTCCCGATCTCCTACCGAGTAATTGCGTTCTGCCTTGGATAGTTTCCGTGAGAGGAATGCGCAGGGATGTGTTTTTCCGTCCTCCTGGCAGCGCTGGGACAATACTGCCCCAATCCCTATGCTCGAGGCGTCCACCTCGACCACGAACTGGCGTTTGGGGTCAGGAACTTTGAGGATTGGGGCGTTGGTGAAGCGAAGTTTCAAGTCTTTGAATGCCTTTTCGGCTTCCGGGGTCCAAAAGAAACGAACTTGTGGGGAGGTCAAGGCGTGTAGGGGAGCGGCAATGGTGCTGAAGTTTCTAATGAATCGACGGTAAAAATTGGCGAATCCGAGGAATTGCTGGACTTTTTTCCGTGAATCCGGCGTGGGCCAATCTCGCACGGCGCTGACCTTGTCTGCCTCCATCTCTACTTTTCCCGGTGACACGACGAATCCCAGGAAGGAGATAGTGTTGACGTGAAACAGGCTTTTTTCCGCTTTCACGTACAATTGATGATCCAGGAGGCGCTGCAGAACTCGGCTTACATGGTCTCGATGGCTCGTTAGGTCAGGAGAGTATATTAGTATGTCGTCCAAGTAAACGTATACGAAGTGATCAATAAAGTCCTTTAGTACCTCATTAATCATGGCCTGAAAAACTGCTGGGGCATTGGTGAGTCCGAAAGGCATGACGAGGTACTCGTAATGTCCCCGGGGCGTGTTAAAACCAGTCTTCCATTCATCTCCCTCGCGGATCCGGATGAGGTGATAGGCGTTGCGGAGATCGAGCTTTGTGAAGATTCTAGCTTGTTGCAACTGGTCAAACACAGAGGACATCAATGGCAATGGGTACCGGTTCTTGACCGTGATGTCATTCAAGGGGCTGTAGTCAATGCATGGGCGTAGGGATCCATCCTTCTTGCTCACAAAGAAGAAGCCTGCTCCTGCAGGCGAGGAAGACGGTCGGATGAGGCCGGCTTTCAAGGATTCGTCAATGTAACTGTTCATGGCTTGGCGTTCGGGTCCAGAGACCGAGTACAGTCTCCCCTTGGGAATGGTTGAGCCGGGAATCAGATCGATCGGGCAATCATATGGGCGGTGTGGAGGGAGAGTCATGGCTTTGGTCTTGCTGAAGACCTCCCGCAGAGGGTGGTAGCAGGAGGGAACAGTGTGCAAGTTCGGGTACTCTTCTTGAGCCGGTGGGACGAGAGTCACCTGGTGAACCTGGGCTGTGGAGTTTCGGGGTGCGGGTTGTTCCAACCTGTGAGAGCTGCAGTCTTTTCCCCACTCCAGCACAACTCCAGTGTTCCAGTCGATTCTGGGACCATGTAGACACAGCCAAGGGTGTCCCAGAACCAAAGTGGGGGAAGCGGCGTGGAAAACATGGAAACGGAGAGTCTCGAAGTGAGGTCCGATTCGGACTTCCAGAGGTTCAGTGATGTGGGTGATTTGGAAGAGCTCCTTGCCATTCAGCGCTCGAGCCTGGATGGTCAAAGAAAGGGGTTCGGTGGCGGCCCGTATATGCTTTACGAGCTCCCAGTCCATGAGACTTTCGTCTGATCCGGAGTCGATGAGGGCTGGCAGATCTAGGGAGACATTGTGGTGGGTTATCTGGATTTGCGTAAATCTGTGACTCTTGGCGGGTCGGGGTGCCGGAGGACTCACCGGGGAGTGGCCCTTTGTGGAGCAGGATTCCACCAAGTGTCCAAGACCTCCACAATAGTAGCAGCGGCCCTCTCGGCGTCGGCGCTGCCTCTCCTCCGGCGAAAGCCGAGCCCTTCCCAGTTGCATGGGTTCGTCGCTAGCGAGGTCCACCTCTCCCGGTTCCGGTCGGGAAGGAGCGATGAATCGCGGCCTTCCGGCCTCCGGTGTCCGCGTCCAGGGGGTGGGTTCCTCCCTCCTTCGCGGTCCGCCGATCTTGGCCAGCTCCTGGCGACGATGATCGGTCCGGATAGCGAGGGAAATCAAGGCGTCCAAGTCCGCGGGGAGATCGACGGGAACCAGAAGCTCTTGAATAGCTGGTGAGAGTCCTTTCAAAAAATGGTCGTGGAGTGCGATGGCATTCCAGCCACTGTCCGTTGCCAACGTTCGAAAACGAATTGCATAGTCGCTGACAGATTCCTTGCCTTGCTGCAGTCGACTCAGTGCTCGTGCCTTCTCTCGGTCATGGTTTTCTGGATCAAAAACTCGGCGCAAAGCGATTTGAAAGTCCTGTACGCTTTGGCAGACCGAGGAACCCCTGGCCCATTCCGCGGTCGCCCAGGTTTTGGCCCGACCCGTCAGGTGAGATACCATGAAGGCCACTCGGGATCGGGCTGTGGGAAATGCCTGTGGTAAGTGTTCAAAATGTATGTCGCATTCTGTGAGAAAAGTCTGACAACGTCCGGGTTCACCGGAGTATCGTTCCGGGGAGGCCAGTCTCAATCCTACCCCGGTGAAAGGCGTGGTCGGTACAGAGAACTCAGGGGGAGGAATTTGTCCGGTGGAAGCTGGCGCTCGACGCCGTGAAAGGCTTACCAGCTCGTGGACCTGGCTGGTCAATTCCTCCATCCGGGACAGCATGGTCTGTTGGATCTGGCCCTGGGTGTTGAGCCGGGCCTCCTGGCTCTGCAGTGCGGCCTCGATCCTGCCTGCTGGGTCCATGCTGGCCGAAGTGTACTGACAAGGCGGGGTCAGGTAGGACTCAGACGCAGGCGTAAGGTAGGCCACCAAGGCAGCAGGTTTATTTCCGGCCAACTGTGGTCTCCTCTCAAACTGAGAGGAGAACAGGGAGGGGAAAAAATGGAGAACAAAAAGCGCTCCACTAGGGAGGAAAAAACAGGCAAAGGGTACTGGGGACAACAGAAAGCGCTCCGCTAGGGAGGAAAAAGGGCACAAGGCAAAAGGGGTAACTAAAGGCGCTCCAAAAGGGAGGAAAAGGCACAAAAACAAAGCAACAACGCTAGGCAACAGGAACAAGGACATGAGGACTGTGGACGCTTCCATGCACTGACGGTGACACTTCGGCAACGGAGGGGAGAATGCAGGTGGCTTTTATTGTGTGGGTTGATTGGTGGCAGGTGGTGATAATCATGGGCGGGGACCGGTAATGAGTGAGCGGCAGGAAGGGCAAGTGACCTGGGGTGAGAGGAGAGTTAGATTTTCAGGATAAGACAGGAAACATGGATACCAAAATAAAAGCATGGCCGTCACACCGGTGGCGGCGTGACAGCCCCCGGGCGCTCCGAGCCTGGAAGCGCGTCGCTTTTGCGGAAGCCTAATGCATGGCGGTCTATGGGAAGCTGGAATGCGATTTGGAAGTTAGCCAGTGTGCTAGCTCGCACTCCATTGACTTTGAATGGCGGGGGGATAACTCCCGCGCGGCAGTTGGAACGGCGGCGGCGGTGCGTCGCGATTCCGGAATTCGGTCAAAACGGCGGCCGATCGGAACGGGGAAAAATCCGGCGGATGCTCCTAAATTCGCAGGTGTCGGAAGCGCCTTTAGTTTAATTTTTTTCTACCTCTGAGCATTTTTTAAAGCCGTTTGAAAAAACTCGGGTGCGGTTCCGCTAAACGGACACCAGGTGTCGCGTGTGAGCCGGTCGGATTCCGGGAATTGTACGGGTCGGATTCCGGGAATGGTACGGGTCGGATTCCGGGAATGGTACGGTTCGGATTCCGGGAATGGTACTGGTCGGATTCCGGGAATGGTACCGGTCGGATTCCGGGAATTGTACGGTCGGATTCCGGGAATGGTACCGGTCGGATTCCGGGAATGGTACCGGTCTGATTCCGGGAATGGTACCGGTCTGATTCCGGGAATTGTACAGTCGGATTCCGGGAATGGTACCGGTCTGATTCCGGGAATTGTACGGTCGGATTCCGGGAATGGTACCGGTCTGATTCCGGGAATTGTACAGTCGGATTTCGGGAATGGTACCGGTCTGATTCCTGGAATTGTACGGTCGGATTCCGGGATTGGTACCGGTCGGATTCCTGGAATTGTACAGTCGGATTCCTGGAATGGTACCGGTCTGATTCCGGGAATTGTACAGTCGGATTCCGGGAATGGTACCCGTCTGATTCCGGGAATTGTACAGTCGGATTCCGGGAATGGTACCGGTCGGATTCCTGGAATTGTACAGTCGGATTCCGGGAATGGTACCGGTCTGATTCCGGGAATTGTACAGTCGGATTCCGGGAATGGTACCGGTCAGATTCCTGGAATTGTACAGTCGGATTCCGGGAATGGTACCGGTCGGATTCCGGGAATTGTACGGGTCGCGGTCCGGGAATGGTACCGGTCGGATTCCGGGAATTGTACGGGTCGCGGTCCGGGAATGGTACCGGTCGGATTCCGGGAATTGTACGGGTCGCGGTCCAGGAATTGTACAAGTCGGGTTCCGGGAATTGTACAGGTCGGGGTCCAGGAATTGTACAGGTCGGGGTCCAGGAATCGTACGGGTCGCGGTCCAGGAATCGTACGAGTCGGGGTCCTGGAATTGTACAAGTCGGGTTCCGGGAATTGTACAGGTCGGGGTCCGGGAAGTGTACGCGTCGGATTCCAGGAATATAACCCGTAGGCTAAAAGTCCCCCTGGTAGCCCGCGGGATTAAGTCGCCTATCGGGAATTAACCCATACCCAGGTCCAGTTTCAATGAACACCGGCATGGTTCTTCCCGGGTTTGGTGGGTCAAGCTCCCCTTCGGTCGAATTCCAGGAATTCAACCTGGAGCGAGGTCAACTTCCAGGAATGCTACCGATGGGCTAAACCTGGCCCGCGAAGCGGGCCCCAAGCGCACCGAGGCCCCGCGGAGCGGGGCCGAGAACACCGGCATGTTTCATCCCGGGTTTGGTGGGTCAAGCTCCCCTTCGGTCGAATTCCAGGAATTCAACCTGGACCGAGGTCGAATTCCAGGAATGCTACTGATGGGCTCCACATGGCCCGCGAAGCGGGCCCGAAGCGCACCGAGGCCCCGCGGAGCGGGGCCGAGAACACCGGCATGGTTCTTCCCGGGTTTGGTGGGTCAAGCTCCCCTTCGGTCGAATTCCAGGAATTCAACCTGGACCGAGGTCGAATTCCAGGAATGCTACCGATGGGCTCGACCTGGTCCGCGAAGCGGGCCCCAAGCGCACCGAGGCCCCGCGGAGCGGGGCCGAGAACACCGGCATGGTTCTTCCCGGGTTTGGTGGGTCAAGCTCCCCTTCGGTCGAATTCCAGGAATGCTACCGATGGGCTCCACCTGGCCCGCGAAGCGGGCCCGAAGCGCCTAAATACCCAGGTCCAGTTCCAGGAAGTGGACCTGGGTATGGGTTCAGCCAAGATGTAGTCAGATTTGACCCACACTAGCCATCCTCTACAGTTAACAGATGGTACAGCTTGACTGTGTCGAAATTGTGGAATTATATGTAGGCAACCTGGAAATTGACTTGGATGGGTTAGTTTGGGTTTTTTTTTATGGTGGGCGTTACCGTTACACCCCCTTCGCAGTGATTGGTCAATGGCCAGTTGCAAGGCTGGGCTGAGTCTATAAAAGCAGTCGCTCTCAGTGCCGCCTTCAGAAGTCAAGCGAGCAAGGCGGAAAGCGGAAAAAAGGATGGGTCAATATCTGGGAAGTCCTCCTCCTGATTATGACCAGCAAGGTATGATATTTTCGAATAGCTTTCTTTGCATGTGCACTTGCAAAAAAAAATCATGGGGTCTCTTGACAGATGAGACACCTCCACAATGGATCCCGAGCATTGTGCTCACTGCACTGGAGCCCCAAATGAACATGGCAATGGAAACAAGTCAAGGGTAAGTTGGCAATGTCTACATCCAGCATGGCAACCTAAATTACTTAAAGATGATGTGTAATTCCTTAAAGATGACGTGAAATTCCTTAAAAATGGCGCGCAATTCCTTAAAAATGGCGCGCAATTCCTTAAAGATGACATGTAATTCCTTAAAGATGACATGCAATTCCTTAAAAATGACGCGCAATTCCTTAAAGATGACATGTAATTCCTTAAAGACGACATGTAATTCCTTAAAGACGACATGTAATTCCTTAAAGACGACATGTAATTCCTTAAAGATGACATGCAATTCCTTAAAAATGACGCGCAATTCCTTAAAGATGACATGTAATTCCTTAAAGATGACGTGTAATTCCCGGAAAGATGCGTTCATATTTGTAACTCAATCTGAGGCAAAACACTACTCAGTGAATTGCGTTTAGTTTGTTTAAACAACTTTTTCTATCTAGATTGACTTGGCGATGTTATGAGAGCGGATGGGAGTTTACACAGCACATGTGCCTCATCTACATATCTATTATGTGCCTCTTTGGAATGGTGTACCTCATCGTCATACTCATACTTTCACACTACAAAATCATAAAATAAAAGTCTGTTTGTTCAAGAAAGCTTTTCTGAGTCACGCAGTTCTTGCTTTCACCACAAGATGTCGCTTGACTGGGTAATTGTTAGTGTTTGTGTGTGGGAAGGAGGTGCCTTTGGACAATAGGAAGGTGATTGGCTGCAGTACCGTGACATCACCAACACCAGACTATTTAAGCCTGCGTTTGTCCAACCCCCATTCATTCGCATCGAAGTGTGAGGGCAAGCACAAGAAAGCGCCGCTGCAGGTTCCAAGGATGAGTGAGGTGAGTTCCTGGAAATGTGCGTGGCCTTTGGGGGAAAAGAGTCCGGTTTCAGGAATTCAAATCTCAAGCGAGTTCCCGCTCCAAGAATTCGTCCACAACCAAGGTACAGTTCTAGAAATCTACCGATAGCCGATAGCTTTTCCCTGGCCTCCGAGGCGGGCCCCTTGCGTGTTGAAGCCCCGCGAAGCGTCGCGTGGTCGCTGCTTCGTTCCCCCGTCCGCGCCCGGTTCCTGGAATTGGACCCCCAACCAAAGTCCAGTTCCTGGAATTGGACCCTCAACCAAAGTCCAGTTCCCGGAACTGTGCGGAGCGGGACCCAAGCGTAGCTAGCCCCCGCGAGGCCCCGCGCAGCGGGGCCGAGCACACCGGCCTCGCCTATGCCCGGTTCCTGGAATTGGACCCCCAAACCCAGTCCAGTTCCTGGAATTTGACCCCAAACCAAGGTCCAGTTCCAGGAATTCTACGGAGCACTCACTCCAGCCCCCAGTAAGTTCTGTGTCGCTATTGTGGAAGACATGACCCACACCCATGTATTATACATTGTTTTTTGTTTTTGTATAGGTGGACTTGATTTGCAGCGAGGAGGAGTCCCCGGAAGAACCTTTCGAGCCTTTAACACAGGAGGTCTCAGTGCCATTAACACAGGCCTCCCCGCTGAGAACTATCAAAGACGTGAACAGGTCTGAGCAGAATGTGGGGGCTGGATGGCAACTTTCAAGGGAGCCCGGGGATCTCGTCTCTACTCCACAGTCCGAGGAAAAAAAGGTACACATTGGAGTAATTGAGGTGATATCCAGGAAGTCCCATGTCACTATTGTGGAAGTTCCCCCCATTGCCATGGCTTCCAAATTGTATTTTGTCGTTGTATAGATGTACATGACTGAAGACGAAGATGAGATGGACGTCATGGAACAAATTGTCTTTCCCTTAACACAAGAAGTCTCCCTGCCCTTAACACAGAAGGTCTCCTCCCTGCACCGGGTGAGTAGAATTCCTGGAAGTGGTTCAATCAAATGCAACACTGCTTCATGCCACCAAAATATGACTGTTTCCTTTCTGGTGACAGACAGGCAGGGAAGCTGAGGTGAAATCCAGGAAGTCCCATGTCTCCTGTTGTTAAACTTGTGACCCATAGCTATGTCTTCTATTTTGCTTTTTGTACTATAGTCTGACCTCAGTGACTGGGAAGATGCGGAACAGATATTGGAACGTGCCTTGTTGGTAAAAAAACATGTCCGGCGCTTGAAATTTGTGAGTAGAATTCCTGGAAGTAATTCTGTCATTGTAATACACCGACATGTAATATTTCTTAACCCTAACCCGCAAAATATAACACACTGTGTCCTTAGGATTGTGATCCCACTGACACTCTCAAGTCCCGCAAGAAGAAGAGGATGACGAAGATTAAGTTAAAGAAAAAGGACAAATTCCATCCAAAAAGGGAACGAAACACAGCAAAAGAGATCTCCCAAACCAAATTCAGAGCCAACAACACTTCCAGAAAAAATCAGTCATCATAATTCTGTAAGTAGACTTGGGCTGCGGAGGGGGACTCTAATGTGGAAATCCTAAAATTAAACTTTTGTCGTTTTTATGTCTTTCAGGGTCAACGAAGAATACTCAAACGCACACCACAATTTTATTCCATGGTCAAAACTCTCTTCGAAAGAGAGATCCAGGAAAAGTTGGTCCTGAAAAAAAGAATACGGGAGATTGTGGCTGAACAACCAGCATTTCGACAGCTATGCCGTGAGCTGGAACTATGTGTTGAGAACATTTGAAACCAAGTCCGAATGATGATCAAAAGATGTGGAAATTAAAGTTAATTTGGAATGTTGGAGTTCTGGTGGGTCTTCTTTCAGGTTCTTTACATTGTATGTCATAAGACAATGCTGCATGCCTCTCACAATGTGTCAGGGTCGGTGGTTCCATTTCCCGCTTAAGTCCATTTCCAGGAATCCTACCTATGGGCTAAACCTGCGTCCCGAGGTGGGTGGTTCCGTTCCCAGCCTGAGTGAGTCCATTTTCAGGAATTGAGCCCCAACCAAGGTCCAGTCCCAGGATTCAACTGATCGGCTAACCTGCCTCCGCGAAGTCCAGTTCCAGGAATCCAACCCCCAACCAAGGTCCAGTTCCAGGATTGCTACCGATCGGCTAAACCTGCCCCGCGAAGCGGGGCCGAGAGCACCGGCCTGGTGGGTGGTTCCGATTCCGTCCCCCGCTTAAGTCCATTTCCAGGAATCCAACCCCCATCCAAGGTCCAATTCCAGGATTCCTACCGATCGGCTAACCTGACCCCCAGGTCCATTTCCAGGAATCCAACCCCAACCAACCGAGGTTCATTTCCAGGATTCCTACCGATCGGCTAACCTGCCCCGCTAGGTCGAATTCCAGGAATTCAACCTCAACCGAGGTCAACTTCCAGGAATCCGACCGATGGGCTAAACCTGACCCCCAAGGTCCATTTCCAGGAATGCTACCGATGGGCTAAACCTGCCCCGCGAAGCCGGGCCGAGAGCACCGGCCGGTGGGGGGTGGTTCGAAGTCGATTTCCAGGAATGCTACCGATGGGCTAAACCTGCCCCGCGAATCCGGGCCGAGAGCACCGGCCCGGGGTGGGTGGTTCGAAGTCGATTTCCAGGAATGCTACCGATGGGCTAAACCTGCCCCGCGAAGCCGGGCCGAGAGCACGGGCCCGGGGTGGGTTGTTCCGATTCCGTCCCCCGCTTAAGTCCATTTCCAGGAAACCAACCCCAAACAACCGAGGTTCATTTCCAGGATTCCTACCGATCGGTTAACTTGCCCGCTAGGTCGAATTCCAGGAATTCAACCTGGAGGACCGAGGTCGATTTCCAGGATTTCGACCGATGGGCTAAACCTGGCCCGCGAAGCGGGCCCCAAGCGCACCGAGGCCCCGCGAAGCGGGGCCGAGAACACCGCCATGGTAGCACCCGGGGAGGGAGGCTCCGTTCCCGGCTTGAGTCGATTTCCAGGAATTCGACACATCCAGGGTCGATTTCCAGGATTTCGACCGATGGGCTAAACCTGGCCCGCGAAGCGGGCCCCAAGCGCACCGAGTCCCATGTCTCCTGTTGTTAAACTTGTGACCCATAGCTATGTCTTCTATTTTGCTTTTTGTACTATAGTCTGACCTCAGTGACTGGGAAGATGCGGAACAGATATTGGAACGTGCCTTGTTGGTAAAAAAACATGTCCGGCGCTTGAAATTTGTGAGTAGAATTCCTGGAAGTAATTCTGTCATTGTAATACACCGACATGTAATATTTCTTAACCCTAACCCGCAAAATATAACACACTGTGTCCTTAGGATTGTGATCCCACTGACACTCTCAAGTCCCGCAAGAAGAAGAGGATGACGAAGATTAAGTTAAAGAAAAAGGACAAATTCCATCCAAAAAGGGAACGAAACACAGCAAAAGAGATCTCCCAAACCAAATTCAGAGCCAACAACACTTCCAGAAAAAATCAGTCATCATAATTCTGTAAGTAGACTTGGGCTGCGGAGGGGGACTCTAATGTGGAAATCCTAAAATTAAACTTTTGTCGTTTTTATGTCTTTCAGGGTCAACGAAGAATACTCAAACGCACACCACAATTTTATTCCATGGTCAAAACTCTCTTCGAAAGAGAGATCCAGGAAAAGTTGGTCCTGAAAAAAAGAATACGGGAGATTGTGGCTGAACAACCAGCATTTCGACAGCTATGCCGTGAGCTGGAACTATGTGTTGAGAACATTTGAAACCAAGTCCGAATGATGATCAAAAGATGTGGAAATTAAAGTTAATTTGGAATGTTGGAGTTCTGGTGGGTCTTCTTTCAGGTTCTTTACATTGTATGTCATAAGACAATGCTGCATGCCTCTCACAATGTGTCAGGGTCGGTGGTTCCATTTCCCGCTTAAGTCCATTTCCAGGAATCCTACCTATGGGCTAAACCTGCGTCCCGAGGTGGGTGGTTCCGTTCCCAGCCTGAGTGAGTCCATTTTCAGGAATTGAGCCCCAACCAAGGTCCAGTCCCAGGATTCAACTGATCGGCTAACCTGCCTCCGCGAAGTCCAGTTCCAGGAATCCAACCCCCAACCAAGGTCCAGTTCCAGGATTGCTACCGATCGGCTAAACCTGCCCCGCGAAGCGGGGCCGAGAGCACCGGCCTGGTGGGTGGTTCCGATTCCGTCCCCCGCTTAAGTCCATTTCCAGGAATCCAACCCCCATCCAAGGTCCAATTCCAGGATTCCTACCGATCGGCTAACCTGACCCCCAGGTCCATTTCCAGGAATCCAACCCCAACCAACCGAGGTTCATTTCCAGGATTCCTACCGATCGGCTAACCTGCCCCGCTAGGTCGAATTCCAGGAATTCAACCTCAACCGAGGTCAACTTCCAGGAATCCGACCGATGGGCTAAACCTGACCCCCAAGGTCCATTTCCAGGAATGCTACCGATGGGCTAAACCTGCCCCGCGAAGCCGGGCCGAGAGCACCGGCCGGTGGGGGGTGGTTCGAAGTCGATTTCCAGGAATGCTACCGATGGGCTAAACCTGCCCCGCGAAGCCGGGCCGAGAGCACCGGCCGGTGGGGGGTGGTTCGAAGTCGATTTCCAGGAATGCTACCGATGGGCTAAACCTGCCCCGCGAATCCGGGCCGAGAGCACCGGTCCGGGGTGGGTGGTTCCGATTCTGTCCCCCGGTTAAGTCCATTTCCAGGAAACCAACCCCAAACAACCGAGGTTCATTTCCAGGATTCCTACCGATCGGTTAACCTGCCAGGTAGGTCGAATTCCAGGAATTCAACCTGGAGGACCGAGGTCAACTTCCATGAAAGCTACCGATGGGCTAAACCTGACCTCCGAAGTCGATTTCCAGGAATGCTACCGATGGGATAAACCTGCCCCGCGAAGCCGGGCCGAGAGCACCGGCCGGTGGGGGGTGGTTCGAAGTCGATTTCCAGGAATGCTACCGATGGGCTAAACCTGCCCCGCGAATCCGGGCCGAGAGCACCGGCCGGTGGTGGGTGGTTCGAAGTCGATTTCCAGGAATGCTACCGATGGGCTAAACCTGCCCCGCGAATCCGGGCCGAGAGCACCGGTCCGGGGTGGGTGGTTCCGATTCTGTCCCCCGGTTAAGTCCATTTCCAGGAAACCAACCCCAAACAACCGAGGTTCATTTCCAGGATTCCTACCGATCGGTTAACCTGCCAGGTAGGTCGAATTCCAGGAATTCAACCTGGAGGACCGAGGTCAACTTCCATGAAAGCTACCGATGGGCTAAACCTGACCTCCGAAGTCGATTTCCAGGAATGCTACCGATGGGCTAAACCTGCCCCGCGAAGCCGGGCCGGGAGCACCGGCCGGTGGGGGGTGGTTCGAAGTCGATTTCCAGGAATGCTACCGATGGGCTAAACCTGCCCCGCGAATCCGGGCCGAGAGCACCGGCCGGTGGTGGGTGGTTCGAAGTCGATTTCCAGGAATGCTACCGATGGGCTAAACCTGCCCCGCGAATCCGGGCCGAGAGCACCGGTCCGGGGTGGGTGGTTCCGATTCTGTCCCCCGGTTAAGTCCATTTCCAGGAAACCAACCCCAAACAACCGAGGTTCATTTCCAGGATTCCTACCGATCGGTTAACCTGCCAGGTAGGTCGAATTCCAGGAATTCAACCTGGAGGACCGAGGTCAACTTCCATGAAAGCTACCGATGGGCTAAACCTGACCTCCGAAGTCGATTTCCAGGAATGCTACCGATGGGCTAAACCTGCCCCGCGAATCCGGGCCGAGAGCACCGGCGGGTGGGGGGTGGTTCGAAGTCAATTTCCAGGAATGCTACCGATGGGCTAAACCTGCCCCGCGAATCCGGGCCGAGAGCACCGGCCCGGGGTGGGTGGTTCGAAGTCGATTTCCAGGAATGCTACCGATGGGCTAAACCTGCCGTGCGAAGCCGGGCCGAGAGCACCGGTCCGGGGTGGGTGGTTCCGATTCTGTCCCCCGGTTAAGTCCAATTCCAGGAAACCAACCCCAAACAACCGAGGTTCATTTCCAGGATTCCTACCGATCGGTTAACCTGCCAGGTAGGTCGAATTCCAGGAATTCAACCTGGAGGACCGAGGTCAACTTCCATGAAAGCTACCGATGGGCTAAACCTGACCTCCGAAGTCGATTTCCAGGAATGCTACCGATGGGCTAAACCTGCCCCGCGAATCCGGGCCGAGAGCACCGGCGGGTGGGGGGTGGTTCGAAGTCAATTTCCAGGAATGCTACCGATGGGCTAAACCTGCCCCGCGAATCCGGGCCGAGAGCACCGGCCCGGGGTGGGTGGTTCGAAGTCGATTTCCAGGAATGCTACCGATGGGCTAAACCTGCCGTGCGAAGCCGGGCCGAGAGCACCGGTCCGGGGTGGGTGGTTCCGATTCTGTCCCCCGGTTAAGTCCAATTCCAGGAAACCAACCCCAAACAACCGAGGTTCATTTCCAGGATTCCTACCGATCGGTTAACCTGCCAGGTAGGTCGAATTCCAGGAATTCAACCTGGAGGACCGAGGTCAACTTCCATGAAAACTACCGATGGGCTAAACCTGACCTCCGAAGTCGATTTCCAGGAATGCTACCGATGGGCTAAACCTGCCCCGCGAAGCCGGGCCGAGAGCACCGGCGGGTGGGGGGTGGTTCGAAGTCGATTTCCAGGAATGCTACCGATGGGCTAAACCTGCCCCGCGAATCCGGGCCGAGAGCACCGGCCCGGGGTGGGTGGTTCGAAGTCGATTTCCAGGAATGCTACCGATGGGCTAAACCTGCCCCGCGAAGCCGGGCCGAGAGCACGGGCCCGGGGTGGGTTGTTCCGATTCCGTCCCCCGCTTAAGTCCATTTCCAGGAAACCAACCCCAAACAACCGAGGTTCATTTCCAGGATTCCTACCGATCGGTTAACTTGCCCGCTAGGTCGAATTCCAGGAATTCAACCTGGAGGACCGAGGTCGATTTCCAGGATTTCGACCGATGGGCTAAACCTGGCCCGCGAAGCGGGCCCCAAGCGCACCGAGGCCCCGCGAAGCGGGGCCGAGAACACCGCCATGGTAGCACCCGGGGAGGGAGGCTCCGTTCCCGGCTTGAGTCGATTTCCAGGAATTCGACACATCCAGGGTCGATTTCCAGGATTTCGACCGATGGGCTAAACCTGGCCCGCGAAGCGGGCCCCAAGCGCACCGAGTCCCATGTCTCCTGTTGTTAAACTTGTGACCCATAGCTATGTCTTCTATTTTGCTTTTTGTACTATAGTCTGACCTCAGTGACTGGGAAGATGCGGAACAGATATTGGAACGTGCCTTGTTGGTAAAAAAACATGTCCGGCGCTTGAAATTTGTGAGTAGAATTCCTGGAAGTAATTCTGTCATTGTAATACACCGACATGTAATATTTCTTAACCCTAACCCGCAAAATATAACACACTGTGTCCTTAGGATTGTGATCCCACTGACACTCTCAAGTCCCGCAAGAAGAAGAGGATGACGAAGATTAAGTTAAAGAAAAAGGACAAATTCCATCCAAAAAGGGAACGAAACACAGCAAAAGAGATCTCCCAAACCAAATTCAGAGCCAACAACACTTCCAGAAAAAATCAGTCATCATAATTCTGTAAGTAGACTTGGGCTGCGGAGGGGGACTCTAATGTGGAAATCCTAAAATTAAACTTTTGTCGTTTTTATGTCTTTCAGGGTCAACGAAGAATACTCAAACGCACACCACAATTTTATTCCATGGTCAAAACTCTCTTCGAAAGAGAGATCCAGGAAAAGTTGGTCCTGAAAAAAAGAATACGGGAGATTGTGGCTGAACAACCAGCATTTCGACAGCTATGCCGTGAGCTGGAACTATGTGTTGAGAACATTTGAAACCAAGTCCGAATGATGATCAAAAGATGTGGAAATTAAAGTTAATTTGGAATGTTGGAGTTCTGGTGGGTCTTCTTTCAGGTTCTTTACATTGTATGTCATAAGACAATGCTGCATGCCTCTCACAATGTGTCAGGGTCGGTGGTTCCATTTCCCGCTTAAGTCCATTTCCAGGAATCCTACCTATGGGCTAAACCTGCGTCCCGAGGTGGGTGGTTCCGTTCCCAGCCTGAGTGAGTCCATTTTCAGGAATTGAGCCCCAACCAAGGTCCAGTCCCAGGATTCAACTGATCGGCTAACCTGCCTCCGCGAAGTCCAGTTCCAGGAATCCAACCCCCAACCAAGGTCCAGTTCCAGGATTGCTACCGATCGGCTAAACCTGCCCCGCGAAGCGGGGCCGAGAGCACCGGCCTGGTGGGTGGTTCCGATTCCGTCCCCCGCTTAAGTCCATTTCCAGGAATCCAACCCCCATCCAAGGTCCAATTCCAGGATTCCTACCGATCGGCTAACCTGACCCCCAGGTCCATTTCCAGGAATCCAACCCCAACCAACCGAGGTTCATTTCCAGGATTCCTACCGATCGGCTAACCTGCCCCGCTAGGTCGAATTCCAGGAATTCAACCTCAACCGAGGTCAACTTCCAGGAATCCGACCGATGGGCTAAACCTGACCCCCAAGGTCCATTTCCAGGAATGCTACCGATGGGCTAAACCTGCCCCGCGAAGCCGGGCCGAGAGCACCGGCCGGTGGGGGGTGGTTCGAAGTCGATTTCCAGGAATGCTACCGATGGGCTAAACCTGCCCCGCGAAGCCGGGCCGAGAGCACCGGCCGGTGGGGGGTGGTTCGAAGTCGATTTCCAGGAATGCTACCGATGGGCTAAACCTGCCCCGCGAATCCGGGCCGAGAGCACCGGTCCGGGGTGGGTGGTTCCGATTCTGTCCCCCGGTTAAGTCCATTTCCAGGAAACCAACCCCAAACAACCGAGGTTCATTTCCAGGATTCCTACCGATCGGTTAACCTGCCAGGTAGGTCGAATTCCAGGAATTCAACCTGGAGGACCGAGGTCAACTTCCATGAAAGCTACCGATGGGCTAAACCTGACCTCCGAAGTCGATTTCCAGGAATGCTACCGATGGGATAAACCTGCCCCGCGAAGCCGGGCCGAGAGCACCGGCCGGTGGGGGGTGGTTCGAAGTCGATTTCCAGGAATGCTACCGATGGGCTAAACCTGCCCCGCGAATCCGGGCCGAGAGCACCGGCCGGTGGTGGGTGGTTCGAAGTCGATTTCCAGGAATGCTACCGATGGGCTAAACCTGCCCCGCGAATCCGGGCCGAGAGCACCGGTCCGGGGTGGGTGGTTCCGATTCTGTCCCCCGGTTAAGTCCATTTCCAGGAAACCAACCCCAAACAACCGAGGTTCATTTCCAGGATTCCTACCGATCGGTTAACCTGCCAGGTAGGTCGAATTCCAGGAATTCAACCTGGAGGACCGAGGTCAACTTCCATGAAAGCTACCGATGGGCTAAACCTGACCTCCGAAGTCGATTTCCAGGAATGCTACCGATGGGCTAAACCTGCCCCGCGAAGCCGGGCCGGGAGCACCGGCCGGTGGGGGGTGGTTCGAAGTCGATTTCCAGGAATGCTACCGATGGGCTAAACCTGCCCCGCGAATCCGGGCCGAGAGCACCGGCCGGTGGTGGGTGGTTCGAAGTCGATTTCCAGGAATGCTACCGATGGGCTAAACCTGCCCCGCGAATCCGGGCCGAGAGCACCGGTCCGGGGTGGGTGGTTCCGATTCTGTCCCCCGGTTAAGTCCATTTCCAGGAAACCAACCCCAAACAACCGAGGTTCATTTCCAGGATTCCTACCGATCGGTTAACCTGCCAGGTAGGTCGAATTCCAGGAATTCAACCTGGAGGACCGAGGTCAACTTCCATGAAAGCTACCGATGGGCTAAACCTGACCTCCGAAGTCGATTTCCAGGAATGCTACCGATGGGCTAAACCTGCCCCGCGAATCCGGGCCGAGAGCACCGGCGGGTGGGGGGTGGTTCGAAGTCAATTTCCAGGAATGCTACCGATGGGCTAAACCTGCCCCGCGAATCCGGGCCGAGAGCACCGGCCCGGGGTGGGTGGTTCGAAGTCGATTTCCAGGAATGCTACCGATGGGCTAAACCTGCCGTGCGAAGCCGGGCCGAGAGCACCGGTCCGGGGTGGGTGGTTCCGATTCTGTCCCCCGGTTAAGTCCAATTCCAGGAAACCAACCCCAAACAACCGAGGTTCATTTCCAGGATTCCTACCGATCGGTTAACCTGCCAGGTAGGTCGAATTCCAGGAATTCAACCTGGAGGACCGAGGTCAACTTCCATGAAAGCTACCGATGGGCTAAACCTGACCTCCGAAGTCGATTTCCAGGAATGCTACCGATGGGCTAAACCTGCCCCGCGAATCCGGGCCGAGAGCACCGGCGGGTGGGGGGTGGTTCGAAGTCAATTTCCAGGAATGCTACCGATGGGCTAAACCTGCCCCGCGAATCCGGGCCGAGAGCACCGGCCCGGGGTGGGTGGTTCGAAGTCGATTTCCAGGAATGCTACCGATGGGCTAAACCTGCCGTGCGAAGCCGGGCCGAGAGCACCGGTCCGGGGTGGGTGGTTCCGATTCTGTCCCCCGGTTAAGTCCAATTCCAGGAAACCAACCCCAAACAACCGAGGTTCATTTCCAGGATTCCTACCGATCGGTTAACCTGCCAGGTAGGTCGAATTCCAGGAATTCAACCTGGAGGACCGAGGTCAACTTCCATGAAAACTACCGATGGGCTAAACCTGACCTCCGAAGTCGATTTCCAGGAATGCTACCGATGGGCTAAACCTGCCCCGCGAAGCCGGGCCGAGAGCACCGGCGGGTGGGGGGTGGTTCGAAGTCGATTTCCAGGAATGCTACCGATGGGCTAAACCTGCCCCGCGAATCCGGGCCGAGAGCACCGGCCCGGGGTGGGTGGTTCGAAGTCGATTTCCAGGAATGCTACCGATGGGCTAAACCTGCCCCGCGAAGCCGGGCCGAGAGCACGGGCCCGGGGTGGGTTGTTCCGATTCCGTCCCCCGCTTAAGTCCATTTCCAGGAAACCAACCCCAAACAACCGAGGTTCATTTCCAGGATTCCTACCGATCGGTTAACTTGCCCGCTAGGTCGAATTCCAGGAATTCAACCTGGAGGACCGAGGTCGATTTCCAGGATTTCGACCGATGGGCTAAACCTGGCCCGCGAAGCGGGCCCCAAGCGCACCGAGGCCCCGCGAAGCGGGGCCGAGAACACCGCCATGGTAGCACCCGGGGAGGGAGGCTCCGTTCCCGGCTTGAGTCGATTTCCAGGAATTCGACACATCCAGGGTCGATTTCCAGGATTTCGACCGATGGGCTAAACCTGGCCCGCGAAGCGGGCCCCAAGCGCACCGAGTCCCATGTCTCCTGTTGTTAAACTTGTGACCCATAGCTATGTCTTCTATTTTGCTTTTTGTACTATAGTCTGACCTCAGTGACTGGGAAGATGCGGAACAGATATTGGAACGTGCCTTGTTGGTAAAAAAACATGTCCGGCGCTTGAAATTTGTGAGTAGAATTCCTGGAAGTAATTCTGTCATTGTAATACACCGACATGTAATATTTCTTAACCCTAACCCGCAAAATATAACACACTGTGTCCTTAGGATTGTGATCCCACTGACACTCTCAAGTCCCGCAAGAAGAAGAGGATGACGAAGATTAAGTTAAAGAAAAAGGACAAATTCCATCCAAAAAGGGAACGAAACACAGCAAAAGAGATCTCCCAAACCAAATTCAGAGCCAACAACACTTCCAGAAAAAATCAGTCATCATAATTCTGTAAGTAGACTTGGGCTGCGGAGGGGGACTCTAATGTGGAAATCCTAAAATTAAACTTTTGTCGTTTTTATGTCTTTCAGGGTCAACGAAGAATACTCAAACGCACACCACAATTTTATTCCATGGTCAAAACTCTCTTCGAAAGAGAGATCCAGGAAAAGTTGGTCCTGAAAAAAAGAATACGGGAGATTGTGGCTGAACAACCAGCATTTCGACAGCTATGCCGTGAGCTGGAACTATGTGTTGAGAACATTTGAAACCAAGTCCGAATGATGATCAAAAGATGTGGAAATTAAAGTTAATTTGGAATGTTGGAGTTCTGGTGGGTCTTCTTTCAGGTTCTTTACATTGTATGTCATAAGACAATGCTGCATGCCTCTCACAATGTGTCAGGGTCGGTGGTTCCATTTCCCGCTTAAGTCCATTTCCAGGAATCCTACCTATGGGCTAAACCTGCGTCCCGAGGTGGGTGGTTCCGTTCCCAGCCTGAGTGAGTCCATTTTCAGGAATTGAGCCCCAACCAAGGTCCAGTCCCAGGATTCAACTGATCGGCTAACCTGCCTCCGCGAAGTCCAGTTCCAGGAATCCAACCCCCAACCAAGGTCCAGTTCCAGGATTGCTACCGATCGGCTAAACCTGCCCCGCGAAGCGGGGCCGAGAGCACCGGCCTGGTGGGTGGTTCCGATTCCGTCCCCCGCTTAAGTCCATTTCCAGGAATCCAACCCCCATCCAAGGTCCAATTCCAGGATTCCTACCGATCGGCTAACCTGACCCCCAGGTCCATTTCCAGGAATCCAACCCCAACCAACCGAGGTTCATTTCCAGGATTCCTACCGATCGGCTAACCTGCCCCGCTAGGTCGAATTCCAGGAATTCAACCTCAACCGAGGTCAACTTCCAGGAATCCGACCGATGGGCTAAACCTGACCCCCAAGGTCCATTTCCAGGAATGCTACCGATGGGCTAAACCTGCCCCGCGAAGCCGGGCCGAGAGCACCGGCCGGTGGGGGGTGGTTCGAAGTCGATTTCCAGGAATGCTACCGATGGGCTAAACCTGCCCCGCGAAGCCGGGCCGAGAGCACCGGCCGGTGGGGGGTGGTTCGAAGTCGATTTCCAGGAATGCTACCGATGGGCTAAACCTGCCCCGCGAATCCGGGCCGAGAGCACCGGTCCGGGGTGGGTGGTTCCGATTCTGTCCCCCGGTTAAGTCCATTTCCAGGAAACCAACCCCAAACAACCGAGGTTCATTTCCAGGATTCCTACCGATCGGTTAACCTGCCAGGTAGGTCGAATTCCAGGAATTCAACCTGGAGGACCGAGGTCAACTTCCATGAAAGCTACCGATGGGCTAAACCTGACCTCCGAAGTCGATTTCCAGGAATGCTACCGATGGGATAAACCTGCCCCGCGAAGCCGGGCCGAGAGCACCGGCCGGTGGGGGGTGGTTCGAAGTCGATTTCCAGGAATGCTACCGATGGGCTAAACCTGCCCCGCGAATCCGGGCCGAGAGCACCGGCCGGTGGTGGGTGGTTCGAAGTCGATTTCCAGGAATGCTACCGATGGGCTAAACCTGCCCCGCGAATCCGGGCCGAGAGCACCGGTCCGGGGTGGGTGGTTCCGATTCTGTCCCCCGGTTAAGTCCATTTCCAGGAAACCAACCCCAAACAACCGAGGTTCATTTCCAGGATTCCTACCGATCGGTTAACCTGCCAGGTAGGTCGAATTCCAGGAATTCAACCTGGAGGACCGAGGTCAACTTCCATGAAAGCTACCGATGGGCTAAACCTGACCTCCGAAGTCGATTTCCAGGAATGCTACCGATGGGCTAAACCTGCCCCGCGAAGCCGGGCCGGGAGCACCGGCCGGTGGGGGGTGGTTCGAAGTCGATTTCCAGGAATGCTACCGATGGGCTAAACCTGCCCCGCGAATCCGGGCCGAGAGCACCGGCCGGTGGTGGGTGGTTCGAAGTCGATTTCCAGGAATGCTACCGATGGGCTAAACCTGCCCCGCGAATCCGGGCCGAGAGCACCGGTCCGGGGTGGGTGGTTCCGATTCTGTCCCCCGGTTAAGTCCATTTCCAGGAAACCAACCCCAAACAACCGAGGTTCATTTCCAGGATTCCTACCGATCGGTTAACCTGCCAGGTAGGTCGAATTCCAGGAATTCAACCTGGAGGACCGAGGTCAACTTCCATGAAAGCTACCGATGGGCTAAACCTGACCTCCGAAGTCGATTTCCAGGAATGCTACCGATGGGCTAAACCTGCCCCGCGAATCCGGGCCGAGAGCACCGGCGGGTGGGGGGTGGTTCGAAGTCAATTTCCAGGAATGCTACCGATGGGCTAAACCTGCCCCGCGAATCCGGGCCGAGAGCACCGGCCCGGGGTGGGTGGTTCGAAGTCGATTTCCAGGAATGCTACCGATGGGCTAAACCTGCCGTGCGAAGCCGGGCCGAGAGCACCGGTCCGGGGTGGGTGGTTCCGATTCTGTCCCCCGGTTAAGTCCAATTCCAGGAAACCAACCCCAAACAACCGAGGTTCATTTCCAGGATTCCTACCGATCGGTTAACCTGCCAGGTAGGTCGAATTCCAGGAATTCAACCTGGAGGACCGAGGTCAACTTCCATGAAAGCTACCGATGGGCTAAACCTGACCTCCGAAGTCGATTTCCAGGAATGCTACCGATGGGCTAAACCTGCCCCGCGAATCCGGGCCGAGAGCACCGGCGGGTGGGGGGTGGTTCGAAGTCAATTTCCAGGAATGCTACCGATGGGCTAAACCTGCCCCGCGAATCCGGGCCGAGAGCACCGGCCCGGGGTGGGTGGTTCGAAGTCGATTTCCAGGAATGCTACCGATGGGCTAAACCTGCCGTGCGAAGCCGGGCCGAGAGCACCGGTCCGGGGTGGGTGGTTCCGATTCTGTCCCCCGGTTAAGTCCAATTCCAGGAAACCAACCCCAAACAACCGAGGTTCATTTCCAGGATTCCTACCGATCGGTTAACCTGCCAGGTAGGTCGAATTCCAGGAATTCAACCTGGAGGACCGAGGTCAACTTCCATGAAAACTACCGATGGGCTAAACCTGACCTCCGAAGTCGATTTCCAGGAATGCTACCGATGGGCTAAACCTGCCCCGCGAAGCCGGGCCGAGAGCACCGGCGGGTGGGGGGTGGTTCGAAGTCGATTTCCAGGAATGCTACCGATGGGCTAAACCTGCCCCGCGAATCCGGGCCGAGAGCACCGGCCCGGGGTGGGTGGTTCGAAGTCGATTTCCAGGAATGCTACCGATGGGCTAAACCTGCCCCGCGAAGCCGGGCCGAGAGCACGGGCCCGGGGTGGGTTGTTCCGATTCCGTCCCCCGCTTAAGTCCATTTCCAGGAAACCAACCCCAAACAACCGAGGTTCATTTCCAGGATTCCTACCGATCGGTTAACTTGCCCGCTAGGTCGAATTCCAGGAATTCAACCTGGAGGACCGAGGTCGATTTCCAGGATTTCGACCGATGGGCTAAACCTGGCCCGCGAAGCGGGCCCCAAGCGCACCGAGGCCCCGCGAAGCGGGGCCGAGAACACCGCCATGGTAGCACCCGGGGAGGGAGGCTCCGTTCCCGGCTTGAGTCGATTTCCAGGAATTCGACACATCCAGGGTCGATTTCCAGGATTTCGACCGATGGGCTAAACCTGGCCCGCGAAGCGGGCCCCAAGCGCACCGAGGCCCCGCGAAGCGGGGCCGAGAACACCGCCATGGTAGCACCCGGGGAGGGAGGCTCCGTTCCCGGCTTGAGTCGATTTCCAGGAATTCGACACATCCAGGGTCGATTTCCAGGATTTCGACCGATGGGCTAAACCTGGCCCGCGAAGCGGGCCCCAAGCGCACCGAGGCCCCGCGAAGCGGGGCCGAGAACACCGCCATGGTAGCACCCGGGGAGGGAGGCTCCGTTCCCGGCTTGAGTCGATTTCCAGGAATTCGACACATCCAGGGTCGATTTCCAGGATTTCGACCGATGGGCTAAACCTGGCCCGCGAAGCGGGCCCCAAGCGCACCGAGGCCCCGCGAAGCGGGGCCGAGAACACCGCCATGGTAGCACCCGGGGAGGGAGGCTCCGTTCCCGGCTTGAGTCAATTTCCAGGAATTCGACACATCCAGGGTCGATTTCCAGGATTTCGACCGATGGGCTAAACCTGGCCCGCGAAGCGGGCCCCAAGCGCACCGAGGCCCCGCGAAGCGGGGCCGAGAACACCGCCATGGTAGCACCCGGGGAGGGAGGTTCCGTTTCCGGCTTGAGTCGATTTCCAGGAATTCGACACATCCAGGGTCGATTTCCAGGATTTCGACCGATGGGCTAAACCTGGCCCGCGAAGCGGGCCCCAAGCGCACCGAGGCCCCGCGAAGCGGGGCCGAGAACACCGCCATGGTAGCACCCGGGGAGGGAGGCTCCGTTCCCGGCTTGAGTCGATTTCCAGGAATTCAACACATCCAGGGTCGATTTCCAGGATTTCGACCGATGGGCTAAACCCGGCCCGCGAAGCGGGCCCCAAGCGCACCGAGGCCCCGCGAAGCGGGGCCGAGAACACCGCCATGGTAGCACCCGGGGAGGGAGGCTCCGTTCCCGGCTTGAGTCGATTTCCAGGAATTCGACACATCCAGGGTCGATTTCCAGGATTTCGACCGATGGGCTAAACCCGGCCCGCGAAGCGGGCCCCAAGCGCACCGAGGCCCCGCGAAGCGGGGCCGAGAACACCGGCCCCGACCGGCCCGACACCGGCCCCGACCGTCCCGGGTTTGGTGGGTCAAGCTCCCCTTCGGTCGAATTCCAGGAATTCAACCCGGAGCGAGGTCGAATTCCAGGAATGCTACCGATGGGTACAACCTGGCCCGCGCAGCGGGCCCCAAGCGCACCGAGGCCCCGCGGAGCGGGGCCGAGAGCACCGGCCCCGACTGGCCCGACACCGGCCCCGACCGGCCCGGGTTTGGTGGGTCAAGCTCCCCTTCGGTCGAATTCCAGGAATGCTACCTGGAGCGAGGTCGAATTCCAGGAATGCTACCGATGGGCACAACCTGGCCCGCGCAGCGGGCCCCAAGCGCACCGAGGCCCCGCGGAGCGGGGCCGAGAGCACCGGCCCCGACCGGCCCGACACCGGCCCCGACCGGCCCGGGTTTGGTGGGTCAAGCTCCCCTTCGGTCGAATTCCAGGAATGCTACCTGGACCGAGGTCGAATTCCAGGAATGCTACCGATGGGCACAACCTGGCCCGCGCAGCGGGCCCCAAGCGCACCGAGGCCCCGCGGAGCGGGTCCGAGAGCACCGGCCCCGACCGGCCCGACACCGGCCCCGACCGGCCCGGGTTTGGTGGGTCAAGCTCCCCTTCGTTCGAATTCCAGGAATGCTACCTGGAGCGAGGTCGAATTCCAGGAATGCTACCGATGGGCACAACCTGGCCCGCGCAGCGGGCCCCAAGCGCACCGAGGCCCCGCGAAGCGGGGCCGAGAACACCGCCATGGTAGCACCCGGGGAGGGAGGCTCCGTTCCCGGCTTGAGTCGATTTCCAGGAATTCAACACATCCAGGGTCGATTTCCAGGATTTCGACCGATGGGCTAAACCCGGCCCGCGAAGCGGGCCCCAAGCGCACCGAGGCCCCGCGAAGCGGGGCCGAGAACACCGCCATGGTAGCACCCGGGGAGGGAGGCTCCGTTCCCGGCTTGAGTCGATTTCCAGGAATTCGACACATCCAGGGTCGATTTCCAGGATTTCGACCGATGGGCTAAACCCGGCCCGCGAAGCGGGCCCCAAGCGCACCGAGGCCCCGCGAAGCGGGGCCGAGAACACCGGCCCCGACCGGCCCGACACCGGCCCCGACCGTCCCGGGTTTGGTGGGTCAAGCTCCCCTTCGGTCGAATTCCAGGAATTCAACCCGGAGCGAGGTCGAATTCCAGGAATGCTACCGATGGGTACAACCTGGCCCGCGCAGCGGGCCCCAAGCGCACCGAGGCCCCGCGGAGCGGGGCCGAGAGCACCGGCCCCGACTGGCCCGACACCGGCCCCGACCGGCCCGGGTTTGGTGGGTCAAGCTCCCCTTCGGTCGAATTCCAGGAATGCTACCTGGAGCGAGGTCGAATTCCAGGAATGCTACCGATGGGCACAACCTGGCCCGCGCAGCGGGCCCCAAGCGCACCGAGGCCCCGCGGAGCGGGGCCGAGAGCACCGGCCCCGACTGGCCCGACACCGGCCCCGACCGGCCCGGGTTTGGTGGGTCAAGCTCCCCTTCGGTCGAATTCCAGGAATGCTACCTGGAGCGAGGTCGAATTCCAGGAATGCTACCGATGGGCACAACCTGGCCCGCGCAGCGGGCCCCAAGCGCACCGAGGCCCCGCGGAGCGGGGCCGAGAGCACCGGCCCCGACCGGCCCGACACCGGCCCCGACCGGCCCGGGTTTGGTGGGTCAAGCTCCCCTTCGGTCGAATTCCAGGAATGCTACCTGGACCGAGGTCGAATTCCAGGAATGCTACCGATGGGCACAACCTGGCCCGCGCAGCGGGCCCCAAGCGCACCGAGGCCCCGCGGAGCGGGTCCGAGAGCACCGGCCCCGACCGGCCCGACACCGGCCCCGACCGGCCCGGGTTTGGTGGGTCAAGCTCCCCTTCGTTCGAATTCCAGGAATGCTACCTGGAGCGAGGTCGAATTCCAGGAATGCTACCGATGGGCACAACCTGGCCCGCGCAGCGGGCCCCAAGCGCACCGAGGCCCCGCGAAGCGGGGCCGAGAACACCGCCATGGTAGCACCCGGGGAGGGAGGCTCCGTTCCCGGCTTGAGTCGATTTCCAGGAATTCAACACATCCAGGGTCGATTTCCAGGATTTCGACCGATGGGCTAAACCCGGCCCGCGAAGCGGGCCCCAAGCGCACCGAGGCCCCGCGAAGCGGGGCCGAGAACACCGCCATGGTAGCACCCGGGGAGGGAGGCTCCGTTCCCGGCTTGAGTCGATTTCCAGGAATTCGACACATCCAGGGTCGATTTCCAGGATTTCGACCGATGGGCTAAACCCGGCCCGCGAAGCGGGCCCCAAGCGCACCGAGGCCCCGCGAAGCGGGGCCGAGAACACCGGCCCCGACCGGCCCGACACCGGCCCCGACCGTCCCGGGTTTGGTGGGTCAAGCTCCCCTTCGGTCGAATTCCAGGAATTCAACCCGGAGCGAGGTCGAATTCCAGGAATGCTACCGATGGGTACAACCTGGCCCGCGCAGCGGGCCCCAAGCGCACCGAGGCCCCGCGGAGCGGGGCCGAGAGCACCGGCCCCGACTGGCCCGACACCGGCCCCGACCGGCCCGGGTTTGGTGGGTCAAGCTCCCCTTCGGTCGAATTCCAGGAATGCTACCTGGAGCGAGGTCGAATTCCAGGAATGCTACCGATGGGCACAACCTGGCCCGCGCAGCGGGCCCCAAGCGCACCGAGGCCCCGCGGAGCGGGGCCGAGAGCACCGGCCCCGACCGGCCCGACACCGGCCCCGACCGGCCCGGGTTTGGTGGGTCAAGCTCCCCTTCGGTCGAATTCCAGGAATGCTACCTGGACCGAGGTCGAATTCCAGGAATGCTACCGATGGGCACAACCTGGCCCGCGCAGCGGGCCCCAAGCGCACCGAGGCCCCGCGGAGCGGGTCCGAGAGCACCGGCCCCGACCGGCCCGACACCGGCCCCGACCGGCCCGGGTTTGGTGGGTCAAGCTCCCCTTCGTTCGAATTCCAGGAATGCTACCTGGAGCGAGGTCGAATTCCAGGAATGCTACCGATGGGCACAACCTGGCCCGCGCAGCGGGCCCCAAGCGCACCGAGGCCCCGCGGAGCGGGGCCGAAAGCACCGGCCCCGACCGGCCCGACACCAGCCCCGACCGGCCCGGGTTTGGTGGGTCAAGCTCCCCTTCGGTTGAATTCCAGGAATTCAACCTGGAGCGAGGTCGAATTCCAGGAATGCTACCGATGGGCACAACCTGGCCCGCGCAGCGGGCCCCAAGCGCACCGAGGCCCCGCGAAGCGGGGCCGAGAACACCGGCCCCGACCGGCCCGGGTTTGGTGGGTCAAGCTCCCCTTCGGTCGAATTCCAGGAATGCTACCTGGAGCGAGGTCGAATTCCAGGAATGCTACCGATGGGCACAACCTGGCCCGCGCAGCGGGCCCCAAGCGCACCGAGGCCCCGCGGAGCGGGGCCGAGAGCACCGGCCCCGACCGGCCCGACACCGGCCCCGACCGGCCCGGGTTTGGTGGGTCAAGCTCCCCTTCGGTCGAATTCCAGGAATGCTACCTGGACCGAGGTCGAATTCCAGGAATGCTACCGATGGGCACAACCTGGCCCGCGCAGCGGGCCCCAAGCGCACCGAGGCCCCGCGGAGCGGGTCCGAGAGCACCGGCCCCGACCGGCCCGACACCGGCCCCGACCGGCCCGGGTTTGGTGGGTCAAGCTCCCCTTCGTTCGAATTCCAGGAATGCTACCTGGAGCGAGGTCGAATTCCAGGAATGCTACCGATGGGCACAACCTGGCCCGCGCAGCGGGCCCCAAGCGCACCGAGGCCCCGCGGAGCGGGGCCGAAAGCACCGGCCCCGACCGGCCCGACACCAGCCCCGACCGGCCCGGGTTTGGTGGGTCAAGCTCCCCTTCGGTTGAATTCCAGGAATTCAACCTGGAGCGAGGTCGAATTCCAGGAATGCTACCGATGGGCACAACCTGGCCCGCGCAGCGGGCCCCAAGCGCACCGAGGCCCCGCGAAGCGGGGCCGAGAACACCGGCCCCGACCGGCCCGGGTTTGGTGGGTCAAGCTCCCCTTCGGTCGAATTCCAGGAATGCTACCTGGAGCGAGGTCGAATTCCAGGAATGCTACCGATGGGCACAACCTGGCCCGCGCAGCGGGCCCCAAGCGCACCGAGGCCCCGCGGAGCGGGGCCGAGAGCACCGGCCCCGACCGGCCCGACACCGGCCCCGACCGGCCCGGGTTTGGTGGGTCAAGCTCCCCTTCGGTCGAATTCCAGGAATGCTACCTGGACCGAGGTCGAATTCCAGGAATGCTACCGATGGGCACAACCTGGCCCGCGCAGCGGGCCCCAAGCGCACCGAGGCCCCGCGGAGCGGGTCCGAGAGCACCGGCCCCGACCGGCCCGACACCGGCCCCGACCGGCCCGGGTTTGGTGGGTCAAGCTCCCCTTCGTTCGAATTCCAGGAATGCTACCTGGAGCGAGGTCGAATTCCAGGAATGCTACCGATGGGCACAACCTGGCCCGCGCAGCGGGCCCCAAGAGCACCGAGGCCCCGCGGAGCGGGGCCGAAAGCACCGGCCCCGACCGGCCCGACACCAGCCCCGACCGGCCCGGGTTTGGTGGGTCAAGCTCCCCTTCGGTCGAATTCCAGGAATGCTACCTGGACCGAGGTCGAATTCCAGGAATGCTACCGATGGGCACAACCTGGCCCGCGCAGCGGGCCCCAAGCGCACCGAGGCCCCGCGAAGCGGGGCCGAGAACACCGGCCCCGACCGGCCCGACACCAGCCCCGACCGGCCCGGGTTTGGTGGGTCAAGCTCCCCTTCGGTTGAATTCCAGGAATTCAACCTGGAGCGAGGTCGAATTCCAGGAATGCTACCGATGGGCACAACCTGGCCCGCGCAGCGGGCCCCAAGCGCACCGAGGCCCCGCGGAGCGGGGCCGAGAGCACCGGCCCCGACCGGCCCGACACCGGCCCCGACCGGCCCGGGTTTGGTGGGTCAAGCTCCCCTTCGGTCGAATTCCAGGAATTCAACCTGGACCGAGGTCGAATTCCAGGAATGCTACCGATGGGCACAACCTGGCCCGCGAAGCGGGCCCCAAGCGCACCGAGGCCCCGCGGAGCGGGGCCGAGAACACCGGCATGGTTGGTCCCGGGTTTGGTGGGTCAAGCTCCCCTTCGGTCGAATTCCAGGAATTCAACCTGGACCGAGGTCGAATTCCAGGAATGCTACCGATGGGCACAACCTGGCCCGCGAAGCGGGCCCCAAGCGCACCGAGGCCCCGCGGAGCGGGGCCGAGAACACCGGCATGGTTGGTCCCGGGTTTGGTGGGTCAAGCTCCCCTTCGGTCGAATTCCAGGAATTCAACCTGGACCGAGGTCGAATTCCAGGAATGCTACCGATGGGCACAACCTGGCCCGCGAAGCGGGCCCGAAGCGCACCGAGGCCCCGCGGAGCGGGGCCGAGAGCACCGGCATGGTTGGTCCCGGGTTTGGTGGGTCAAGCTCCCCTTCGGTCGAATTCCAGGAATTCAACCTGGACCGAGGTCGAATTCCAGGAATGCTACCGATGGGCACAACCTGGCCCGCGCAGCGGGCCCCAAGCGCACCGAGGCCCCGCGAAGCGGGGCCGAGAACACCGGCCCCGACCGACCCGACACCAGCCCCGACCGGCCCGGGTTTGGTGGGTCAAGCTCCCCTTCGGTTGAATTCCAGGAATTCAACCTGGAGCGAGGTCAACTTCCAGGAATGCTACCGATGGGCTCAACCTGGCCCGCGCAGCGGGCCCCAAGCGCACCGAGGCCCCGCGGAGCGGGGCCGAGAACACCGGCATGGTTCTTCCCGGGTTTGGTGGGTCCAGCTCCCCTTCGGTCGAATTCCAGGAATTCAACCTGGAGCGAGGTCGAATTCCAGGAATGCTACCGATGGGCACAACCTGGCCCGCGAAGCGGGCCCCAAGCGCACCGAGGCCCCGCGGAGCGGGGCCGAGAACACCGGCATGGTTGGTCCCGGGTTTGGTGGGTCCAGCTCCCCTTCGGTCGAATTCCAGGAATTCAACCTGGACCGAGGTCGAATTCCAGGAATGCTACCGATGGGCACAACCTGGCCCGCGCAGCGGGCCCCAAGCGCACCGAGGCCCCGCGGAGCGGGGCCGAGAGCACCGGCATGGTTGGTCCCGGGTTTGGTGGGTCAAGCTCCCCTTCGGTCGAATTCCAGGAATTCAACCTGGACCGAGGTCAACTTCCAGGAATGCTACCGATGGGCACAACCTGGCCCGCGCAGCGGGCCCCAAGCGCACCGAGGCCCCGCGGAGCGGGGCCGAGAGCACCGGCATGGTTGGTCCCGGGTTTGGTGGGTCAAGCTCCCCTTCGGTCGAATTCCAGGAATTCAACCTGGACCGAGGTCGAATTCCAGGAATGCTACCGATGGGCACAACCTGGCCCGCGAAGCGGGCCCGAAGCGCACCGAGGCCCCGCGGAGCGGGGCCGAGAGCACCGGCATGGTTGGTCCCGGGTTTGGTGGGTCAAGCTCCCCTTCGGTCGAATTCCAGGAATTCAACATGGACCGAGGTCGAATTCCAGGAATGCTACCGATGGGCACAACCTGGCCCGCGCAGCGGGCCCCAAGCGCACCGAGGCCCCGCGGAGCGGGGCCGAGAACACCGGCATGGTTGGTCCCGGGTTTGGTGGGTCAAGCTCCCCTTCGGTCGAATTCCAGGAATTCAACCTGGAGTGAGGTCAACTTCCAGGAATGCTACCGATGGGCTCAACCTGGCCCGCGCAGCGGGCCCCAAGCGCACCGAGGCCCCGCGGAGCGGGGCCGAGAACACCGGCATGGTTCTTCCCGGGTTTGGTGGGTCCAGCTCCCCTTCGGTCGAATTCCAGGAATTCAACCTGGAGCGAGGTCGAATTCCAGGAATGCTACCGATGGGCACAACCTGGCCCGCGAAGCGGGCCCCAAGCGCACCGAGGCCCCGCGGAGCGGGGCCGAGAACACCGGCATGGTTGGTCCCGGGTTTGGTGGGTCCAGCTCCCCTTCGGTCGAATTCCAGGAATTCAACCTGGACCGAGGTCGAATTCCAGGAATGCTACCGATGGGCACAACCTGGCCCGCGCAGCGGGCCCCAAGCGCACCGAGGCCCCGCGGAGCGGGGCCGAGAGCACCGGCATGGTTGGTCCCGGGTTTGGTGGGTCAAGCTCCCCTTCGGTCGAATTCCAGGAATTCAACCTGGACCGAGGTCAACTTCCAGGAATGCTACCGATGGGCACAACCTGGCCCGCGCAGCGGGCCCCAAGCGCACCGAGGCCCCGCGGAGCGGGGCCGAGAGCACCGGCATGGTTGGTCCCGGGTTTGGTGGGTCAAGCTCCCCTTCGGTCGAATTCCAGGAATTCAACCTGGACCGAGGTCGAATTCCAGGAATGCTACCGATGGGCACAACCTGGCCCGCGAAGCGGGCCCGAAGCGCACCGAGGCCCCGCGGAGCGGGGCCGAGAGCACCGGCATGGTTGGTCCCGGGTTTGGTGGGTCAAGCTCCCCTTCGGTCGAATTCCAGGAATTCAACATGGACCGAGGTCGAATTCCAGGAATGCTACCGATGGGCACAACCTGGCCCGCGCAGCGGGCCCCAAGCGCACCGAGGCCCCGCGGAGCGGGGCCGAGAACACCGGCATGGTTGGTCCCGGGTTTGGTGGGTCAAGCTCCCCTTCGGTCGAATTCCAGGAATTCAACCTGGAGTGAGGTCAACTTCCAGGAATGCTACCGATGGGCTCAACCTGGCCCGCGCAGCAGGCCCCAAGCGCACCGAGGCCCCGCGGAGCGGGGCCGAGAACACCGGCATGGTTCTTCCCGGGTTTGGTGGGTCCAGCTCCCCTTCGGTCGAATTCCAGGAATTCAACCTGGAGCGAGGTCGAATTCCAGGAATGCTACCGATGGGCACAACCTGGCCCGCGAAGCGGGCCCCAAGCGCACCGAGGCCCCGCGGAGCGGGGCCGAGAACACCGGCATGGTTGGTCCCGGGTTTGGTGGGTCCAGCTCCCCTTCGGTCGAATTCCAGGAATTCAACCTGGACCGAGGTCGAATTCCAGGAATGCCACCGATGGGCACAACCTGGCCCGCGCAGCGGGCCCCAAGCGCACCGAGGCCCCGCGGAGCGGGGCCGAGAGCACCGGCATGGTTGGTCCCGGGTTTGGTGGGTCAAGCTCCCCTTCGGTCGAATTCCAGGAATTCAACCTGGACCGAGGTCAACTTCCAGGAATGCTACCGATGGGCTCGACCTGGTCCGCGAAGCGGGCCCCAAGCGCACCGAGGCCCCGCGAAGCTAACCCTAACCCTAGGTCCAATTCCAGGAATTCAACTGGACCGAGGTCAACTTCCAGGAATCCTACCGATGGGCTAAACCTGGCCCGCGAAGCGGGCCCCAAGCACACCGAGGCCCGGCGAAGCGGGGCCGAGAACACCGGGATTGAGGCTCGCCGATCCGCTGGGTCATTCACCCGTCTACGCCCAATTCCTGGAATCTGACCCTGAACCAAGGTCCAGTTCCAGGAATTGCTGGTCACAAGCAGAATTTTTAAAGACATAAACTGCCAATTGTCAAACTTTACTTTCAAGACAATGAACTACAACTTTTTGCTGAACTTTATTTTAAACATTTAACATACATAACGTGTCGCTCAAGTGTGTCGTCCTCCTGTGTTGGCTGTCCCCTTAACTTTTTGTTGAACTTTATTTTAAACATTTAACATGTTGGCTGTCCCCTTATGGACATCGGAGCGGGGCCGAGAACACCGGCATGGTTGGTCCCGGGTTTGGTGGGTCAAGCTCCCCTTCGGTCGAATTCCAGGAATTCAACCTGGAGTGAGGTCAACTTCCAGGAATGCTACCGATGGGCTCAACCTGGCCCGCGCAGCAGGCCCCAAGCGCACCGAGGCCCCGCGGAGCGGGGCCGAGAACACCGGCATGGTTCTTCCCGGGTTTGGTGGGTCCAGCTCCCCTTCGGTCGAATTCCAGGAATTCAACCTGGAGCGAGGTCGAATTCCAGGAATGCTACCGATGGGCACAACCTGGCCCGCGAAGCGGGCCCCAAGCGCACCGAGGCCCCGCGGAGCGGGGCCGAGAACACCGGCATGGTTGGTCCCGGGTTTGGTGGGTCCAGCTCCCCTTCGGTCGAATTCCAGGAATTCAACCTGGACCGAGGTCGAATTCCAGGAATGCCACCGATGGGCACAACCTGGCCCGCGCAGCGGGCCCCAAGCGCACCGAGGCCCCGCGGAGCGGGGCCGAGAGCACCGGCATGGTTGGTCCCGGGTTTGGTGGGTCAAGCTCCCCTTCGGTCGAATTCCAGGAATTCAACCTGGACCGAGGTCAACTTCCAGGAATGCTACCGATGGGCTCGACCTGGTCCGCGAAGCGGGCCCCAAGCGCACCGAGGCCCCGCGAAGCTAACCCTAACCCTAGGTCCAATTCCAGGAATTCAACTGGACCGAGGTCAACTTCCAGGAATCCTACCGATGGGCTCGACCTGGTCCGCGAAGCGGGCCCCAAGCGCACCGAGGCCCCGCGAAGCTAACCCTAACCCTAGGTCCAATTCCAGGAATTCAACTGGACCGAGGTCAACTTCCAGGAATCCTACCGATGGGCTAAACCTGGCCCGCGAAGCGGGCCCCAAGCACACCGAGGCCCGGCGAAGCGGGGCCGAGAACACCGGGATTGAGGCTCGCCGATCCGCTGGGTCATTCACCCGTCTACGCCCAATTCCTGGAATCTGACCCTGAACCAAGGTCCAGTTCCAGGAATTGCTGGTCACAAGCAGAATTTTTAAAGACATAAACTGCCAATTGTCAAACTTTACTTTCAAGACAATGAACTACAACTTTTTGCTGAACTTTATTTTAAACATTTAACATACATAACGTGTCGCTCAAGTGTGTCGTCCTCCTGTGTTGGCTGTCCCCTTAACTTTTTGTTGAACTTTATTTTAAACATTTAACATGTTGGCTGTCCCCTTATGGACATCGTCTTCGTCACCGTCCTTTTCCTCATCCTGTCCCCTTATGGACGTCGTCTTCGTCACCGTCCTTTTCCTCATCCTGTCCCCTTATGGACGTCGTCTTCGTCACCGTCCTTTTCCTCATCCTGTCCCCTTATGGACGTCGTCTTCGTCTCCGTCCTTTTCCTCATCCTGTCCCGCGTCCTCCTGGCCTTCTGCTGCTCATGATTTTGAAACAAAAGAGTCATGTTTACGTTTTTAGCTACTAATAACATGCAATGGATAAAGTGTCATTGTGAAAGACTTACCTTTTCCTCTGTCTGGATGACTTCACCCATGAGCGGTGAAAGTGGGTGAAAATGAGCAGTAATTTGTCAATATTAATCATTAAAAAATTAAAAAAGTATATATAATGTGTGGAACCAGGAGAGTGAAACAGGATGAGTCTTACCTTCATAGTGGCAAAGTTTGAAACGAAAAAGCAGGTAGGGCTTTTATAGAGTTAGGGTTTTGAGCTTGAAAATGCCCAAGTCATGAATTGATAAAGCGGGTGAAAATGATCAGTAATTTGTCAATATGAATGATTTTTAGAAATAGAATGTGTGGAACCAGGAGCGTGACACTGGTTGAGTTTTACCTTCATGGTGGCAATGAGTGAATGGTGGAGTTAGGGTTTTGAACTTGAAAACGCCCAAGTCATGAATTGATAAAGCGGGTGAAAATGATGAGTAATTTGTCAATATGAATGATTTTTAGAAATAGAATGTGTGGAACCAGGAGCGTGACACTGGTTTAGTTTTACCTTCATGGTGGCAATGAGTGAATGGTGGAGTTAGGGTTTTGAACTTGAAAACGCCCAAGTCATGAATTGATAAAGCGGGTGAAAATGATGAGTAATTTGTCAATATGAATGATTTTTAGAAATAGAATGTGTGGAACCAGGAGCGTGACACATGGTGAGTCTTACCTTCATGGTGGCAATGAGTGAAAGGTGGATAAGGTAATTTTCCCAGAATTGGGCTGACCTTCCAAGATATAGACCAAGTTGTATTTTCCAGGAATTGGGCTGACCTTCCAAGTTCTAGACCAACTTGGAAAGAATTCTTGAGCCGGCAACATCTTGTGTCAATATGTCGGACTTTTGGTCAAGTTCCAGGAAGCGGACCCCAATTCCAACTTTTGTGCCCTCAGTTAAAAAAGTCAAATTTTGTGGTGTAAAGTTATTATACGGTCTCTTGCCGCCATCATGTGGCCAAGTAGGCCAACTGCAGTTTTTTAAATTTTTTAATTGCATTTTTTAGCCCCAAAAAAGCATTTTTATGACACTAAAATTAGCGTGAGATACATTTCAGAAGAGAGCAATGCATTTTTGCCGTTTTTAGGCGTTTTAAACATTTATTTGAAAATTTGTCGGATTCCAGGAAAGGCTCGGTCGACAGTGTGGAATTTCCCCGCACTGGGTTCTAATTCCATGCTAGCTGGGTAGGGTTAGGGTTAGGGTTAGGGTTAGGCGCCGGGCTGACCCCGACGCCCCGAAGTCGGAAATGACGTCGCTTTCGCGGAAGCCTTATGAATGGCGGTCTATGGGAAGCTGGAATTCGACTTGGAAGTTAGCCACTGTGCTAACGCGCGCTCCATTGACTTTGAATGGCGGGGGCATAACTCCCGCGCGCCAGTTGGAACCGGGTTTGGAACGAGGTCGCGATTCCGGGTTCCGGTGAAAATGTCGGCTAATCGAAACGGGAAAAATCGGGTTAGGGTTAGGTTAGAAAAGAAAACCGCCCCACATTAGGAGGCAGAGGTGCACGGTCCTGCCACACTTTTCCTTCATCCTTGGGGCTCAATTTGGTCTTGATACTTTCCTCTTTTGGTGTTTGTATGTATCTTTCTCTTTGAACTTCTTGCTGTCCATACTTGGTGTTGTCTATATCTTCGTGTTTGTTGTTTATGCTTTCCTTTCTTGGTGTATGTTTTATGTATAGAATTGCCTTTGCTATATAAATAATAATATTATAGTGCACTTTATTGTGATGGGACCCGTCGCGACGTTTCGGAAAACCATTTGTCCTTCCTCAGGCGGAGTCCCATCCTCTCTGATGTTTCTTCTTTCCATTCTTGGTGTTTATATGTCATTTTCTTGTTGTTTGTACTTTCCTTTCTTGGTGTTTTATGTGCATCTTTATCTTTGATATCTATACTTTCCTGTCCTAGTGTGTATGTCTTTCCAACTTCCTTTCCAAATGGATGCAGTTTACCGTCATGCCCAGGACTGTCTTTCTTTGTACTTTCCATACTTGGTGTTTTGTCTTCATGTTTGAGTTTTGTCTGTACTCTACAATTTGAGGTAAGTATATTTAAGGTAAGTATATTAAAGGTAAGTATATTTTTCTTGTTTTTGTCTCTCCAATTTGAGGTAAGTATTACAAAATTTAGGTTTGCAGGTAAGTATGTATCCACAAGCACCACCCCTCTTCTGTTGAACGTCCAGTCCCTCACTGAAGCCATCCTCTCCTCATATCTCCTCGCAGTTCCATACAATCAACAACATTCCCTTCCCTCAATTTTTTAGGTTTTACGCAGATGTATATAGCCTTGCCACCTATTACTAAGGTTTTACGCAGGTCTCATCATGCCACCTGTTATACTACCCATTTAGGGTTAGTCCCCCCCCATCCAATCTGAGTTGAAGCCGTGCAGAATCAGGACTTGATACAAAAAAGATAATAACTACGGATTAGGGCCATCAGTCTTCCACAATTAGGGTTATGTTTAGGACCAAATTTAGGGGTAGAGTTAGCCAAAATTGTTCCAAATTAGGGTTCCAAATTATCTAGGGTTGAGATTAGGGCTAACATATAATTAATCAACTAGGGCCACTCCATCTCAAGGTTGAGTTTAGGATGAGGCCAAGTAGGGCGTTAATAAATTTAAATAAGGCTTATTTAATCGGGATCCCCTGGATTGAAGGTCCAGTGGGCGGCACAGGCGGAGTTAGGTTAGAAAAGAAAACCGCCCCACATTAGGAGGCAGAGGTGCACGGTCCTGCCACACTTTTCCTTCATCCTTGGGGCTCAATTTGGTCTTGATACTTTCCTCTTTTGGTGTTTGTATGTATCTTTCTCTTTGAACTTCTTGCTGTCCATACTTGGTGTTGTCTATATCTTCGTGTTTGTTGTTTATGCTTTCCTTTCTTGGTGTATGTTTTATGTATAGAATTGCCTTTGCTATATAAATAATAATATTATAGTGCACTTTATTGTGATGGGACCCGTCGCGACGTTTCGGAAAACCATTTGTCCTTCCTCAGGCGGAGTCCCATCCTCTCTGATGTTTCTTCTTTCCATTCTTGGTGTTTATATGTCATTTTCTTGTTGTTTGTACTTTCCTTTCTTGGTGTTTTATGTGCATCTTTATCTTTGATATCTATACTTTCCTGTCCTAGTGTGTATGTCTTTCCAACTTCCTTTCCAAATGGATGCAGTTTACCGTCATGCCCAGGACTGTCTTTCTTTGTACTTTCCATACTTGGTGTTTTGTCTTCATGTTTGAGTTTTGTCTGTACTCTACAATTTGAGGTAAGTATATTTAAGGTAAGTATATTAAAGGTAAGTATATTTTTCTTGTTTTTGTCTCTCCAATTTGAGGTAAGTATTACAAAATTTAGGTTTGCAGGTAAGTATGTATCCACAAGCACCACCCCTCTTCTGTTGAACGTCCAGTCCCTCACTGAAGCCATCCTCTCCTCATATCTCCTCGCAGTTCCATACAATCAACAACATTCCCTTCCCTCAATTTTTTAGGTTTTACGCAGATGTATATAGCCTTGCCACCTATTACTAAGGTTTTACGCAGGTCTCATCATGCCACCTGTTATACTACCCATTTAGGGTTAGTCCCCCCCCATCCAATCTGAGTTGAAGCCGTGCAGAATCAGGACTTGATACAAAAAAGATAATAACTACGGATTAGGGCCATCAGTCTTCCACAATTAGGGTTATGTTTAGGACCAAATTTAGGGGTAGAGTTAGCCAAAATTGTTCCAAATTAGGGTTCCAAATTATCTAGGGTTGAGATTAGGGCTAACATATAATTAATCAACTAGGGCCACTCCATCTCAAGGTTGAGTTTAGGATGAGGCCAAGTAGGGCGTTAATAAATTTAAATAAGGCTTATTTAATCGGGATCCCCTGGATTGAAGGTCCAGTGGGCGGCACAGGCGGAGTTAGGTTAGAAAAGAAAACCGCCCCACATTAGGAGGCAGAGGTGCACGGTCCTGCCACACTTTTCCTTCATCCTTGGGGCTCAATTTGGTCTTGATACTTTCCTCTTTTGGTGTTTGTATGTATCTTTCTCTTTGAACTTCTTGCTGTCCATACTTGGTGTTGTCTATATCTTCGTGTTTGTTGTTTATGCTTTCCTTTCTTGGTGTATGTTTTATGTATAGAATTGCCTTTGCTATATAAATAATAATATTATAGTGCACTTTATTGTGATGGGACCCGTCGCGACGTTTCGGAAAACCATTTGTCCTTCCTCAGGCGGAGTCCCATCCTCTCTGATGTTTCTTCTTTCCATTCTTGGTGTTTATATGTCATTTTCTTGTTGTTTGTACTTTCCTTTCTTGGTGTTTTATGTGCATCTTTATCTTTGATATCTATACTTTCCTGTCCTAGTGTGTATGTCTTTCCAACTTCCTTTCCAAATGGATGCAGTTTACCGTCATGCCCAGGACTGTCTTTCTTTGTACTTTCCATACTTGGTGTTTTGTCTTCATGTTTGAGTTTTGTCTGTACTCTACAATTTGAGGTAAGTATATTTAAGGTAAGTATATTAAAGGTAAGTATATTTTTCTTGTTTTTGTCTCTCCAATTTGAGGTAAGTATTACAAAATTTAGGTTTGCAGGTAAGTATGTATCCACAAGCACCACCCCTCTTCTGTTGAACGTCCAGTCCCTCACTGAAGCCATCCTCTCCTCATATCTCCTCGCAGTTCCATACAATCAACAACATTCCCTTCCCTCAATTTTTTAGGTTTTACGCAGATGTATATAGCCTTGCCACCTATTACTAAGGTTTTACGCAGGTCTCATCATGCCACCTGTTATACTACCCATTTAGGGTTAGTCCCCCCCCATCCAATCTGAGTTGAAGCCGTGCAGAATCAGGACTTGATACAAAAAAGATAATAACTACGGATTAGGGCCATCAGTCTTCCACAATTAGGGTTATGTTTAGGACCAAATTTAGGGGTAGAGTTAGCCAAAATTGTTCCAAATTAGGGTTCCAAATTATCTAGGGTTGAGATTAGGGCTAACATATAATTAATCAACTAGGGCCACTCCATCTCAAGGTTGAGTTTAGGATGAGGCCAAGTAGGGCGTTAATAAATTTAAATAAGGCTTATTTAATCGGGATCCCCTGGATTGAAGGTCCAGTGGGCGGCACAGGCGGAGTTAGGTTAGAAAAGAAAACCGCCCCACATTAGGAGGCAGAGGTGCACGGTCCTGCCACACTTTTCCTTCATCCTTGGGGCTCAATTTGGTCTTGATACTTTCCTCTTTTGGTGTTTGTATGTATCTTTCTCTTTGAACTTCTTGCTGTCCATACTTGGTGTTGTCTATATCTTCGTGTTTGTTGTTTATGCTTTCCTTTCTTGGTGTATGTTTTATGTATAGAATTGCCTTTGCTATATAAATAATAATATTATAGTGCACTTTATTGTGATGGGACCCGTCGCGACGTTTCGGAAAACCATTTGTCCTTCCTCAGGCGGAGTCCCATCCTCTCTGATGTTTCTTCTTTCCATTCTTGGTGTTTATATGTCATTTTCTTGTTGTTTGTACTTTCCTTTCTTGGTGTTTTATGTGCATCTTTATCTTTGATATCTATACTTTCCTGTCCTAGTGTGTATGTCTTTCCAACTTCCTTTCCAAATGGATGCAGTTTACCGTCATGCCCAGGACTGTCTTTCTTTGTACTTTCCATACTTGGTGTTTTGTCTTCATGTTTGAGTTTTGTCTGTACTCTACAATTTGAGGTAAGTATATTTAAGGTAAGTATATTAAAGGTAAGTATATTTTTCTTGTTTTTGTCTCTCCAATTTGAGGTAAGTATTACAAAATTTAGGTTTGCAGGTAAGTATGTATCCACAAGCACCACCCCTCTTCTGTTGAACGTCCAGTCCCTCACTGAAGCCATCCTCTCCTCATATCTCCTCGCAGTTCCATACAATCAACAACATTCCCTTCCCTCAATTTTTTAGGTTTTACGCAGATGTATATAGCCTTGCCACCTATTACTAAGGTTTTACGCAGGTCTCATCATGCCACCTGTTATACTACCCATTTAGGGTTAGTCCCCCCCCATCCAATCTGAGTTGAAGCCGTGCAGAATCAGGACTTGATACAAAAAAGATAATAACTACGGATTAGGGCCATCAGTCTTCCACAATTAGGGTTATGTTTAGGACCAAATTTAGGGGTAGAGTTAGCCAAAATTGTTCCAAATTAGGGTTCCAAATTATCTAGGGTTGAGATTAGGGCTAACATATAATTAATCAACTAGGGCCACTCCATCTCAAGGTTGAGTTTAGGATGAGGCCAAGTAGGGCGTTAATAAATTTAAATAAGGCTTATTTAATCGGGATCCCCTGGATTGAAGGTCCAGTGGGCGGCACAGGCGGAGTTAGGTTAGAAAAGAAAACCGCCCCACATTAGGAGGCAGAGGTGCACGGTCCTGCCACACTTTTCCTTCATCCTTGGGGCTCAATTTGGTCTTGATACTTTCCTCTTTTGGTGTTTGTATGTATCTTTCTCTTTGAACTTCTTGCTGTCCATACTTGGTGTTGTCTATATCTTCGTGTTTGTTGTTTATGCTTTCCTTTCTTGGTGTATGTTTTATGTATAGAATTGCCTTTGCTATATAAATAATAATATTATAGTGCACTTTATTGTGATGGGACCCGTCGCGACGTTTCGGAAAACCATTTGTCCTTCCTCAGGCGGAGTCCCATCCTCTCTGATGTTTCTTCTTTCCATTCTTGGTGTTTATATGTCATTTTCTTGTTGTTTGTACTTTCCTTTCTTGGTGTTTTATGTGCATCTTTATCTTTGATATCTATACTTTCCTGTCCTAGTGTGTATGTCTTTCCAACTTCCTTTCCAAATGGATGCAGTTTACCGTCATGCCCAGGACTGTCTTTCTTTGTACTTTCCATACTTGGTGTTTTGTCTTCATGTTTGAGTTTTGTCTGTACTCTACAATTTGAGGTAAGTATATTTAAGGTAAGTATATTAAAGGTAAGTATATTTTTCTTGTTTTTGTCTCTCCAATTTGAGGTAAGTATTACAAAATTTAGGTTTGCAGGTAAGTATGTATCCACAAGCACCACCCCTCTTCTGTTGAACGTCCAGTCCCTCACTGAAGCCATCCTCTCCTCATATCTCCTCGCAGTTCCATACAATCAACAACATTCCCTTCCCTCAATTTTTTAGGTTTTACGCAGATGTATATAGCCTTGCCACCTATTACTAAGGTTTTACGCAGGTCTCATCATGCCACCTGTTATACTACCCATTTAGGGTTAGTCCCCCCCCATCCAATCTGAGTTGAAGCCGTGCAGAATCAGGACTTGATACAAAAAAGATAATAACTACGGATTAGGGCCATCAGTCTTCCACAATTAGGGTTATGTTTAGGACCAAATTTAGGGGTAGAGTTAGCCAAAATTGTTCCAAATTAGGGTTCCAAATTATCTAGGGTTGAGATTAGGGCTAACATATAATTAATCAACTAGGGCCACTCCATCTCAAGGTTGAGTTTAGGATGAGGCCAAGTAGGGCGTTAATAAATTTAAATAAGGCTTATTTAATCGGGATCCCCTGGATTGAAGGTCCAGTGGGCGGCACAGGCGGAGTTAGGTTAGAAAAGAAAACCGCCCCACATTAGGAGGCAGAGGTGCACGGTCCTGCCACACTTTTCCTTCATCCTTGGGGCTCAATTTGGTCTTGATACTTTCCTCTTTTGGTGTTTGTATGTATCTTTCTCTTTGAACTTCTTGCTGTCCATACTTGGTGTTGTCTATATCTTCGTGTTTGTTGTTTATGCTTTCCTTTCTTGGTGTATGTTTTATGTATAGAATTGCCTTTGCTATATAAATAATAATATTATAGTGCACTTTATTGTGATGGGACCCGTCGCGACGTTTCGGAAAACCATTTGTCCTTCCTCAGGCGGAGTCCCATCCTCTCTGATGTTTCTTCTTTCCATTCTTGGTGTTTATATGTCATTTTCTTGTTGTTTGTACTTTCCTTTCTTGGTGTTTTATGTGCATCTTTATCTTTGATATCTATACTTTCCTGTCCTAGTGTGTATGTCTTTCCAACTTCCTTTCCAAATGGATGCAGTTTACCGTCATGCCCAGGACTGTCTTTCTTTGTACTTTCCATACTTGGTGTTTTGTCTTCATGTTTGAGTTTTGTCTGTACTCTACAATTTGAGGTAAGTATATTTAAGGTAAGTATATTAAAGGTAAGTATATTTTTCTTGTTTTTGTCTCTCCAATTTGAGGTAAGTATTACAAAATTTAGGTTTGCAGGTAAGTATGTATCCACAAGCACCACCCCTCTTCTGTTGAACGTCCAGTCCCTCACTGAAGCCATCCTCTCCTCATATCTCCTCGCAGTTCCATACAATCAACAACATTCCCTTCCCTCAATTTTTTAGGTTTTACGCAGATGTATATAGCCTTGCCACCTATTACTAAGGTTTTACGCAGGTCTCATCATGCCACCTGTTATACTACCCATTTAGGGTTAGTCCCCCCCCATCCAATCTGAGTTGAAGCCGTGCAGAATCAGGACTTGATACAAAAAAGATAATAACTACGGATTAGGGCCATCAGTCTTCCACAATTAGGGTTATGTTTAGGACCAAATTTAGGGGTAGAGTTAGCCAAAATTGTTCCAAATTAGGGTTCCAAATTATCTAGGGTTGAGATTAGGGCTAACATATAATTAATCAACTAGGGCCACTCCATCTCAAGGTTGAGTTTAGGATGAGGCCAAGTAGGGCGTTAATAAATTTAAATAAGGCTTATTTAATCGGGATCCCCTGGATTGAAGGTCCAGTGGGCGGCACAGGCGGAGTTAGGTTAGAAAAGAAAACCGCCCCACATTAGGAGGCAGAGGTGCACGGTCCTGCCACACTTTTCCTTCATCCTTGGGGCTCAATTTGGTCTTGATACTTTCCTCTTTTGGTGTTTGTATGTATCTTTCTCTTTGAACTTCTTGCTGTCCATACTTGGTGTTGTCTATATCTTCGTGTTTGTTGTTTATGCTTTCCTTTCTTGGTGTATGTTTTATGTATAGAATTGCCTTTGCTATATAAATAATAATATTATAGTGCACTTTATTGTGATGGGACCCGTCGCGACGTTTCGGAAAACCATTTGTCCTTCCTCAGGCGGAGTCCCATCCTCTCTGATGTTTCTTCTTTCCATTCTTGGTGTTTATATGTCATTTTCTTGTTGTTTGTACTTTCCTTTCTTGGTGTTTTATGTGCATCTTTATCTTTGATATCTATACTTTCCTGTCCTAGTGTGTATGTCTTTCCAACTTCCTTTCCAAATGGATGCAGTTTACCGTCATGCCCAGGACTGTCTTTCTTTGTACTTTCCATACTTGGTGTTTTGTCTTCATGTTTGAGTTTTGTCTGTACTCTACAATTTGAGGTAAGTATATTTAAGGTAAGTATATTAAAGGTAAGTATATTTTTCTTGTTTTTGTCTCTCCAATTTGAGGTAAGTATTACAAAATTTAGGTTTGCAGGTAAGTATGTATCCACAAGCACCACCCCTCTTCTGTTGAACGTCCAGTCCCTCACTGAAGCCATCCTCTCCTCATATCTCCTCGCAGTTCCATACAATCAACAACATTCCCTTCCCTCAATTTTTTAGGTTTTACGCAGATGTATATAGCCTTGCCACCTATTACTAAGGTTTTACGCAGGTCTCATCATGCCACCTGTTATACTACCCATTTAGGGTTAGTCCCCCCCCATCCAATCTGAGTTGAAGCCGTGCAGAATCAGGACTTGATACAAAAAAGATAATAACTACGGATTAGGGCCATCAGTCTTCCACAATTAGGGTTATGTTTAGGACCAAATTTAGGGGTAGGGTTAGGGTTAGGGTTAGGGTTAGGGTTAGGGTTAGGGTTAGGGTTAGGGTTAGGGTTAGGGTTAGGGTTAGGGTTAGGGTTAGGGTTAGGGTTAGGGTTAGGGTTAGGGTTAGGGTTAGGGTTAGGGTTAGGGTTAGGGTTAGGGTTAGGGTTAGGGTTAGGGTTAGGGTTAGGGTTAGGGTTAGGGTTAGGGTTAGGGTTAGGGTTAGGGTTAGGGTTAGGGTTAGGGTTAGGGTTAGGGTTAGGGTTAGGGTTAGGGTTAGGGTTAGGGTTAGGGTTAGGGTTAGGGTTAGGGTTAGGGTTAGGGTTAGGGTTAGGGTTAGGGTTAGGGTTAGGGTTAGGGTTAGGGTTAGGGTTAGGGTTAGGGTTAGGGTTAGGGTTAGGGTTAGGGTTAGGGTTAGGGTTAGGGTTAGGGTTAGGGTTAGGGTTAGGGTTAGGGTTAGGGTTAGGGTTAGGGTTAGGGTTAGGGTTAGGGTTAGGGTTAGGGTTAGGGTTAGGGTTAGGGTTAGGGTTAGGGTTAGGGTTAGGGTTAGGGTTAGGGTTAGGGTTAGGGTTAGGGTTAGGGTTAGGGTTAGGGTTAGGGTTAGGGTTAGGGTTAGGGTTAGGGTTAGGGTTAGGGTTAGGGTTAGGGTTAGGGTTAGGGTTAGGGTTAGGGTTAGGGTTAGGGTTAGGGTTAGGGTTAGGGTTAGGGTTAGGGTTAGGGTTAGGGTTAGGGTTAGGGTTAGGGTTAGGGTTAGGGTTAGGGTTAGGGTTAGGGTTAGGGTTAGGGTTAGGGTTAGGGTTAGGGTTAGGGTTAGGGTTAGGGTTAGGGTTAGGGTTAGGGTTAGGGTTAGGGTTAGGGTTAGGGTTAGGGTTAGGGTTAGGGTTAGGGTTAGGGTTAGGGTTAGGGTTAGGGTTAGGGTTAGGGTTAGGGTTAGGGTTAGGGTTAGGGTTAGGGTTAGGGTTAGGGTTAGGGTTAGGGTTAGGGTTAGGGTTAGGGTTAGGGTTAGGGTTAGGGTTAGGGTTAGGGTTAGGGTTAGGGTTAGGGTTAGGGTTAGGGTTAGGGTTAGGGTTAGGGTTAGGGTTAGGGTTAGGGTTAGGGTTAGGGTTAGGGTTAGGGTTAGGGTTAGGGTTAGGGTTAGGGTTAGGGTTAGGGTTAGGGTTAGGGTTAGGGTTAGGGTTAGGGTTAGGGTTAGGGTTAGGGTTAGGGTTAGGGTTAGGGTTAGGGTTAGGGTTAGGGTTAGGGTTAGGGTTAGGGTTAGGGTTAGGGTTAGGGTTAGGGTTAGGGTTAGGGTTAGGGTTAGGGTTAGGGTTAGGGTTAGGTGGGTTAGGGTTAGGGTTAGGGTTAGGGTTAGGGTTAGGGTTAGGGTTAGGGGTTAGGGTTAGGGTTAGGGTTAGGGTTAGGGTTAGGGTTAGGGTTAGGGTTAGGGTTAGGGTTAGGGTTAGGGTTAGGGTTAGGGTTAGGGTTAGGGTTAGGGTTAGGTTAGGGTTAGGGTTAGGGTTAGGGTTAGGGTTAGGGTTAGGGGTTAGGGTTAGGGTTAGGGTTAGGGTTAGGGTTAGGGTTAGGGTTAGGGTTAGGGTTAGGGTTAGGGTTAGGGTTAGGGTTAGGGTTAGGGTTAGGGTTAGGGTTAGGGTTAGGGTTAGGTTAGGGTTAGGGTTAGGGTTAGGGTTAGGGTTAGGGTTAGGGTTAGGGTTAGGGTTTAGGGTTTAGGGTTAGGGTTAGGGTTAGGGTTAGGGTTAGGGTTAGGGTTAGGGTTAGGGTTAGGGTTAGGGTTAGGGTTAGGGTTAGGGTTAGGGTTAGGGGTTAG